>NC_143191.1:50203750-50512187 GCF_051530095.1 Phoenix dactylifera | reverse complement strand
TAGGATGTTTGTCGCTGGCTTTGTCTTCTGAAATCAACATCTGATTTTGAACTTTCACCCTTTTTTCCCCACCCTGTCGATATGTGTGTGGTTCAGATGGGAGAAAACGCTGATGTCACTTTCAGGTTGATATCTGGTTAATTTATTTGCTTATTTGCTGGTTGGTTGTGGTTGACATTTACTCTTCTTCCTGGAAAAGCGGAGAGATAAAAAAAAACGTTCATTTGTTGCAAAACAAATTACTTTGGTTCTCTTCTTAGATGTCATCGTGGTGAAAAGATGGGCTTGGTAATCTGTAACAGTGGTGTGCCATTGCATGTTAGGCTGAGGGTGCTGTTAGAGCTCTGAATTTGTCTGAGTCAGCTATGGTCTTTCTCAAGTCTGCTGGTTTGCTGTTGCAAGTTCTACAAGTTGAGAAGGAGCTGGGGAAGGGAAATGAGATGGGAGCTCTGTCCCTCGTCAAGGATTTCTAGGGAAATGTGTTTGTGATTTGGAGAAGCAAAGCAGGTTGTCCCCCTCTCTCTATGGGCTCTTTCCTAGAGATTGTGCCAGGATATCTTTTGATGTGAGTGCTTGCCATATTTTAATTTTATGTGCTGATCTCTTGTCATTTGAACCTGAACAATTTTGATCTAATTTTATGATTTTTGGGTAATTGTCTAATTTTATGTTATTTATGGGATGTCATAACATCAACATCCAACACATTCAATTTTACTTATTCTAAATTGACAAAACATGCTCTCCATTTGGTTTGTTTTGGATGGGGCATATCCAGGGACACTATACAGATAATACATAAGATGTTAATGCTTGTGTAAAATGTGTAATTCAATTGTACTGTCTTGTGATATAATTTCTTGCCCAGATTGTGCTGTCAGTCTCCATCCTCACCAATTATACATTATATAGGATGAATTGCTGGGTGATTGCTCCTTAATTGTTTGCTTCTTCCAAGCAAAATTGTTTTGGGTTAACTTGAATTTTGTGAAGATCAAGTAGATGCATGCCAATAATTCTATTACTCTTATGGGGCAACTATCCCTTAAATTTCATTTATGCCTTGAGATTTTCTAATCTTGTAACTCAAGCTTTTATCCATTCATGTTTGATATTTAATGATGCCAATTCCTCAATTCTCATTGAAGCGTTGAGATTTCTCATTGTTTTGACATGTTCATTCACTTTTAATCTTCTTATATTATTCAAGAGATTATTCTTTTGATGTACTTATGTTACTTGTTTTTCCTAGCTGTTGCTCTTCAAGCAATTCCGCAATGTAAAACTGCTCTTACTTTGACACCCTATTAAATTTACATACAAACAATCATATCTATTTCATGTTCAAATTCTCAGAAAGACTCATATGTTTGAATTATTTACTTCTTCTATAGATAATTCTTTTTCTTTTTCTTTTTAAAAAAATGAAAAAATTCTATGGATAAAAGAATTTTTTACATCTGCCCACCCTAGATCTTGTAGTGGTGGGAGCCTTGTGCACTGGGATGTTCTTTTTGTTACTTTTCTCTTTCTTTAGATCATGATGATTGTTTAGCTTTTTAACGGTGAAAGTTGTGCTGTAGGTGCCGTGAAGACTCTGTAGCCTGGATGAGTTGAAGCTAAACGGAATTAGCATAGCTTCTTTTTTCTCCTGTGAATGTAACTTTGGGTTTGATAGAGAGAAATCTTTGACTTGCTGCAGTCCTAGGAGGCAAATATTGTATCTTTCCCTAGGTTTACTGTTTCTATGGACTTTAGATTTGGTGAGTTAAATTTGCCTTTTATACTGAAAAAGATTTTCCAATGCCTGGATTAATAAAACTTATGATTCGCTTCAGTTATGTTAAGGGGAATTTTACATAAAATTTTCCTTTTTTTTTGAGGTTTATGGTAATTTATTCAGATTTTTCCGCTGATTAATGATGGCTCAATAAAAACAAATTCAGTGGGGATAAGTGAGCTTGCTTGCTT
Organism: Phoenix dactylifera; assembly: GCF_051530095.1. Classification (NCBI taxonomy): domain Eukaryota; kingdom Viridiplantae; phylum Streptophyta; class Magnoliopsida; order Arecales; family Arecaceae; genus Phoenix; species Phoenix dactylifera. The sequence continues at coordinate 50,510,216 of NC_143191.1, read as the reverse complement.
TTACACCTCATTGTATTTTTCATTCAAAAAGATCTAAATAAGCTGTTAGTCTCATTTTCGTGGGGCTAGTGTTCCTGAATATTTGCTTCATGCTTATAAGCTTTCTTAGCAAGGAAGCATCAAGAAAATTCACATGCAGTTATGTTTTCTCTATTGTTATTTCTCAGATGGAAATTCTCTTCTGACTTTTCTGAAAGTCCTTTTGTTTCATTTTGAAATCACAACTTTGCAAGTTGTGTAATGAAGTAAAGATGAAAGAGAACTACTTTTAACAACATAAACTTGAACAATACTTCAATAATTGAAATAAATGGTGAAAATAGTTTTATTTTGCCAGCAATCAGACAGCTAAATTAAAGGAGGTGACAATCAGTAGGGAAAGAAAATAAACTCAATAGTTTCCTCTTGTTTGAATGAATCAGGAGAGCCGACAAGAAAGTTGTGCAGATATGTGTTGGCAACCCTGATCCACTAGTCTTTTGTTTCTTATTGTTGAAATTGCTTCTTATTAGAGAAGGAAAAAAAATTAGGCAATGAGAATATAAAACCTTTTCTCCCTATTTTTGTCTCCTGGAATTTTTCTTTCATCTTTAAACAAGAGAAAAGAAGACTTTCTTTTCTGTAAGTTTCTTTGCAAGTAGTTCTCTTTATCAAAAAAAGAAATTTTGAGCCTTAATTACAGGATTTGATGAAGAATTGAAGCCCTATTTACCTAGTAAACCTTTTTTTTTCTTTCCTGTTGTGGGTCTCATATGTTTTTAAGACTGCCTACTTCCAGTTCATGCAAATCAGCTTCTTACACCATCTTGTCTATACTATGTCCATGTCTTCAGATAATGTCCAGAAGAGGCCCATTTACCATCCTTTTGTGGTTGACTGAGGCTGGTGTGTCATTTCCCAACCATTTTGATTACCACCTACAGATACTTGTCATTTTCTAGCTACCTTACCTACCACTGTACTCATCCATTTTATTTTGCTGTTAGTGGAATTTCTTAGCGAGTCTACTTCACTGAATATTCCTTCACTGGTTTTAATAACATTCTTGCCTCATATCTTGCACCACTATTTTCTGGATTACTGATAATTCATGTTACCATGCTGGGCTTCTTTTTCTTCCATTTTTCTTCATTGGACTTGGATGTTCTCTTGATAGGTAGGAGGCTTGACTGAGATATGAGGATGCCATATCCCAACCTAAGAAGTTATGTAACGAACATCTGACTGATTAACTAGCTGCATTGCTGGGTGCATAATTTTTATGTATGTGAATCTTCCATTAATGATGTTGGACAAACTTATAGGGGCGACTTATACATAGTTCTATATGTTAGGGTGCAAGTCATCTATTTAATAACATGCACTATTTTTTGCAAACCTAGAGGTAGGTGATATGCGGAGGTCATTAAAGCAATGAAAGCAAGCAAAAGTATGTTACATGAAAGTCAATTAATCATAAGATTTTTCAAATTTAGAGTGCAGATGATGCAAAAGAAAAGAATTAAGCTGAGGTTATATCGCAGTGCACTATTTGTAAGATGACACTGTCCTGCCTGATTTAGGGGAAAGGGATTTTGTATTCTGTCTTTTGAGCCTTTTGTTTGTATTGCTTGAGTGTCTTTTTAGTAGCTCTTATCTATCCCTTTTGTTTTGGCTGCTATTTGATTTTAAGCTCTTAGGTTTCTTTTGATGGAGGAGTCAGGAACTTGGTGCTTGATATGATCGGTTCCAACCTGAGTCAAAAATACCACAACAGGGTTATTCAGGTAAATCATGTATGAGTTGTGCATATTAAATATTCCTTATTTTGTATTTTCTCCTTTGTTGTTATGAAGATGATATGTAATATATGTTTATTTTAGTTTTCAAATCTTGTGGGATAGGGCTGTCCTAGTTTGCCCATGGAACATGATGCACTTCCCGACACTTACGACAAGGGATGCCAAGATGTGCCTATTGGGATGCTACCCTGTCCCGGTATCCCGACATGTGAAATAGGCTTTCTTAATTTGGTCCAACAGGATTGGCATAAATTTAATTGCAAGAGCAGGAAATGCTCTAGACATGCTTAAATCATATTAGTCATCAAGTAGCAATAAATCATATATGTTTTAATCAGATGGTCTCAAGGATGGTACTGACAAGTCTGAACTTTTGCCCACATGCACTGCATCTCTTAGTAAACAAAATGAAGTATATGTTTTGGATATGCTCATCTGAGCTAGTTTGCTTCTTTGCAACATGGAGCTGGTCATTTCTTGATAGCTTTCTTGCTTGGAGTCCTTCCAAAGTAAGCCTTAATGAAAGAAGGATCAATGTGCAAGCTGTAACGTCTTTTGTTGATTTTGAGTTTCTTGATGAAGTTTGTTTCTTTTTTTTTTTCTATTTGTTCTTTTTCTTATTGTTTTAAGTTTTGCATGTGCCACTTTCTTCATGCCATTGGCATATTAAATTAGGAGTTTGCTGGTTGCCTTGGCTTTTTGCATCCAGGATAGAGGATAACAATCTTTTGAAGATTTTCTGAAACTCTTTTCGTTAAATGCTTCTTGCCTGTCTTAAATTTTTGAAGTATGTTTTTATCACGATCAATGATCTCATTGCCATATCATTTAGTATATATTATGCTTAAAACACCAATGATGTGCAGTAACTGCGGTTCTTATGCCATACTGGTAGTTTGTTTTATAGCTTGTGAGAAAGTTAGATGCTTTCTGATTTTGTTATGCATAATTCTGGAAAAACATATTGGTCTTTTTTCATCAATACTGTAATGTGAATGTGCCATCACTTGCTGAGCCTTGTATGCTTATCAAATCAAGTAATTTTTTTATTGCCCTTCTCAATAATTAAGTCAATATAGTACGCTATTGGATTGCTAGGTGCCTGGAGGCTGTCCATGTGACCTGTTTCTAGTAGGATTATAAAAAACACATGGTGTGTTCTGAGTTAGTGAATGGTGCTGGAATGACCAATTGCAGCTTTTGTTTTTATTAATGTGGGAGAAAGGGCCAGAGGATTTGTTGGTTGTTCAACGACACAGGACAATGATGCAATTATTAGATGAGCAGCATATGATTGTTTGGCTCTTGGCGCTCCATTTGTAAAGCTAGTAGGGCTTTCATTTTCATTGTGTAGCCTATGCAAATACTCTCACATTCTCTGCATGCTTGTATGAGCTGTAATACTTCTGGTAAGATATGATCTTCAGTCCTGTTGATGCAGAGCATGTGATGGGCTTTAAAAATTGAAATTTATACTGTTAATTATGGTTTTAAATATTTAAAAATAAAAAAATCAATATTTAAAATATCAGGATTTCTTACCTATTTGTCCATTGATCAGAAATTAGGTAGTTTTTCGTGGCAATGTACCTCTTTGTGAACTTGAGGAGCCCATGTTGGAGTTGGCATGGCATCGCAAGTCAATCTAATATGGATGCCGTTGCTACACTGACCACATTTATACATGTAACAGAAGGTCACTGCTTCTTCCAGAAGAATATAGAACAGTCAAATTTGTGGGCTGTTTTGAAAGACTATCTTTTGGTTCTTGAATTGTTCATTGCAAAATAGAAAAGTTTCAGGCGACATGCAGTGAGGCATGTGACTAAAACTACAAATTTGTACTGGATTTTTTTTTTGGGTATATCATATTATTTAATAGAAAAACCATATTATATAGATCCAAACCAAGTGCATGGTGAAATCTATACACAAGTAATCCTGAATTATATATGCTAGATACAGCTGTCGCTTCTAATGATGTTCTAGAATGCTTCTGTTGAAGTTCAAAGGGAGTATATTTCCCTCCTACATATTGTATAAAAGAAGCTGTATCTCACTCCCGTATGGCACGGCATTCAGACACCTTAGATGATTCATTTTTCTTCTTTTCAACTATAATTTAGGCTGCCTATATATTTCCTGCATGTATATTATCTTCAGAGTTCTGCAGTTGCAATATGGAGCACCTGATGTTTTGAAGCTTATCCATGTTCTAGTTGAATAGTTTGAAACGCATTAGAAGGCTCTGCATTAGAACTTAGAATAATGTGATAGGCAGTTAATCTATTTTTTGAAGTTGAATTCAAGGGCCAAGTGATGTCATATATTGAAGATACTGATAACATTTTTTGGCGTCTTATATGCTACTTGTGTTTTAGGCTCTGAATCTATTCTTATTCTATTCCTTGCAGATTGATAAGAGGAAAAGTATCTGCAGATGTCAGACTCTTTCTTTCCTCCTCTATAGCATTGTGGTATGTTTCAAAGAGATCTTATTAGTGCTGTTCTTTGTGTTATTCAGTGCATTTTTGCTTTCTTTTTTTTTTCTTTCATGCCACTTACACACACACTATCTTGTTCTTTTTTTAATTAGGTGGTGTTGTTGAGAATATTGATTGTTGCTAGAATTGGATGCCTGAAAGCACATATGCACATTGTTGCACCTTCTTGAAATTAAACTTACAGGCTGCATTATCTCGGATAGAGTGGCTGAGTAGATATAAATGACAATTGTCGTCGAGAACTAATCTTGATTTACTCTGGGAAGTTAAATATTGATGCTAATTCCTGACTTTGGCATTTGATGGAAGGTTTGGAGGAGCAAGGATTTACCTGTTTCTAATGTTTTGAAGGCCATAATGATATAAATTAAAGCGAAAACAATTGTTAAATGTTAAAGTAACTACTCTTGAATGACAATTGTTTGTTCTTTTTCTAACTATTTTTGAAATATAATATAATAATATAATAAATTATAATAATAGAATATTTCTGTTGCACATTAAATAATGAGTTTTAATGGTAGTTGAGCACATTAATACCAATGTCCATATGGTGTTGGAGAACTCTACATAAGATGAACCTTCATTTTAGATATATGTGCAACCATTATTTTTCTAATATCAATCATTTCTAAATCACATCAACCAAGCATATTCATGATGTTTATATGCTATCGGACTAGAAAGGCTCAACACTAGCATGCTCCATCATTAACATAGTATCCTCTTTACATTGTAACTCTCCAAGTTGTTTTGCTAGTAAATTCCATCATTCACATGGCACATGAAAAGCTTAGCTTACATGCATACATATAACATATGCACATGCCCATGTGTGTGCACCCATATGTATGTATGTATTATGTAGATAGATAGATAAATAAATAGATAAATAGCTGCACTCAATTTGGTTGGATCGATTGTCTTTAGAATTGTCCGATCTGTACCAATTTAGACGCATCAAACTTTCTACTCTTACCATTAATAACAGCTGTTTGGAAAAACAGAAAAAGAAAAAGAAAAAGAAAATCAATTGGATGGGACATGGAGATGGACCAGACTAAGTACCATTTCAAGTCATTTGCATTAATCTATAATAGTCAAAAAGAGAGTGTAATTATCAAAAATTTTATCTATTCATTTTTACTCTAAAAACCAGGTATCCTTGAATTGATCTTGAAAAACCCTTAATAGATGAGTTTTCTAAGATGTTTTTGTAGTGCTCTCAAAGAGACTCTTTGTCTTTTTCTTTTTTTTTCTTCTTCCTTTTTTTTTTGTTTGTTTTTTTGTACATCGGCACCTTACACTGAACAAAGATAAGCTCATCCAAGAAAATCAGAAAAAAGAAGCTGACCAAGCGGTTGAGAAACATCCGCCTGGTTTTTTCAGATAAAATCTCTGGCGTGCTGTGCCGCGTACGATGCTATTCAGTCAGCAGCTGAATTGGACTTTCGATACACATGCATGGCCCTGAAGGATCTATAGTCCTCTGTCATCCGTTGAATATCACAGAGTAGGGAGTGTTCACCCGGCTCGGAAGGTCGCCCACAAATTTTCCCTATTATCGCAGCCGAGTTACCCTCTAAGTGTAAGTACTCCGCCTCCAGAGCCTCCTTATGAAGGAAATCCTCTCCCACGCTGCTCGCCGCTCAGCTTCAGTAGTAGAGGTATCGATGATCCGTCGACTACGGGCCGCCACAAACCTAGAATAGTGACCTCTGATGATGAAACCTACACCTCCTTTCTCGCCTAGCTCAGCAACAATGCCATCGAAGTTCACCTTGAGAAAGTAGGAGGGTGGGGGGCTCCTAGGAAACATAAGCTAACCTGGTCGCTGAATCAATTGGATTTCAGGTCCCTAACCGTCACAAGAGAACTAGATGTAGCACTACTGGTAAACTCCAATGCATGGAGAATGGCTCGGGCTGCCACCACTCTCGGATATAACCACCTATCCTCGAAGATCTAGGTGTTCCTATCCAGCTAAGTATGGTAGGCCAGAAAGGCACATCGGGTTCCCCAATCTACCAAGTCAGGCCTCCTCACAGATGCTTGCAGCTGCAGGAGAAACATCTCCACCGAGGACTTGCTCTGCTCGCCGTTAAATACGATCCCTGCACTTTGCCAGACTTGGGCCGCGCACGGGCAGCAAACGAGGGCGTGACAAATGGTGTCCTTTGTAGCAGGGCAGGCCTCGCATGCTTGCTCGCCAACACACCACCAGTCAGCAAACACCCCCAGGCCACATTTCGGATGAACAAGGCAACCCGTGAGTGTATGAGCAGTCGCTAGATCCAGGCACCCTCAATCTGCTGCATCGGGCCCTTGTGACCTCACCAGTCCTCGGAGGTCACGAGTGCACACCCTCGTCTGCCTCCAAACCCTCCTATCAGCTCCTCTTTCGGTGATGATCGGCACTGCCAGAACTCGCTCAGCCAGTGACTCCCCAAAGGCTTCTTGCATGAGATCTGCATCCCACCTCCGCTCTCCCAGGATGAGGAAGTCACTCACTCTACAACTCGCCGCCTGTACCGGGTTGATGAAGGTCGGCCACCCACTGAGTGGGATCGCTGCCAACCACCTATTCTCAAGGATATCCATTGCCCGCCCATCTCCAACCTCCCATCTGATCGCCTCCATAATCTTCGGGCTCTAAGTGCAGATCTCTCTCCAAATGAAAGAGCTGCGATGACCGGCGCCAAAAACTGAAACCCTACCGGCTCCTCGTATTTGGCCCTCGTTAAGGAACTCCATAAACTGTCCGGCTCTAGAATAAACCTGGCTGCATGACTGGTAGTAAGAACCTCACATTGCTCAAGCAAGGAGTAGATACAGAGGCTCCCAACACTCGGAGGCTGACAAATCACATCCCACGCAAGCAAGTGCACCCCCCCTTCCCCGCGATGACTCTAGAGGAAGCTCTGAATGAGACAGTCCATCTCTCTCAACGGAGCAACGGGCACTATGGTATCGGACAGAAGATATATCGGGATGGAGCTGGGCATGAACCGTACTAGAATCATCCTACGAACAAACACTAAGTGCTATTTCAAGTCATTTGCATTAATCTATAATAATAAAAAATAAAGTGTAATTTTCAAAATTTTTATCTATTCATTTTTACTCTAAAAACCAAGTATCCTTGAATTGATCTTGAAAAACCCTTAAAAGATGAGTTTTCGAAGGTTTGTTTGCATTGCTCTGAAAGTGACTTTCTGTCACTTTTCACAAGGAAAAGCCTTCGGATGCGTGGGCTCCGCTGTCTGGAAGTGAATCCCGGGGTGGAAACGACACCTAGCCCATTCCCACCCAAAGTAACCACTTTCCCGACTTTAGACTCGGAGTGGGTATGAAGTGGCCAAAAGTGGGGCCGGGCCTTCGTCCAAAAACCTCAAGCTGACCTATAACACCATGAAGGATGGGCGCATAATTATATCCTTTGCGGGCAGCCTGGCTGCAGCCACCTTGTGAATATTGGCAAAGCCATTGGATTTTTTTTAAAATTAAGCAAGTTCAAGATAGACCTCTGAGTCTCTAAATTGGACAGGTTCAGGATAGGCCTCTAAGTCTCCAACATCTATACCTCTAAATTAGACTAGTTTGAGATGAATCTGTCTCTAAACTGGACAAATCAAGACATACTTCTAAGTCCATAAACATAGACTCACAAGTCTTTAGACCAAGCACTTCTACAAGAATTTCAAATCATTGGACTAAAATTGACTTGTGCTGATAATGTACATTGTGGTTATGCCTCTATCTTAGCCATGTAAACTTGATTGAATTGAAATAAAGGTGTATCTTTCACTTAATTTTATTTAGCATTTTCCTCGATGTCTCTTAGTGGGAAGGACCTTATAATAAAGGGATAATTAACAATGGGCTCTTCAACATGCTAGAAGCCAGGGTCCCATATAAACAAAAACCCCTCCCTAATAGGGCTAATTTAAATAGATTAATTTATAAAATAAATCTCAAATCCCTCATCTCTCTAAACCTATCCCTAGAGTATATTTGTTATCCCACAAACTTTAACACACCCAATATGACTTGGCTTATCCTCCTTTGAGACATCAGGACAATGCCAAAATAAGGGGAAAAAAAAAAACAAATAATGGTTTGTTTTTCTTAGTCACAATGAAATTATGGTATGTAGCAAGAGAATACTTACCCCTGCTAATGCTGAAACTTGACCTAGACTATCTTTTTGGGTGCTAGTTCTAATGTCTGCATGGTGCAAAATATTATAGAAGTAGTCACTACTGGATTTGCAATTCAGTTCGAAACCATCTAGGAGGCAACTTGCTTCATCCTTGGCCTTGCAACTGTTATTAATTCAAGCTCTTACATAAAGTTAAAAAAATACTTTCTTTAATACCATTAGCCTTGGCTAGTATAGTAGTATTTTGAATGTAATAGAAGCCAACATGTGACCTTTCTCAACTCGATGACACCTATTCTTTAGGAGTTTTCTTTAATGTTGGAGTCTTTCTCTCTCCATTAATTTCTCTGTGTTCTTTTTTATGTTGTTTCATTAGAGAGGCACCTTTTCAAGGGTTCTCTTCATGCTTTTTCTTAGCAATTATTGGTATCGTATAAATAGGATGAAAACCTATAAGATCAAAGCATGTAAAATTGTAGCTTATAAATCATGATCATACAAATCTCAACTTCGATTCGTTGTATTATTTTATTCTCTTCTTTTATTTAGCCAAATAATACTGATATTTGGGAAGTTTATGATATAAGTATTTCTAGTTTGGTAGTGTGATAGCAAAGAAAAGTAAAATAACCTATGGAAAAATTATTTTATGGAGAGTTGCAACCAAGGAATGACCCATCACCCATCTGATTATACTCTCCAATCATTCACCTCATATCCAGATCTATAATTTTGAAATAATTTAAAGTCTTGTTCGTTCAATCACATAACCATTATATTGCATGAAATTCAAAATTTATATAAGATAATACTTTAAAATATCTATATAAAATTATTTATCCCACCAACCCATCAGTCAAATATATTCCAATATCATGGATGATATATAGGAACTGAGATATTGAAGTCTTAGCTATTATAATAAAACAAATATAAGAACTACTTGAAGGCTTTGCTTTTGAAAATTATTCGTTGAACATTTTGAAATATAAAAGAAGGATAACAAAATCCTAGCTGATACTATATGAATATCATATTCACTGATATCTTGAGTTATGTTGGTTTATTTCATTTAAGGGCTAAATTTTTCATTTTATTACAACACCAGGTGTCCAATATGATACAAATTGATAACTTGGTGGACATCCGAGGTAAGATGAAAATCTTGTTTATTAGCAATTTAGTAAAAGTTATGATACTAAAACTTATAAGAGATGAGTAAAAGCATGAGACTTTTTTTCTTTTTTTTCGGAGTAAAGTACAAGCATAGGCAGTTAAAAAAAAGTGAGGCTGAAACAATTGATATAGTCAAAATCAAATTGCTGAAGACCAAAACCACAACCACTTGAAAAAAAGTTAGATAAAACCCTTTTGGTGGTACTTTATCTTTTGTTTTTAAATAAACTTCGATATCTACTAAAGTTATTGAATTATAATCAACCATAAAGTACAATAGTAAATATTTTATTTTAATTTTTGAAGGTACTTAACCTTCTAGCTCGACCATAATCTTGGAATATCTCGATAGGGTACGGTGTATTGCTTACAACTTTATTTGTAAACTGTTGTTTTATTTTGGAACGATGCTTTCATTGATCTATAAAAAATATGATTTATCAGAAAACTATATAGATTAAGGTGTCGTTTATCTTGTAAATATGATGAGTCGCAATTCATTAGGTTGTCGAGTTTATATGGTTGGTAAAGATGCACATGAGCTAACTCGAGCCAAATTTTACGTGCTAGATGGTTCACATATGTGCATTCCTATTGGAAGCGCTCCATGGTTAGAATAGAGCCGTTGATAATTAAAATAAAGATTTGCTTGAAACTCATACTCCCTTGAAAACTAAATTGAACGCATCTAACTTAATTATGACCTCAATTTGGTTAATCAAGCTTCGACCGAACTGCTTATGGCTTAATATCAACCACAATTAGAATGTTGTAGGAAAATAAACTTGAGTATACCAAAATTTAATGACCTGGGTTGCATGTTCAAGATTGGATTTTGATTTCACAGCCAATATGAGACGCCGAACAACTTGCACCTAACCTATTTTGTTCGCGTTCTCAACAACCGGGATGTCAACATTCATTTGTCCTCTCTCATTTAGTTTAAGTCCACCATTTGGCCACTGGTATATTAAATAACATCATGGTTTGTGCCACCCACGCGCCATTCTGTGCATGGCACAGTTTTCCATGCCATACATGTCGAAAGCCGAATCCCGTCCGTACACTTGGTAATCAGATGCTCGTTCCGAACACAAAACACCGTGTAGCCCTAAAATTTTTTTTTTTTTTTTTTTTGCTAAAACAAAAAGGGGAGGGGGAGGAAGGGACAAGCCCATTCCCGCGGAGTAGCTCCCACTGGCATCTACCTCGCCAGGAGAATATTCGATGCGGACAAAAATGACCGTGTGTTGGGCACGCCGGCTGGTTTTACTCATACCTTCCCCACTTGTAGGCTTGGCTCGTTACCCCTTTGGGCTCCGATATGGTTATTCTTTGTGTGAGTATGTCACACCTAGTATCACCGAGGTTACCAGCGGACCAATAAGCCCTTCCAGACTACGTGTCCGAGCAGGGAGCATCCGATTTTCATAATTCAATCGACGTCCACGTGTTTCGAACTCGAAACCACTTGGTTGGAAGTAAGGTACAGTTCCACTGAGCTACCACCTCAGTATCGCCCTAAAATTTTTTTCTCGCTTAGATTTAGATCAAATTATGCACCAGCAATCAGTGAATCCCATTGGTTCCACCACCAATGATGCTGTCTCAAACATACAGCTGATCCCAACGAAGCACGCCACGTCCCACCGACCCTCTTACTTTTTTTTATTTTTTTAATCTCTACATCTGATTCCATCAACCGGACCACCATCATCCAACGGTGACAACGAGCTTATACAATATAAGATCATGTATAAGCTTCACAGAGTAGCGCAGATAGCTGCATGATTCATGAATCATGGCTCTTCTTGGTCGCTGTCAATTGGAATATCATATTCACGCGGAATATTATATTCCGAACCATGTCGACATGGTGTTCCAAATTGCAGCCCGCCTATCCGTTCTCTCTCTCACTTTCGAGCCAATGGTCCTACGGTCCTACCAAAGAGACGGCCCTGTCGGCTCGAGATCTCTCCGCAGAAATTTGATATGCGGGAACAGCATCTGCCGTCAGAATTTTTCATTTTGACGGAAGATATGTTACTCGCATATAACGTTTTATGAGAATAGTCGCAGAATAGAGGTGCCCGCCCACCGTTCTCTCGCCCCGCCTTCGTCTCAAACTATACCAGCGACGACTCCTCCCGCTAAGGAAGAAGAGAATTGCTTCCAGTTGTCTCTCGCTCTTCGTGTCCTAGGGTTAGGGTTTCGGGAAATGGAGAATTCGGATGGCGTGGCCGGCGAAGGGGCGACGGCGACCGGCGCCTTGGAATGGGGAGGCCTGCTGGATTTCACCATCTACGACGACAGCCCGCTCTTCCTCCCCTGGGGTGGCCCAGAGGACCGCCCCCAAGACGTGGAGGTGGCGGCAGCGGAGCCTCCACTCCCTCCGCCTCGTGCGGTCGGCAGCGTGGATCGCGTCCGGAAGCGGGACGTGGGGCTGGTCTGCTCGAATTACTTGGAGGGTCGGATCCCTTGCTCGTGCTGGGAGGCGGAGGAGACGGCGCAGGAGGAGGGGGAGGGGCAGGAGGTGGCGATGGAGGGAGTGGAGAGTAGTAAGGGAAAGAAGCGGGCGAGGATGGGGGGGCCGCCGATAGGGCCTCTTCGGTGTCAGGTGCCGGGGTGCGAGGCCGACATCGGCGAGCTCAAGGGGTACCACCAGCGCCACCGGGTGTGTCTCCGGTGTGCGTATGCTCCTTCAGTGTTTCTTGATGGGGAGACCAAGCGGTACTGCCAACAGTGTGGCAAGTAAGTTGGCCATGGAATCTCTATTTGTTTCTTTCCATGCCATCGTAGTTTCTACATAAAAGCTTATGGTTCTTTTATCGGCTCTCGACTATTAGAATCTGAAATTTAATTATCTTTAGACTTTAGGGAAAAATTGTTCTTTTGCGGCCGTGCAGACCGCTAGTTGGCACTGGTTGGGTGGAAAAAATTAATAAATGTATTAAAAAAAGAATCTTTTGAATTGAAATGCTAGGTTTGGAAAAAAAAACAAAATTCCATCATGGTGATCCAATTTGTACGCTCTTGTTTTATTTGGTTGTAGAAATTTTGACCATGATGAGACATGTTTCAAATATCAGTTATTCTTGTTATATTGGTGATTTTGTTAAGTTACCACGCTGACTAGCACAGATAGGCACATTATTGCTGATAGATACATGAAAGATATAAGGGCTATCATAGGGAACTCTTTCTTATAGTTATAATGGATTGCTTTATAGTGGTGAATAGGCATTTTAATCATTGAAAATGCATAGCTGAGTAACCCAGATGAATCCTTGTATTAGGAATCATCATCTGGTATATGGGTCGGTACTCATAAACATCATAAAAGTATGTAAGCTATTCCATTAAGCCCCTGTTTTGCACCGTTGCTGTTTTTGTGTTCTTGTTTCTATACAAATTAGTCAAATCCTCTATGGAGATTGATGTGGCAGACTGCATTTGTAAGAAACTTCCGGAACTCTTCACTTCCATTTTTGCTCATTTTTGAAAGCAATAAATCTTCGCTTCTGCTAGAAAAAAGAGTTTTATCATGTAAGTTATCTGATCCAATATATATTTCTCCTTCGGTTTTTGAAAACAGAAACAAAGCAACAAAAGAAATACCAAACCGCAAACCGGCACTATCCTTTTCTGTCTAACGGATGTTATGCAACTATAAGGAGCATGCCCCGTAGATTTGCACATTAGAAAAATGGAAGTTTGGAATAATAAATCCAAATAAGTGGTACAAACATGGGCTGGCTGCTTAAGCTAATGGCCAACCTAGAACTAACCTATGACAATATTCAGTTGGCTCGTTTCAGCTCCAATTTTTTCAATGCTAGCACAACTTTTGTCAGGCAAACTTGGGCCAAGTTAGGTCAGTTTTGGTTGTATCTTTTATGGGATTTTGGTCATAAGCCAAGGCTATAATTCAGACTAGGTTACGGGAATTTGTGAAGCCTTCTGTTGCATGCAAGTTTCAGAGACCTAGATCACTGGCTTTACTAACCCTTTTTTTATTTGTATGGTGGAGATTGCATGATCTTATATTATTGGAGGCTTTAGACTTGTTATTTGACATGGCAACTTAAGTTACAATGGCTTGTCATTTCTTAAACAAGTTTTTGGCCTTTTTGGTAGTCCAACAGATAGAAAAAAAAAGGATGATTGAGAGGAGAAAATGGGCGGACGGATTGCCCATCTCACTCGGGCATTTGTACTACCCTCTTCACCTAGTCCTCTCCTTTTAAATCCTAAGGGCCTGCTTAAAGTGTGGATTTGGGATTCAAAATTTGTTTTTTTAGGGCTCAGTATTTAAAGTCTATGCTTAATAGAGACATTATGTCTTTGAAGAATAGAAGGAATTGAGAATCAGAAAAAGAAACGCCATAAAGCAGTCTCCATCAACTACCTTGTTATGGAAATATTGATTTTGTATCAAGTTGCATTTGGTTCAAGCTATCTAGGTCTTTAACTCCAATTCAATCTAACTTGAATCACGTGATATGTTCTAGTCTAAGCCTGACTCGAGGTAGGTATATGTCAACCCAACTTGACCTGAACTATGAGTTATGTTGGGTCAGGTATGGATTAAACCAGCCCAAGTTGCATGCTATCCAAGTATGCAAGAAAGGAAGATGCATGCGGCAGAAGATAAATTGATAATTGTTGCTGTCCTAATATCTTAACCCGTCTAATTCCTTGTCATATAGGTTAATGAATGATTGTTTGTAAAGTTTGCATTGTTGGGGTTATCAGCTGGCTCTCAAGTTGTATAACTAATGCTAAATCTGCCTACCGACACCCAACACGCATAATTGTGGTGTAATTCTGGTAAGGCTACAAAATCTGGGAAAGATAAAAAAGGTATGTTATATAGCAAATGTAAAGGGACTTAAAAAGGAAATCTTTTAAGGGTATTAGAAATTTTGAGGTTATGATCGATAGAAGTTGGAGTAAGATGCTTTTTTTTGTGTGGAGAAATTGAGTGCATTTAGGGCCTACTGTTCACATGACAAGGAGTTGGTTGAGATGAGTAGGCGAGGACAAGAATTATGGGAATCAAGGAAGCCCTTAGATTTCATATTCCCGTAATCCAAGATTTTGATTGATATGAAAAACCACTAGAAAGTTAACTCTAACTTTTTGCTAGATTTTGTGATTGTGGGATCAATGGCCTCCTCGATCCTCCCTAGTTTCCAACCTGCTTGTTTCTCCCTCACTAGCAAGGTTCGTCGTCTTGGTACCGGACTCTGTATCGATGCCACACTAGAACAATGTCGATACGGTATGGTATAGAATTTTTTTGGCGTATCGAGTGTCGGTATGCCACCTGTACCGAACTGGTATGGTACGGTACGCCCCGTATTGCCCGATTCAGGCTGGTACGGCGTACCATGCTCACTAGTTTCTATTTCATGGGAGTTAATCATGGACGTGGTATGCAAAGAACAAAAAATGCCCCTAATGTCCAATCTAACTATGTTCAAACCAAGGAGAAGGGAAAGGGGGAAGTTAGAATTCCAAACTCTATGGGAGCTAGGTAGCCCATTATTTTGGGAATGGATTTGTGACTAAAGGGAAAAAGCGAAGAGCATTTTTTGTAAAATATGGCACTAGCCTATCATCATCATGGATGGGATTGTTGAAGTTTATGACAAGATATATCCACAGATCTAACTGTGCATTGGGTTTGGGATATTATACAGAGATCAATAATAAGAAAAGGGTAAAGAAAACAAAAAGGAGATCGAGACATAGGGAGAAGGTAATTTGAACAATCCTATTAAAGGAATGCAATGCTGGAAGGCCATAACTTATCACAGGGTGACATAAGGTGCTGTTTGGATGCCTGCACAGCTTATACATGGAATATTCCTTTGTAGTTAAGAGACAGAATAACTTGGCAGGGTGAAGAGAGGTTCTTTCCCTGATCAGGGAACCTTGTGGCTCCCAGATCCCTAAAGTTTAGGATATGTACCAGCTTTCTACTGGAATACATTATCAAAGTTATGCCATCGTGAGAGCTCGGCAACCTCCCTCAACTCAACCAGTCAGACTATTTTTCTCTTATCTCCTTTAGATGGTGACAACTGCTGATGATAAGCTATCAGCAGATGAGAAATTCATGCATCCAAATAGTTCCTTAAAGGCTTTTTTATAATAAGTATAACGTAGCATATGCAATATTAATTAATATGATTGGTGGAGGTCAATACAAAGCTGAACAGCCATCAGGTACAATATACCATAAGTCTATCTTTGGTTAGTGGAAATTTAAGTAATTGCATTGTGACAATTGTCATGGAGAACTCTTACTCTTCAAGATATGGATGATAAGCAGATCTTTTAGAATTAACTGTTGGAGAATATAACATATCATATATGGAAATTTTAGTTATAATATGCCTCATAACATTTAATTCAAGAATAATTAGGAAATTTTTCCTACTCTTGACCCTATCACAAGAAAGTTATGCTCTCAGACTTACATTTTGGTACTAACTTGAAGATCCTTCATATAAGCAGATAAGAAAAGTAGGAGACAATAATAATGCTACACCTTACAAGGATCCATGAGATTTTAAAAGACTTATCATGCAATCAGATATCTTTAAATTAATATTTTATTTACTGATAAAAGGAAAAATGGTCTGCTGGAAATATACATGGCTTTGATGTTGTAATACTTTGTTAGAAACAATTTTGTCCTTGACATGGCGATTTTATCAGTTTATTCTGAAATAATTCAGGCTATAATTAATTTCAGAGGAGGAAAACCTGCCCTTTGCAGCCATATATAATTAAAGCATGCCTGTGCTTTCGAGCTTCGTATATGTAGGTTCCTAGAAAATGTATTTCAGGTTTTAGAAATGGATTCTTAGTTCTGCTTAAATAGTACTGGGAGTCTGCTAGTGGTATTTCCTAGAATGTAATTCTGGGGAAAATCTTAATTCAGGGAATCTATGATTAATTGTTTCTTTTGGTTGTTTTCCAGGTTCCACATATTGACAGATTTTGATGAGGGTAAGCGTAGCTGTAGGAGAAAATTAGAGCGGCACAACAAACGAAGGCGGAGAAGACCTACCGATCTTATAAATATTGTGGAAAAGGATAGGGAACATCAAGGAGACATTTTGGAAGATAATAATTGTGTTGGTAAACCTAGAAAAGGTACAACTTGTATAACTCAAGTGTCTTCTGCAATTACTTCTGTTCATGTAGAGATAACAGAATTATGCTGTTGAAATCCAATTTCTAGGATGCAGCATCTTTGAAAACAAGTTTTGGTGGAGGTACTGCTGTATCAGATTTGTGGTCCTTACTGATTGAATTGGGATGACATGTTTTGTTTCAGTTCATAAGCCTACTGCCTCTCTCGAGAAAAAAGGGTGTAGAAATAGTATATGTTTTAGACTTATTCAGTCATGCATGACTTAAAATGCTATCGGTCAATAAGATTACTGTGCGGGCATGCCGTGTTAACTGACGCAGCATTTTCCATTGTCTCATTTTTTTCTCTTTTTTTAAAGAACTTCTAATTTCTCATATTTATGTCTTACTTAATGGTGTTTGGGATTATCTAGTCAGTTGTTGCATGCTTCACATTATCAACATGCTTTGTCTACTGAAATCTATCTAGGAAGACCCCCTTTCTTTTTACCCTTTCCCAATGCATCAAGGTGGATGGTGGTCTTTAAATCCTGTTAAAATCTGATTTGCAGACCAAAGTTCACTTCAGTGGTAGGGACTGAAAGATTACAATTGCTTTGATAATTCATGTTCATATTTTTTTCTCTGTGCCCTGGTTCTTGGTTGTGTAGCTCAATTAGTTCCTCTACTTGCCATCTTGGCTGATGTAATAAGATTTGTTCCAAGATATCAGCAGTTATATTCATATAGTGGCCAAGCTATTTTTTGAATATTATTTTTTTGACTATCTCATTATGTTTAAGATGTATTTTGAATATTATTTTTGACTATCTCATTATGTTTTTTTAATAAATAAATAATACAATTACTGCCTAAAACAATAGTGCTTCTTGCTTTTTACTACGTTAGCTATTCATTTGAGCCCTCAGTCATTATATTCTATCCGAGTTATTGGTATATCTTACGCCTTATAAAATTTCTTCACCCTTAATATCTCATTCCATGTTGGTGATATCATCAACTGAGCTGGTTGAGACACTGTATTTTAAAACCCTTTTTGGCATCCAAACAAAGAGCTTGCATTGAATCCTCCAAGCATCCTCCAAGTATACTTAATACATAAAAAGTGCTATGTCATCAGGAAGCTTGTACATGTTAATTATCTCTCAGCCACTTTGAATCAACTTGAATTTGGTAACAATTGATGGAGGCTAGAATCTAAAGTTAGGTTTTCACTTTTAGCATGCCATAAGGCTTTTTAAATCAAGGATATTGGTGTTGATATGCAGGTTCGTATTGTATTTTGTGTACCTTGCCAGCAAGATATGGGCATAATATCGGGATATGTAGTGTTCTGTTATGCATGCAGATCCATTCCTGTTTGCCTATTGGCATGGACTGGGGTAGACTGGTATGGATTGATACATGCCCTCTCTTTTGCCATGCCCTGGTGTGTAATGGCCATAACACCATGTGGTGTCATATGTTGATAATTGTACCTTTCCATATTGTGATTGGCACAGGAGTAGCATGTGGTACTTTTAATCCACTTTTCTACATATTCTTATGTGTAATTAAGCACTCATTTACCTTTCACGCCACTAAAATAAAAATTGATACCATTGCACACTTCTTGATAACTACCTCTTAGACAAGATGGTCTAAATTCATCTACTTTGCCAAGATGATAAATTTCAAACCCTTCTTCTCAGTACATGCTTTGAAAACCTTACATTGTTTACCTCTAGCAATAAAAAATATCAGTTTCTTTTGTTGACATGTTTCAAAGCAGGTTATATTAAACTTCTAAAAGTAGTAAATTGCAACGATATCTTCCAGTTCAAATGGACACTTCTCTAATTGACATATAGAGTACAACACCGAAGAATGACCAAAAGACACAACCATAATGCTAAAGGGAAACAAGGGCTTGACAGTTCTCCTTTAAGGTTTCATTGGATTTACCACGAGAAGAGAGCTTCTCTTTGTTCCTAACCACGATCATTAATTCATAGCAATGAGTTTCCATGTACATAGAACCTTCAAAATTGTTCCTAAGCCAATTGGAGTACTCAAAAGTTGAGCTACCAACTATAATGTCTTACCTCGGACATTTTTTTTGGGCAGTCAATTAAGAAAGACACTACTGACCACTGAGACATATTAACATATATTCCTTTTTAAACAGAATATACTTTCTGTTTAAACAAAGACTTTAAAGAACACTCTTTCAAGTAAAATGCTCCGTACATCCTTTTGTAAAAATTCTGTTAGATTCTAGATCAATGTGCCCTTTATTACTAGTATAGTTCTAGTAGCAAGTGCTTTAGTTGTTTTCTATCCATCATATGCTTATTTGGACCCTAGTTCTGGTTTAAATTTCAGTCTGTATTAACTTGGCTTGCTAATCGTCTTTGAAAATGAGATTTGCTGTATACACATCTTGTTTATTTAGTTTTGCTTGCTTCTGTATTGTTCAGAGACATTAGATGGATTTGCATGTGGTACAGTTGAGACATCTGTAAGCAACAAACTGAGGGAGAGAGAAACACTATTAGAATCTGAAGATGGGCATGGTTCTCCATTTCATTCTCTTAGTAGTTTCAATAATGTTCATAGCAACAGCATCATGTCTTTTGTTGCCTCAGATGAAGCCCAGAGAGAAGAAAAAATTGATAATTCTAAATCTGGCCTTTCTTCAACATTTTGTGACAATAAGAGTGCTTATTCATCTGCGGTAGGTTCCTATTTCTTCATCATCCTAGCAATTCAGGTCATACTTTTTCTTGGTAATGCCTTAGCTAGGTCTATTCATGTATGGCAGCAATATTATGCTTTGATTTTATTGCATGAAGAAAATGATGCATTACGTGTTTGTAGTGTCCGACAGGTCGTATATCATTCAAGCTTTATGACTGGAACCCCGCAGATTTTCCTAGACCACTTCGCCACCAAGTACTCTTAGAAAATTATAACTGCAATTTAATACTTTAAGTGAAATAATTGCTTTCTGCCTGGAGTTGCTAAAGGTCAACGAGTTCGTCTTGTTCTTTGAACATGCAGATATTTCAATGGCTGGCAAGTATGCCTGTTGAGTTGGAGGGTTATATCCGTCCTGGATGTACCTTGTTGACTGTATTTATTGCAATGCCACAGTTCATGTGGGAGAAGGTAATAGACTTTCCCTATTAAAGAACTCCCCCTTTAAAGAGCACAGTATGTCCTTGGTTCATCATTAGGATGGTAGGATCCTTGATTCTTCCTGCACTACTTGTGTCAAAACCTACACTATTTATGATTCCAAGAAATTATCTCATATTGCACCATTATTTGAACTTTGAAGCTATGTATTAGTTATCCTTAGCATGGAAAACAATAAAATATTAAATTACCTTTTACTGTGTTTATGCATTATTGCACCTTAGTAATTAATATCTGACGTTTTGATATGCTTTTTCTAGTGTAATACTTCTTAAAGACAGCAATAGAAGTGGCTTTGTCATATGCACTGGAGTTTTGTATAATAAATTAGGTGCACTGTGCACATTCAGAAGATACATGGTAGCTGGGAGGATGGATTGGAGTTGCTTGACTAATTACCAACATGACTGGGTTTTTGTTGTGATGGTGGGGTCATTTGCATAACATGCAATGATCGGTGATCCGATTTGAGCCAGCTTGTTAGAAAGAGGGCATAGACCATAAAAGCCTAAACTAAAGTTGTGATGAAGGATTTGAACAAGTACACGAGATGATAATGGCCAGCAATAATATCAAGTGGTGCAATGTAATCTTCAATGTGGTCCAACATTATTGGGTATGCTATTTTCCCCTCCTTTTTTTGGCTATCAAGACCTCAATGATAACATCTTTAATTTGTTGGCGTACTTTTATGTGGTAAGATTGCATGTGCACAAGAATAGCAGACATAGAATATGTGTGGTAACTCTTGGGTTGCTTAGAAGTAACAAAGTATATACCGAGATGTGTTTTGGATGTGTGAGAAAGTCAGCGAAGGGGCTCAAACTGGGAAACAAGAGGAGCATAGACCAAGCGGATCTAGATTGAAGTTATGAAGTTATTTCAACAAGTTTAAATGGATGACAACCCAATAATAGTGTGAGGACCTGTGCGGGCGTGTGCGTAGTCCCACATCGGTTATTCACCGAGGAGATCTTGGGTACTTATACAGGGCTAAAGAACCCAAAAAATACCTTCCAGTTAGCTTTTTGGGTGAGGTCCTGGGTTGTGATAAATGGTATTGGAGCGGACTTGGCCCATGGCCTATGTGGTCTAGGGGACACTGCAACACGAGTTTATAGAGGCTGACCATAGGCCTATCGTGGTGCTTGTGATTAGATATGAATGGATTTGCACCCTTAGCCTGATGAGGACGTCAGAGCTTGAACAGAGGGAGTATGTGAGGATCCGTGTGGGCATGTGTTTAGTCCCACATTAGTTATTCACCGAGGAGATCTTGGGTACTTATACATGATTAAGAAACCCAAAAAATACCTTCTGGCTAGCCTTTTGGGCGAGGTCCTAGGTTGTGATAAATAGTCAATGACATATTATAGGCTTCGCAAATTTTAACTAAGTTGGTGTTGCTGGGGGACATGGTCAAGACCCTTGTGGATGGTGGACCCAAAATTTCCTATTGTAGCTATTCAATGTATAGATTTTGTCCAAAGAGGCCCCATTTATTTAAGCATCATAAGCTCACAATTCTGAACTTTATGTCCAAACATAAAAAGAAACGTCAATTGGATGGTGCCTTTTTGATGGGACCATACTTACCCAAAGGGATTAACTCCATCTTTAAGTCAACGGGTTCAAGCATGAAAATGGGTCTCTTTCAAAAACTTGGCATTTTCTGAATTAAACAGTTTTGGAGACCACACTTTCAAGTCTTACTACCAAAAAAATCATTAATTTAACTTTTATAAAGGACACTCAGGTTAATGAGTTTGTCTTGTGATACATGCAAGAATGCTGGATAAAAAGAGCAAGCAGAAAAATATATTAAAGTAAACAAAAATGATAAGGATATCAATTCCCTAGGAATGGAGTCCTGCAGGAGAAGTTGAAGCAGAATATTGAACTGTCGGATTACCCCCGCACGCGTTGTGACGATCGCAGCGGAAAGACGCGTGGGGTCGTTCATCTCATGAACGTTTTAGGGAACGTAGATTTCAAAATTTTTTTAGAGTTCTCTAACTCTAAATTTATAAAATCTAAAGGAAAGATTAAAATTAAAAGACTAGATTAATTCCAGATCTACTACAATTCCTAATTGTATAGAATTTATAAAAAATTAATCTTTATTTTTGAGCAGGTAGAACTTCACCACTATCTGATGATCGTTGGATTTTTGGTTCGCTCGAAGCCGCAAAAGCGTCCGGCCTCTATAGGTATCCACACGAGGTACAGATCGCTCCAAGATCTCACTGGGGTGCTAGCTCCCTTGCAGAGATCATCTTTGATGGCTGAATTCCTCTCCCTTTAATCAACCCCTTGCTACTTTGCGAGGAAGAAGGAGGACGACGAAGGTCGAAGAGGAGGAAGAAGAAGAAGACGCCTCTTCTTTATTCTTTGCTCACGCCAAGGAGGGAGAAGGGAAGAGGGTGGCAGCTGCAAGGAGGCTTCAATACTTCTATGCCTCACGCCTGGTCCCTTTAAATGGGCATCTCATGCCCACACAAACAAGGAATAATTTCAACAATCAATCACTCCTTGATTCATCTCTCTGAAATCAGCCACACCCCTTAATTATATCACAACCCTTAAAGAGTTTGGAGAGAATCCAAGGGACGTGCTCGTGCCATGTGGCAATCCGTGTAAACCTACTGCAGCCAATCTGCACCACAAGGACCCTTAGGGCCCATGTTTATGCTCGTCAAACTACAGCAACCTCACCGTGATTAGCTAAGGCATCGCAGGTCTGAGTACTAGTCATACAACTGCAGCATCAAGTAAGTCACTGACGAGTGGATAGACATCCAAGTGACTTCTTGTTTTGGTCACGCTCAGTACCTTTGTTCTCTAACAAGCACTTGCACAATCATCCTAGTGCCCCCACACTATGGACTTAAGACTCGTCTATCAAGGAAAGTGATTTGTGCACTAATCTTATCGGATCGATCACCGTCCTTCGTGATGATCCATCGATCAGGAGCTATTCAGGAATTAACTATTAATTACACATGCCTTAAATTCTCAACTCTTGAGAATGTGTTATTATTTTATTAATTCCTAGGATGATTCATGGACACATAATAACACGAATGAACAAAATGCCTAATTTTATTAATTGATAAAAGATTAAATATAAATTTCATGCCTCCAGAACAATTACAATGCTTCTGCCAAATTAGCTTCTAGGGTATACTCCTAACATTCTCCCACTTGCACTAAAGCCAATCAGACATATATCTAAGCTCCATCTTCTCAAGATGTGTTTCTGTCTTTTGCTGACTCAGTTGCTTAGTGAATGGGTCTGCTACGTTATCTGTGGAGTATACTCTCTGCACCTCTATATACTTCTTTTCGAGGTAGTTGCGTATCAGGTGATATCGTCGCTCTATGTGCTTGGACTTCTGGTGAGACCTCGGCTCCTTAGCCAGTGCTATGGTGCCATTGTTGTCGCAGTAGAGTGTGATGGCATCTGATGACATCACGCCTAACTCTTCAACAAACTTTTTGTACCAGAATGCTTCCTTTGCAGCTTTAGAGGCGGCAATATACTCAGCTTACATGGTAGAATCTGCAATGATTGGTTGTTTGGAACTCTTCCTATTTACCGAACCACCATTGCACAAGAACACATATCCTGATGTAGACTTTCTATCATCAATGTCAGTCATAAAGTCTGAATCTGTGTATCCTTCTATCTTTAATTCTGATCCTCCTTCAAAGACCAAGAACATATTCTTAGTTCTTTTTAAGTACTTAAGAATGTTCTTCACAGCTGTCCAGTGCTCTTTACCTAGATTCGACTGATATCTGCTTGTGACACTCACAGCATGTGCTATATCAGGTGGTGTACATAGCATGGCATACATGAGGCTTCCTATAGCCGAAACATAAGGAATCTTGCTCATGCATTGAATCTTTTCTGATGTATTGGGGCACATCTTCTTGGAGAGATGAATCCCATGCCTAAGGGGTAACAATCCCCTTTTAGAGTTTTCCATGCTGAACCTCTTCAGCACTTCCTCTATGTACATTTTCTGTGATAGGCCAAGTATCTTTTTAGATCTATCTCTATAGACTTTAATTCCCAAAATGTAGGATGCTTCCCCAAGGTCTTTCATGGAGAATTTCTTAGACAACCATACCTTGACCGAAGTAAGCATGGGAATATCATTCCCAATTAGGAGGATATCATCCACGTACAATACGAGAAATATAATAGCCCTTCCACTAACCTTCTTATAAACACATGGTTCCTTTTTGTTTTTGATGAAATCAAACGATTTGATTACATCGTTAAAACGAGTGTTCCAACTTCGAGATGCTTGCTTTAGTCTATAGATGGACCTTTGTAGTTTGCAGACCTTGTGATCACCATCACTGGAAGTGAAACCCAAAGGCTGCTTCATATAGATATCTTCTTCAAGATATCCATTTAGAAAAGCAGTTTTCACATCCATCTGCCATATCTCATAATCATGATATGTTGCCATGGCAAGCAATGTTCGAATGGACTTCAGTATGGCTACAGGTGAAAAGATTTTCTGATAGTCAATGCCTTCGCGCTGACTATAACCTTTCGCCACTAGCCTTGCCTTATAGGTCTCCACCTGGTCATCCGAACTTATTTTTCTCTTGTAGATCCATTTGCATCCAATAGGTACTATACCTTCTGGTGGATCTACTACGGTCCAGACTTGGTTGGTATGCATGGAGTCCATCTCTGGCTTCATCGCTTCCAACCATTTCTCGGAATCGATGTCTAATATCGCCTCGTTATAGCTATTGGGATCCTTAGAATGATCCCTATTTTCCACGAGGAATACTTCCTTTACTTCCTCTGTAAGCATACCTAAGTACCTTTCAGGAGGATGGAAAATCCTACTAGATCTACGAGGTGGAGGAGGTTCTGCATGTATTGGCTCAATGTGAATAGGTTTTATAAGTATAGTGGCTTGTTGCTCTTCAGAGACTTTCTCCTCGAGCTCAATTTTTCTCCCACTGTCTTTATCAAGGATAAACTGTTTTTCCAGAAAAACAGCATATCGGCTCACAAACACTTTGTGATCCTCTAGGACGTAAAAATTGTATCCTAATGTTTTCTTAGGATATCCTATAAGACGAGCACTAACTGTCCTAGCCTCTAACTTGTCCGCCTGTTGTCGCTTGACGTGGGCCGGACATCCCCAAATCTTGAGATGACCAAGACTTGGTTTTTTACCATGCCATATCTCATACGGTGTGGTAGGAACAGACTTAGAGAAAACTCTATTCAATATATAAATTGCTGAAAGTAGGGCATCTCCCCAAAGGAATAAGGATAAATCAGTAAAGTTCATCATGGACCTGACCGTATCCAATAGGGTCCGATTCCTCCTCTCTGACACTCCGTTGAGCTGAGGTGTTCCAGAAAAGGTCCATTGTGAAACTATACCATTTTCTTTAAGATAATCATGGAATTCTCCACTTAGGTATTCGCCTTCTCGATCTGATTGAAGAACCTTAATGAGTTTTCCTGTTTATTTTTCTACTTCATATCTGAACTCTTTGAACTTTTCAAAAGCTTCAGACTTATATCTCATAAGATACACATACCTATACCGAGAACAATCATCGGTAAATATTATGAAGTAAGAATAACCTCCCCTAGCTTGCACATCGAATGGGCCGCACACATCAGTGTGTACTAGGGTAAGTATTTCAGTGAACCTCTCCCCGTGTCCTACAAAGGGTAATTTGGCTATTTTTTCTTGAAGGCAGGATTCACAAATCGGATATGACTCGGAAGTCAATAAGCCTAGAAGTCCATGTTTCTCCAATTTGTTTATTATGTCTTCTTCTATATGACCAAGTCTGAGGTGTCACAAATACTTTTGATTTATCTCATCTCTAGATCTTTTAGATCCTATAGTACTCACTGTTTGTTCAGATACATTCACAGACACATCCAAATATAAGTGATAGAGACTGTCAATCATAAAACCACGTGCAACTATTTTATTTCTCAAATAAATAGAACAATAGTCTTTATTGAAATTGAATTCAAAATCTTTCTGTGCTAGACAAGATACAGAAATCAAGTTTCTGCTAGCAACAGGTTAATAATAACAATCCCTAAGTATCAAACTAAATCCAGACGGTAATCGTAGAGGGTAGGTGCCCACAGCAATAGCAGCAATTCTTGCTCCATTGCCAACCCGGAGGGTTACCACACCTTCCGTAAGTCTTCTACTTTCCTTTAGACCCTGCATACTAGTGCACAAGTGAGCACTAGAACCAGAATCTATAATCCAATTGGAAGTAGAAGCAACCGTTAGATTAGTTTCAATAATGAGCATATCTGACATACCTTCAGAAGGCGTGTCATCCTTCTTGCTCTTTATACTCCCCATGTAGATTGGACAGTTTCTCTTCCAATGGCCATCTTCGTTGCAATGGAAACACTTTCCCTTGTCTGCGGCCTTTTTCTTTGGAACATCCTTCTTTGGCTTCTTCTCGGTCTTTTGCTTCTTTGCAGACTTCTTCTTCCAGGTAGACTTTCTCTTAGAAGTAGAAGTCAACTCGGCAGCGAGAACTGTGCCCCTTGAACTCTTCAAGGTTCCCTCAGTTGTTACCAACATATTTAACAATTCAAGTTTGGTGCATTCAATCTTGTTCATGTGGTAGTTTACAATAAACTGCCCATATGAAGAAGGGATTGCAGGATCAAATCAGTTTGCAATTCATTGTGCATGTTCATGCCGAGCTTCTCAAGCTCCTCCAAGTCCTTTATCATGGTCAGACCATGATCATGGACAGACTGCCCTTCGCGCATCTTGGCCTTGAAGAGCCTCTTGGACACTTCAAATCGAGCTGTGTGACTCTGTTTACCATACAACTCTTGCAAGTGATTCAATATGTCTCTGGCAGTCCTCATGTTCTCATGCTGGCATTGTAGTTCATTGGACATGGATGCCCAATATAGCACCTAACTTTATTGTCATCATCCATCCACCTAGCATGCGTCTCATGCTGCTCAGCATTCGGACGATTTGGTAACACTGGGGCATCATGGTCTAGTACATACCCTAATTTCTCACAACTTAAGACAATTTTCAAGTTGCGGAGCCAATCTTTATAATTGGGTCCGGTCAATCGGTTGTTCTTAAGGATGCAGGTTAAGGAATTAGAGGTTGACATTTTTATCTGCAGAGAGTAAAAATTCTAGTTAGAGTTTTGTACTTGAATTTGAATTTTTATTTGTTTTAGGAACTTTTAAAACAAACATCTCCCACTATTTTCTCGAATCTCCTATACTCCTCTAGTAGAAAAACGGAAACCTGCGATTCTAGGTTTTAAGTGGGGTGCTACGGTCCCACCAATTTACATGCCACCTCACTTAACAGTTATTGGTAACACATAAACGATGAGTGTACAACTCTTTGTATAATGCTTTATTAACAAATTGTAGCCAACTTGGTCTCCAAGTCATAAGGGCCTCACCTAACAGTTATTGGTCATGTTCCTTGGTTAAGTCAGACCCACCATAATTTCTGCAGAAGTAAAGTCATCATTAGGTCATCACGTAACAGTTATTGGTCCCCAACCCCATCTTTACCCCACAACATCTCATGCTAATAGAGAGGTCCAGCCCTCCGATGCAATTTGCTCACTGTGTCCAGCCGAGACAAATTAACGCCGGAAAGACCTTAGCAACTCTACTACGGTGGAAGACCTCTAGACTTAATATTAGGTAATCTAGTCTTAGTGATTCCAACTTTGAGCTATTCATAGGAGATAATCGATCAATTAGCCAGGTAAGCAGGTGGGAGGCTCTCCTTACTTAGAGAGTAAGATCCTAATTAAGTAACCACCTTTAACGCTTTCCTAGACACCAATTAGATCAATTAATCAAATATGGCTAGCTCAATGTATCGTTCACTCTCGACTGATTGAGGAGGTTTTAGGTATCGAATGGGGTTTACATCTTATGTAAATATGAAACTGCTTTCATATGTTATGCATTTACATCTTATGTAAATGTCATATTGTTTAGGTTTACATCCTATGTGAATATGAAACCCTTTGCATATGTGTTTACATCTTATGTAAATGGCATATTAGTTTAGGTTTACATCTTATGTAAATGTCCTAACCTATCTGGGTTTTTATTCACATCTTATGTAAAAATTGCTTAACATATATATACATCTCATGCATATATTAATTTGCCTTTTTAAGCACAATCCTAAACAAAATTATCCTTTAATAAACATTATTCTATGATTTAATCATATCTTATGCATATCATGCAT
Organism: Phoenix dactylifera; assembly: GCF_051530095.1. NCBI lineage: Eukaryota > Viridiplantae > Streptophyta > Magnoliopsida > Arecales > Arecaceae > Phoenix > Phoenix dactylifera. The sequence goes on along the minus strand of NC_143191.1, from coordinate 50,481,958 downwards.
ATATCAATTTTCTTTTAAGCATAGGCATAAATAGAAATTTATCTTTTATGATTATGAATCTTTGATTGAATCTTGTCAAATACTTCTTATGTAATTTTAGATCTGAAAATTTTAATTAAATATGCTATCAACTGAAATTCTGATGATGCAAGATATGATTTTAATTATTGCAATCTTATTGTAATTAAAATTAATCATGCAAGATATAGATTTTTCAAACAAAAATCTGCATGCGGAAATCAGAAATTTCAGCACGCAGAAATTTCAGCAAGCATACAAATTTTTCAGATCTAAATTAAATCCTAATCAAGCCTATCAATTTTAATCTAAATCCCATAAACACGGCTCTGATACCACTGTCGGATTACCCCCGCACGCGTTGCGACAATCACAGCGGAAAGACACGCGTGGGGTCGTTCATCTCATGAACGTTCTAGGAAACGTAGATTTCAAAAATTTTCTAGAGTTTTCTAACTCAGATTTATGAAATCTAAAGGGAAGATTAAAATTAAAAGACTAGATTAATTTCAGATCTACTACAATTCCTAATTGTATAGAATTTATAAAGATTTAATCTTTACTTTTGAGCGGGTAGAACTTCACCGCTATCTGATGATCGTAGGATTTTTGGTTCGCTCGAAGCCGCACAAGTGTCCGGCCTCTACATGTATCCACATGAGGTACAGATCGCTCCAAGATCTCACTGGGGTGCTAGCTCTCTTGCAGAGATCACCTTTGATGACTGAATTCCTCTCCTTTTAATCAACTCCTTGATTACTTTGAGAGGATGAAGGAGGACGACGAAGGTCGAAGAGGAGGAAGAAGAAGAAGACGCCTCTTCTTTCTTTGCTCACGCCAAGGAGGGAGAAGGGAAGAGGGTGGCGGCTGCAAGGAGGCTTCAATACTTCTATGCCTCACGCCTGGTCCCTTTAAATGGGCAACTCATGCCCATACAAACAAGGAATAATTTCAACAATCAATCACTTCTTGATTCATCTCTCTGAAATCAGCCACACCCCTTACTTAATTCTGTCACAACCCTTACTTAAAAGAGTTTGGAGAGAATCCAAGGGGCGTGCTCGTGCCATGTGGCAATCCGCGTGAATAAGGAGGAGGGGCATCTGCCCCTCCACATGGCGTGGGGACCATGAAAGGAAAGGAGGGGCGGACGCCCCTCCTTTCTTTGTGCGTGTGAGAAGGAGGAGGGGCGGACGCCCCTCCTTTCCTTATTTGCTCCACACGCATGAAGGAAGGGCTCTCTCCCTTCCTTCCATGCATAGGTCACCTAATCCAATTAGGATTTACATGGTCCCACCTGATCAATTGAATTCTAATCCAATTAGAACCCAATGCGTCCTCTAAATTGATTTATGTGAATCCTAATCTAACTAGGACTCAAATTGGATTTTATGAATTAAGTTTCTTATCTAATAAGGAGTTCTAATTAATTAGGCCTTCCCATCCTTATCCAATAAGGTTAAGCCCATGGTCTGCCGTACCGGCCGGTACATACCGGTATCGGATCCTACTGGTACGGTACAGCTACATATTTCGATACCGAACCGTACCGGCCGGTACGGGCCTGTACTGATCAGTCCGTACCGGCTCCAAATTTTTTTTGGCTTTTAGTCCCATCGGTACCGTACCGGTTTGGCTCGGTTTGGTTCGGTACCGTACCGGTACCGATGCCCACCGGTACGTCGGTACAATCGGTACCGCGTATCTTGGTTAAGCCTAATTTAATTAGGTCCAATTAAATCAATTAAATTGCAATCTAATTGCAAATCCTTCTTCTTTCTTTAACTCACTAACTCTTAGCGGGTTAATCCAATTGACATTCAATTTTAATTGCGATTTTTAAATCGCAATCCAACCGTCAGAACGATCAAAACATCTAATGTGTGTGACTCCGTAGGTTCTATTCTGACTGGTAGTGAGATATATTATGATCTCTATTATAATATCATCGAAACTTCTTTCAATGGGTTGAAACGATTTCAGCTCTACTCTTAGGGTTCACTGATCACCAAGTGAATGCCTTCGAGTCTCACAATCCACTAGGGACACCTAGCAGCATATAGTGACAACCCAGCAGAACGGAAGGGATGAACCTTTAGGTGTAGTTAGCGTATGATACAGTACCTCTATCATGGATCCTGACATGACGAAGGTTATGGATAACTCGTCAAACCCCATCGTCTATCTTATGTTAGATTTTTTTGACTCAAGTTCGAGATTGAAAAACTCTTTTTCCAGAACTGCCATGGCCAAGGTCTTTCGAACTTAGTCTAATAAATCACATAGGATCACTCCTAATCTATTAAGGTCGATAATCCCATCTAGATGCAACCCTAATCCGACAGTAAACTTACTGCAGCCAATCTGCACCACAAGGACCCTTAAGGCCCATGTTTATGTGTTCGTCAAACTGTAGCAACCTCACCGTGATTAGCTGAGGCATCGCAGGTCTAAGTACTAGTCATACAACTGCAGCATCAAGTAAGTCACTGACGAGTGGATAGACATCCAAGTGACTTCTTGCTTTGGTCACGCTCAGTACCCTTGTTCTCTAACAAGCACTTGCACAATCATCCTAGTGCCCCCACACTATGGACTTAAGACTCATCCATCAAGAAAAGTGATCTGTGCACTAATCTCATCGGATCGATCACCGTCCTTCGTGATGATCCATCGATCAGGAGCTATTCAGGAATTAACTATTAATTACACATGCCTTAAATTCTCAACTCTTGAGAATATGTGTTATTATTTTATTAATTCCTAGGACGATTCATGGACACATAATAACATGAATGAACAAAATGCCTGATTTTATTAATTGATGAAAGATCAAATACAAATTTCATGCCTCCAGAACAATTACAATGCGTCTGCCAAATTGGCTTCTAAAGCATACTCCTAACATGAACACTAGCTAGCTTTCCTCCCCCAGAACTTTCTTCTTGAATGCAGAGTATGGGAATGCATATGGACTCATTTTGGCATCACCCCCTTCTCCTTATTTGTAGACTTGGAGGGCAGGCTGGTCAACCAAGTGGTGGTCTTTGTAGTTGCTAGACTTGCCACATGTAACGGGTGTTTTCCCCCGAGCTGAGACGAATGTCACACTGCATGGACTTGGTTCAAAATATAAGGGAGGCTCAAGCTTGAGCTGAGTTTGACATACCCTATTCAAGCTTGGCTCATATCAGCTCTAACCTGAGCTGAGTTGAGCTTCCTTTTGGTTCTCTAATCTAACCATGCTCAGGCTCAACTCAATTAAGAGCCAAGCTCCAAAAACTATGTGAACCGAGCTCCAAAAACTATTTGAGTTGGGCTCATTTTCTAATTGTGCTGAGCCTCAATTGAGTTGATCTTGAGTTGTTCATGAGCAGCTAAAATCATTTATAACCCTAGCCACGTGATTGCTTTGGCTTGTGCTACATTGAAGAATTGACACATGGCTTTTTGTATTTAAACCTTTTGGCAAGAGTAGTTTCATATAAGAAAGTTGGGAATGGGCACAATTTAATTGCATGCCATGTAGTAGGGAGGTGGATTGTAACAAGAATATGGGGCACATGGTATCTAAATTTGTGCCATGTGGGAAAAAGAGGTAGTGTATGGAAGAATTAGATTAATGGCAATTTAACTCCATTCTACGTAGCGACAAGGAAATACATGGCATCATCGATCTGTGGCAAGTAGGATGTAAGATGTGGCATTAGAGAATTTTATGACATCTGATAAAGGCAAAAATAAAACATGAGTCTTAGGCTACGATTGGTTATGGAATGTGTAGCGGATAGGTGGATAGCTATCCTTGTTCTTCATTATACCTTTAGAAAGGTACTTATCCCGTGCTCCGAGGATTGGGTTGCTTGATTTCCAATTGGAGTAATAATGGAAGGGAGATGGATGAATATAATAATTAAAAAATAAAATATGGGATGGAAAATAGGAAAGGGAAGAATAACTTTTGCTACAAAGGCGACAGGATAAGAAATTGATTTATTCTGCAAAAATGGGTTATCCCATCTTGACTAGAAATATTTTGTTCTGTAAAAAGCCAACTTGTTTGGCATTATAAGCTATTATCTTTCCTATCCCATCTCCTATATTCGGATTTTATCTAACCAAACACAGCCTTAAGGTTATCAGGCCTTGTAACAATAGCCTCTCTCCTTTAGAACTGCTACTCATTGCAGTAATACTCTTAAGTTGGTTGTTTCCATCTTGTTCTAGAGGCTTATGTAAAAGGCATTCGAATGCATGAGGCTCCTATCATTGCAAGGTCTGAGGAGAGTCAGACGTATGCAGCCTTAACCCCATGTGTGGAGACATTGTTTTCGTGTTTCGAACCCATGACATCCAAGTTAGAATGGAGCAACCTTATCATTGTGCCAAGGCCTGCCCTCTTTTAGAGGCTTATGTGATGAAATCAAATCCAATCTCTTTCTTTCTCATCTATCCATTGAGCGATCTAATTTCAAGTTTGAGAGTGGCATCACCTACCTAATTGGAACATTCTGAATGTTCTTATGTGATTTTATTTGTGTTTTATATAGCTGTCTCAGGATGCAGCTCGCTGTGTAAAAGACTTGGTATGTGCACCTGAAAGTTTGTTTTTGGGAAGAGGCAACATTCATATTTACCTAAATAACATCATTATTCAAGTTTTAGAAGGTATGTCATTGCTCCATTGATTTGGATAGATAAGTTCCATTTATCCTTTATTTTATCTTTATAATGATGATCACTTCATCCTTGCTGAAGTATTTCTTTTTTTTTATAATTAGGCTTATTAGCATTGAAATTTTATGCAACTTGAGATATTCATTGTAGCATGTTTGTTTATGAAAAACTTTGTATAGGTTTGAAATTTCAGCTGAAACAATCTATCTTGGCTGAAACTGATTGATTTTGGCTAATAAGCCCAAACTGAAACTGACCCCTAATCTTGGGTTTCAATTAGTTTTAGGATATTTTTGGATGATTGGGCTGAAAATCTTATTGGATTCATGGATTGAGCTAGTACAACCAGCAAAATCATAGGATCACAGGCCGGGCTAGGTCTATATTCATAAGCACCTAGAAATGGCTTTGGAGTCGTCCGGCCCGAATCCCATAGGGAGAAAAAAAGATCCTTAGCAGTTTCAGCTGAAATTGTTTGGTTTTGGACCTTTTGGTGGTTTCGGCTAGTTTCGACCGAAACTGTTTGTTTTTGGTGGTTTTGGCCAGTTTTGGCTGAAATTGACCGTAAGCAGCTATACACACTTCTTTTAAGTATTATTTTGGCGTTTGCAACTATATCTGGATCATTTCTTTGTTCATTGAAGTACATGGTTTATACTTTATAGTTTATACTTTATATAATATTAATTTTCAGTGATTTTTCTTACATAGTTTATATACTATTAATTTTCAGTGATTTTTCTATGATGAGATGCATGTTTTGAAAAAAATAGTATACTTATCGAGCTGGTAGGCCTCAAGAAACATTGACATGAGAGTAAATCTTACTTCTAAACATCTCTTGATTTGATGTCCAACTTGGTAATACTAATAGATCCCGTTTTCTTTTTAACATCATCACAGAACAACGAACTTTCAACTTTAGTGTGCTAATCAACTCAAATGCATTAGACTTCATAACTGAAATTGTTCCTGCAGATGCACTAAGTATAACTTGGAACGGTTTGAATATTTTCAGAATCGATTTTATATTTGGTTTTTTGTCCATCAAATGTCTGATTCACAAAATAGCGGAGTGCCATCTCATATAGAATGTGGAAAAATGAGAATGATCCAAAAGGCAATATCATGTAATTGGGGTAAGAACGGTGTTATAATTGCATGCTATCTAGCATTGTTGGATCATTGTGGTTGTGCTGCAGCAATTTTGGCTCTTTTTATTGGACATAATTTGATAGTGAAAAGAATAGTTAACAGATTTATGACATCATGTATTATAGGTATTCTCTTGCTACTATTTGAACTATTCCTTGGTTCTTCACTCAACTACTGTCTTCTTTAAATGGCAGATCGCCAAAAAATGTTTGTGTCATTGTTCTAAGTTAGTTGGGAATCAACTTTTGAAGATGGACACTCAGAGCTTGGGAATAGCCTATAAGATTTGAAGAAACTTCTTGAAGAATAGGAAAAGTAATCAATGACAATGTTATGAGTGCAGCCATAATTCTTCAATTTATAAGTAAAACTTAATAAATTGTATGTGTTGTGCTTTGACTTGGTTGCAAAGGAGGATTGAACCAATCTCTAAATGTGATTGCATTTTTGATACTAGAGGCATCATAATTTTTTCAGCCAATCTTTCTTACTGTGAGGAGCCCTATCGAATTTGGGTCCAACAAAATGCCGTTCCACAACTCTTATAATGCGGTGTTTAACAAAGCTTACTAGCATGTTTGTTTTAAGAAATTCTGTTTCTAAATTTAATTAGAGTGCTTTGTATTAGAGTGTTGCAAATGTGTTAAAAAACTGCAAGTGGCAGATGGGTAGTGAAGGTTTTCCTAATGCTTAGTGTTAGAATAGGGCTCAAACTGGGCTAGCTTCAAGTTGGGCTTTAGGCTTGGCTTGAAAGGGTTTGGGCTCAGGTTCGGGATCGGGCAGTAGAGCTCAAGTGAAGATCAGGCCTAGCTTGAGCCCACCCTGAAGCCCGATTTCGAGCTCAACCCACTGCCTAATCCCCTTACACCTTGCACTCCATCTTTGCCTCTCATCTCTCTCCCCTTATATCCCAGTTGTCCCCTCCCTCCTCCCACCTGTCCCCCTCTCTCCACCCTTCCTCTTCAACTTCCATTGTCTCTCTCTCTCTTCCCCCTTCTCACCCCCATTCCCCTCAACCCACCCTCTCCACTTCCTGTCTCTTCTTTCTCTCTCTCTCTCCCCCCCTCATCGCCCTCTCACTTCCCACTTACCTCCCCTCCCTTTTCCTGCCCGCCCCCCTCCCTTGCCTTTTTTTGCCTCCCATCTCTCTCTTTCTCCCTTTTTCCATTCCCTTCTAGATCTCCCCTAGGGGTGGCAATTTTAGTCGACTCATCAGGTACTCGACCCGGCCCGACTTGAATGGGGTGGATTTTACCCGACTTGTGTAAGCTCGGAGTCGGGTATGAGTTTTAGATATAATATCTAAAGCGGGTTTGGGTCGAGCACGGGTAATAGTATGCCTCATCCCAAACCTGACCCGAGCCCGACTCGACATAATATAACCTTAATCCACCCCCTCTCTCGGTTTCCTAGATAGATGATATCCGTCATAGCCCTATTCACCTTAGTTGTCCCTCCCTCTTTTTACTTAGAAATTTATTATTGTTGAAACTTAGAAAACATATATATTCTATGAAAATCACAGCAGTCGATTATTTTTGTTTATTTTGTTTCTAAGCCCTCAATTAATTTGACTTATGTATGAATGTTTCTAATTAGAATATATTGTAGTTATTGATGTATACTAGGATTTTCTCTATCTAAATCAAAAATTGAGTCATAAGAGAATATGCTATAAGCTTCTCCCATTTATATAGTAGCTATAATCTCATTAATTACAGCTATAAGTTATAATTATCCGACCCGACCCGACCCGACCCGATCTGACTTGTCTTGTCTGCCCGACTCAACTAGCCACAACCCGCCCAATCTACTTTACTTGGCTTGAGATGGGTAAGGGGCGGGTATTGGTATAGGGTTTTTAATTGCAAGGAGGGTACAAGTGTTGGCCGACCCGACCCATACCCAGCCTGTTGCCATTCTCCCCTCCTAGAGCACTTTCATCCCCATTGTGCTAGGCTTGGGCATGGGTTGGGCTGATTTGGATTCGGGCTTGGCTCGAGTTGCTTGGAAACCTGCTTTGACCCAACCCCAGTTTGAGCACTATTAATGCCTAGGAAGGCATCCAAAGGTCGAAACAGCCCAATAATGATAAATTTAAAATGATAAACCTAATATCTATATAAAAGTGAATGGTCAAAGGGATTTTGGTTCTTGCCTCTTTGACCATCCACTATTTGATTGGTGACCAGTATGTGGCCGAAGCATGGGCCTCCACTAACTAGCAACCCACCCACTCTATGGATTTTTGCTTGCTTTTGTTTCTTTTCACCTAGTGACTTCGGGGTGGTTCATATTGGCGTTTGAGGTAGGGCTGCTAGCCCAGGCCCGTTTCTGCAGATTTTCTATTGATATCTTATGCCTTTTTTCTAAAAAAAGAAATCCTTCAATTCTTCATCCTGCTCCCAAGCATAAAGTTTAAATGTATGGTGGGACCTTGAGTTACCACCTAACAAGGAAGTGCTGTACCATGGGCTCATGTTTTGTATATTAGATATTTTTAAGTAGAATTTCATAGGAACTTGGATTCTTTCAAAGTAACAACTCCCATCATTATCTCACATTCCCTTCAATATCAATCACATAATACACAACTTATATAGCTGATCTATTTAAATGTAATTTTTAGAAAAAAATCTCCTAAATTTTAAATTTATAAATAATCATTAATTAATGGGTAAAATATGATGCATTTGATATAAATACCTTTTAACCGGTCAAATACATCTATTAAATATGTCTTATGTAGTGTGTATGATCTAGGCTAGGGCCACTAGGCATGTTAATTGCTGAGGTCTCAAATTGCTAGCTTAGACTTCATTAAGTTTAATTCAGGTCTTCACAATCCAAAAAAGATTAGCTTAGCAATAGTTACTTAATTTGGCAAACTTGAATCTAATTTTAACTTGGTTCTCAAGAAATCAAGTCAACACAAGGTTAACACACAAGTGCATTCTATTAACCGTGAAAGGTAAATAGTTTGGTTGGCACCTTCATAAGCAATAATCTCAAGTAGGATGGCCCTATTTAGTTTAGATTCCTTATCAGAGATGTTTATTATTTAAATTCTTTTTTTCTGAAAAATACTGGGGCATCACTTTTGGAATCCAGACTCTCTAGGTGGCCTAAAAGGTGAAAAAAAAATTAAACATCTATCAACTTAGGCAGCAGCACCAAACTATCAATACCTGACTACTGAGGATGGTATTGATTTATGAATTAGTACTAAATTTTCCAAGTTGGTAGTTTGTGTTGATCTTCTACATCTTCTAAATCAATACCATCCTCAATAGTCAAACTTGATGAAAACATTAAGGTGGGCACTTAGGCAGCGACAACACTAGTTTCTTAGAACAGCACTAGCCAAGGGATGGGCTCTTTCTACCCATTCTGTATAATATCTTTTCTTTCCATATTAAAATAGAAACTTATTTTTTGATTATACAATGCATGATTATATGAGGTCGAGTTCGTTATTTATAGAAAGAAATAACTATTTTTTTTCAATGAGAATTTGTAGTACTTGACATGAGAGAAACCTGTCTTTGTATTTTCTAATTAAGAAAAAGATTCTTCAATGATACTCCCCCCCCCCCCCCCCCCACCCAAAAAAAAAAGAAAAAAGATTGTTTCTTTCAGCGCTCCTGCTTGATTTTGTACTTTCCCCAAATGATGAGTCATTAATGATGAATAAATGACCTGGCATCGGTAACTTTACTGAGGCATATGTGCTACTATATATACTTGCTGACCTCTCAAGATTGCTCGTCAATAATTGGTTCCTACACCTCATTCCAAAGAATTGTGCTTGTATCTTGATTGAAAACAATTATAATTCTCAAATGGTGTCTAAGATTATTTTGCTCATGAATTTAGATGGGACATTGTTAAATAGCATCAGGATGGAGGTGCAAGTTCCATGGCTTCATTATGTGTATCCTACTTTTTTCGAGGCCGGCAAACCTATGGAATTTGTAGCCTGTGGCAGTTATCTTGACCAGCCTAAATTCCGGTAAAATCCACTAGATTTAAAACTTTTTGCTGCAACTACATTTTGCACATGTATTTGTCTTAATACTGATTGTTTATCCTTGTTCCAATTTACATCGCAGATACTCTGGCATATTTTTATTCTTAGTGTGTGCAACCACGTGGTTATGAACTGCTATTTCAGCTGACCATTCTTGTATTTTGTGTGCCAATCTTGATATTTGTATGTACTGACATTATTTTGTTATGCAGTTAATCTTTAACTACTAAAGTTTCCCAGGAATTTGGGTAGAGCTAATACAAACACTGGTGGTGAAATTAGTATATATATATTTTTACTACTTGATCAATAGCATTTATTTTTTCTTCTATTCCCCGTGACTTCTCTTATCCTCACATAGTCACATGGGTGTCATGAGTCAGATCATGAAAATGTGGTTGGGTAGTGCATATATAAGGTGAGTGTGAAGTTATGGAAATCTGTCACACTGGACACTATCACAATATGGTTTCTAGTGCTTTGCATGATAAGACTGTTTTGATTGTTTTTTTTTTCTGTCAGAATGTTAGGTTGAGCAACAGAAGTGTTAATCTCTTGGAGATTATAATTTTGCTATTATTTAATAATTACAAAGGGTGATCAAGACAGATGAACATTTGTTTAAAGCCAGCAGCTTTTGAATCTCTTAATCCCTTGGGAGCATATAATTCAGAACCTATGGTCAAGTTATAATTCAATGGTTTCTTTTATTCCTTTTTTATCTTCTATTTTCTTATGCATAAGACCAATATCACTATAGGAGAGAGACATTTGGCAATTAGGGCTGAAATGGATGGGCTATGGATCGGATACTAATATATCCATCCAGGTTGGATGCACTGGTATTGGAACCTGTACTACTTACCCGACAGTACGATACTAGTATTGTGCTGTTTCAATCTGTTTCAGACTCTTTTTTTATTTTCAAATTTTGAGCTAAAATCAGCATATGGTTTGCCAGCTTCAGTTCAAAATTTTAAAATAAAAAAAATAATTCGAAACCCTCTCTTGTTCCACTCTCCCTTGTTCGGAAATGAAGACAGTGAGAGAGAGAAGTGGGAGGAGAAAGAGGAAGAGAGAGAGAGAGAGGAGGGAGGTAAAGGGATAGGAAGAGGAAGGGAGGGGGAGAGAGGGAGAGAGAGAGAGAGAGAAGAAGCTTCTCGAAGAGCTTTGAAGCGGGCTGTAGGCCGGGACGAAGAAAGATGGAGGGAGAGAGACAACCTACCTCTGATTGTTGTTGGGTTTCAAAGGGGCACGATGGGTTTCTAAGCAGGATGGAGGCCAGAGTATTTTGAAGGGGCCTCCGATGTTTCTCTAGCCTTCGAACATAGCGAATAGGGCGATGGAGCCTTCGACTGAGGGTTTTGAAGTGAGTGAAGAGGATTTTGAAGCAGTTTTGTTCAGTCAGCCTTATATCCCGTTTTGAACCGGTGAACCATGTTGCTAGCCGATTGTTCCGATTCGGTATGCCTTGAACCACGGTTCGGCATTGTTCGTCAATCCTTAACGTCCATATTCACATGCATTGTTATTTGATGAATATGAATGCGGAAACACAAATTAATTGGATGTTAATATTTATTTCCATATCTTTATTTGCTTTTCTTTGACCGGTAGAATAGGAATATGGATATTAGTTGGATGCTAAAATTTATATCCATAGCCTAATAGAGTTGGATATTAAACCAGATTTGAATATATACTTTTTTATCCATTTTCACACCAATATGCTTTGACAAACACATAGCTGAATTAACCAAACATCTAAAATACTTGTGGACAAATAAACGGCATTACATTTACCTGTACTTCTGCTTGACATGACATTTGCAAGGATTTTATATGAGGTATAACAATTTTGTTACTAGGCATCATTTTGATATTTGTGGCATTGGATCAATGCTTTAGGTGCTGCACTTTATGTGACTTGTGGTGCTGGCCTATATTCTATTGGACCATGGTCTACTGTACCGTACTGAATCAAACCGATAAAGTACCGATACAGTACCGGTACCGAAATTGTGGACCTTGTATCTGGCTATATTTTAGTTAGAGTATTTGACTTGTATTTTTTTAGTGTCCTAGGAATTTTTTCAGAGTTGCCCTCTGGTTGCAAAAGCTTAATCTATGGTGAATGAGAAAGGTTTTCTTCTTTTCCAACTGCCGCTTTAGATTTCATAGCGTAATCTATTGTGAATGAGAAAGGTTTTCTTAGATAGAATTTTGGCACCAATTTTTAGTGGGGCTGGAACTGAGGCAGATTCGGTTGGTTGAGGGCTAATCTTAACCCAACCTTTTTATCCCCAACCCTCACCCATCCAAGATCCCATGTTCAGCTAAATTCGGGTTGGGTCGAATTAGCATTGGGTTGGGTTTGGCTCACCGGTGGAGCTACAGGGGCCGAGTGGAGGGCGGGGGGACAATTGCCCCCCTAAAATGGAACTCCTTGAACATGGGTTCTTATAATCGAGAAATTGGTTTCATTTGCCTCGCTACGCCACCCCCCCCCCCCCCCCCCCCCCCCCCCCCCCCCCCCCCCCCCCGCGACCAACCAAAAAAAAAAAAATGGAATCCCTTGAACATGGGTTCGTATAATAGAGAAATTCCTTTCATTTGCTGCCCCATCCCTCATAAAAAAGCCAAAAATATAGGGCTTTAAGAAGTGGACTCTTATAGTTGGATTTCCATGTTTGTTTAGGCGCTCAAAAATAAAAATATTCTCTCAATCTACCTATTACTTAGGATTTCTTTTTAAAATACAAGAAGATCCATTTATGAGTTGGGATCTCCATAGATCACATTTCAAGAGGAGACAAACTATCCTTCAAATCCATGATGTGTTCTAATATATTTTAAGAAATCAGCTATAAATTAATTTTCTTTTAATACTTAACGTGCATATTCTTAACTCTCAAAAAGGATTTGTTCCTTATTTTTTTCTGGTGGGATTTCTTCTTTCTTACTATATTCTCGAGTCCTCGATAATAATAATAACAGTTCCTTCTAAAATGCTCGATTCTCATATATTTTAGGTTTGCTATATAATGTTGTATTTTGACAACTGGATGGTGCTTGATATAGAAAACCCTTTTTATCTTACTTGAAACAATGACAATCTTGCATGTATTAAATATATAACAAATTAGCATTTTCTTGTTAGTTCAACTGGTTACCATATTAGTAAATTAAAAAAAGCTTATGCTACCCACCCCCATCCCCCCTACAAAAAAAACCCCAAAATCCTAGCTCCGCCACTGGTTGGGCCATGTTAATTAGGTTAGATCGGGTTGACTAGAAATTTTAAGCTAGAGGGAATGTTTGTGATGTTTTTGCTGGACTAATATTAATGGGGAGGTCGCAACCATCCATTGACTTTGGAATACACTAACACAATATTATAATTAACATGACTAAAGTCATAGTTGGATGCAACATATAAGTAATCTTATATGAAACATAAATATGAATTATTTATTTATTGGGTTTGGTTCAGGTTGAGTTGGTTTTGGGTTGGCCTAGGGTTGATTTTGTGTTGGGTTTAAGCTCAATCCTAACACCTCAGTTTGAGGTTAGGCTAAAATTCTGGAGCCCAAGCCCCAACCCAAATTTGTAAAACCTCATCCAAACCCTGCCCACCAAGTGGGTTGGATGGGTTAAGTTGTTGAGACCAATCCAAGTTCGACCCCCAATTTTCAATGGGCTGATGATGTGTTCGTATTAGGTTGTATCTTTTTTCCAATCGTTGCATGAAGTTTTGTTGATTTGCCCCATGTCCTATCCCATTTTGATGAAAAAAGGCCCAAGTTTTTTTAGCAGCACAACTTTTGCTGCAGGCTCTATCTGCAAGCCACGTAGAACTTCTAAAAAAAAAGTAAAACATTTACTGAGTTTAGCAATTATTTCCATTGAAAAATGTATGGCCAGATTGAAGTTGTCCACTATAACCTTGAAGTCTATCGAGAAGCCTCATTATAATGGTCAGCTGATAATGTTTAGCCTAATTCATTTTTAGTGAAATTTTTATTGCAGTCTATATAATTCATAATAAAGAAATGTTGAAGGAAAAAAGAAGCAAAACAGAAGAACAAAGTTTTAAGGGAGAGCTGAGAGAAAAAAGAAGAAAAGCATAGAATGACAAACAGTTATATTTCTCTTTTCTATTTCATCTTTTGTGCATTTACGTTTCAAATGTCTGATATGCCTCAGATTTAGAAATGACTGGTTACAATTGGTATACCACAATTAGATTCTAAAAAACCTAGAATGTAAAGAAAGTAAGTAGGCAGCTGGTCACAGATTGCAGCCATCAGTATTTAGAGAACTTGGATTCAACTATTCACTTAAAAGATCCCCTGAGAAGTTCAAGTTTTGAGTAAGTTATCGATGGTATTGAATCATAATTGAGAGGATTATAAGTTTTGAGATGAGATTCAACTGGAATAGAGGGAAAATTTTCAAGAAAAATTGAATGACCTAGGTGTTCAATGGAGGAAATGACTTTATTTACATTTCAAACGTGGATCCTTATTTTTTAATTGACCAATCCTGGAGGTTGAGCATCTTTGAAGTGCTATTGCTTTTGTGATTTATATATACTAATCCGGATGGTGTTTCATGGTCTCAGAATTTGTTTACTCAGAGGCAGAGTAGCAAGCTATTGGTTGCAGCAGGTGATTATTCTATTAGGTACTATATGTTCAATGGTTTAACAAGGTTTGTTTGAGTTGGGTTGAATTGGAAATATATTATCCAGAGGAGATTGATTTAGTAGGTGTCGACGAGTCTGCAGTAGTGAACTCAAGAGATGAGTTTTCTATAACCCATATCTGCTAGATTCAGCCAATTTAAGCTTATGTATCATTCAGTTAAAGTATTAAACAATGGTGTTTACTTGAAGCTGGATTAGATATCTGGCAACAATCGGAATTTTAAAGCTAATTTTAGGGGTTAGCTATTTATTAGCAGAGAGATTTTCAGTTCGTCTCTGCTATCTTGGGTTGCTTTTAAGTATTTTTATGTTTGTGATTTAAATGAAATTATTTGTTTAACAGGAGAGGTTAATTGAGGCTTTTGGGATTTAGAGAGTGACATCATACTGATAATTACTGCTTTAAGTTATTTAGATATGCATATATTTTTTTGAACACCTGAGATTTATGTAAGCATAATGTGTAGTTGCAACTTGCAACCTTTCTTGGAGATGAATTTCTTCAGATTTTAACTGAGTATGTTCCTTAGGTTTGTTCTTCTGACCTTCGAGCTTGTTGCTTGCTTGAGGGTTAATTTTAGAAGAGCTTCATGGTTTGCACCATCATGGGGGTTTGTGAAGCTTTGTTCCTAGCCAGTGTACTTGGTCCTAGGTTGGGGAGTTTACCTTTAATGTATTTGGCTCTTTCATTGAGCAATAGGACTCTGGGGAAGTTGGATTGGTAACTGCTGATTAACAAGGTCAACAAAAGACTGGATGGAAAGGAAACTACTCTCCATTGGAGGCAGTTTGATCTTGATCAATTCAGTTCTTTTTCTTTATCCATGCACTTGGTGTCCATTTACAGGATCCTGAAGTGGGTAGTCAGAAGATTGGACCAGGTTAGAAGAGCTTTTTTTGGAAAGGAGAGGAGAAAGTCCAAAGCTTTTCTTGCCCTATGAACTGGAATGCAGCCGCTATATTTTCCTCAAGAAACAAAACACAATCAGAGCTATGTTTAGCTCTCAGTTTTTCTAAAGAGTGGGGAGTTTTATGTTCTAAAAAAGATAAAGGGGAGTTCTGTTGGGAGTGGGGTAATGGAGAGCTTGTTGTAGTTGCAAGAGTACAGGGCCCTCAGTGTTGGGCTCCCTGTTTCATCCTTTAGTAACTTCGAGGGATGTGTTCTTTGCCCTTTCTATTTCCTCAAGAGAAAAAAAAAATCGGTTTGTTCCTTTTATTGCCTGGGAAAATTTTGTGTGAACTCTACTATCGTTGCTGATGACTAAGAGTAGTAATTCAATATGAAAAACGTTTGAAGCGATCCCTTTGATTCTTTGCATATGGCTGCAGTTTGTATTGGTTGCCAAGGGAGAACAGTTCCATGCAGTGAATTTTGACTTCTATCAGTGGGTTATATGTAAATGTTCATATAATGATGCCTTATTTGACAAAATTCAATTTTTATTTTAACATCCCAAAACTTCTTTATTTCGGTGAGGAACTTGTGACTTTAATCTTCAGTATTTCAACAATTTTTAGTGGGGTGATGGGTGTCACAGATTTTGTATGTTTTGATTCCGTTACAGTTATTTGAAACTGTTTCCGTCTCTAGAGTCTCCAGTTCATTTTACCTGCCATAATAAGTGTTTTTTTCTTCACGAAGAGTAATTGGATTTTTTAGTAATTATTTTTTTGATGGCAGATTTCTTGTGTCTTTTGCTGGAAAGTATCTTTCATTAGAGTCCTGTCATGCCATCTGTCATAAGATCACCGAATGCAATGAAAATGGGGTGGGCTCTATTTCAAGCATTGAGCATGAAGTGTTCAGGATAAATATAACTCAGACAGATTCAGAAATTTTTGGCCCTGCATTTATTGAGGTTTGTATATTGTGAACATTTTTCTAAATATTTTTGCTGAAATTGACCTACTGTAAATTGTAATTCTTGGCTGCTAGTTGTGCTCAGCTCTTGCGGTGCATTGCTAACTTGCAGTGACCATTGCTTGCTTGATGCTTCTGTTCATGTTTAATGTGCCAACTACTCTTTATTCTATTGCATAGGCATACCTAAACATAATTACTGTAGGATGCTTGAATCCGTAGTGCCAAATGATGCAGGAAGAGAATTTTGTTTTTAGAGATCTAAAAGATGGGATGTTCATAGAATAAAAGGAATAAAAGTTTGGGACTCTTCGTTGCAACAGATAATTAGTGGAAAATCCACCAAGCAGCTTCAGCATTTCACTCGATTAGTATCAGAAACATCAATGCTACAGTCTATCCTGGTGGGGTACTATTCTTCTTGATGTACAACTTTCATGGAGGAGGAAATAATCAACAAGTACATAATAAGTTCAATTTATAATATTCAGTTCATTTGTTACTCTAAGAGACATTAAAAAAAACCTTACTAACTTAAGAAATTAAACCTAAGATAACAACCTAAAATAATTAAAACTGTGAACTACATTTCTGAGTAGGTTAATTTCATGATCGTTCGACATTGTGAATTTTATCTGGTAATTCACTGAACTTGCTGTCTTGTGGTTACTTAGGCTTAAAGTACATGCATCATAGTTACATGCTATACATGCATGAGCTCTTTTCTTTCCCTTTTTTCTTGTGTACACTGCACTAGATTTTAAATTTCAGGCTGCATACTCACTTCTTAGTTCTTATAGTTTCATAGTTGGTTTAAATAATTTCAGATTAGGTTTTTATTATTTTAATTTCCACTGGGTAGTAGATTTGTCCCTAGGACTGGTCTGCATCATTAAAGCAACTCGATAATATGCCAGCTTGTTTTTGTAGGTAGAAAATGAATCTGGAACATCCAACTTCGTGCCCATCCTCTTTGGAAACAAGCACATATGTTCTAAGTTAAAGAGGATGCATGGAGCGTTCTTTGAATCTCTCTGCACAGACAGCATCATCTCTCAGACCACTGATACTGTTGCAAATCCAGGCTTTTGCAAGGCTCTCGTGTTAAAGCAAAATTCAATATCTGAACTACTTTTGGATATTGCATGGTTGCTTAAGGAACCTCGGTTAGAGGAAACAGAAACACTCTTGAGTTCAACAAATATTCATAGATTAACTTGTTTATTAAAATTTTTAATACAGAACAAGGCTTTCATTTTGTTGGAAGAGATACTGCGTTATCTGGATGCAATTGACTGGGAAGGCTTAAACAGCAGAGTAGATAAAGCTTTAGATGCTGATTCGAGGCTTTTCTTGAACTATATAAACCATGCAAGAGAAATTCTGCATCACAGAATTCCACATGATGAGAAATCAGAGTTAGATCCACTGGACTCCCTTTCTAGAGCCTCCATGCCACAAAGCTATGCGATGAATGATGGGAATAATAGAATGTCTTGTTTGAACCAAGTAAGTTCACATTTTTTCCTAATCTTTATTTTTTGGGGTACACATCATTCTTTTTTGGATTGAATTTTTCATGACAAGTTCAATGGAATGATTTTTTTGATCTAATTGTTTCTACTAATTATTTTTATGTCATCATTGACGGTGGTTAATTAAAATTGACATAGATATTTTTACAAGTGCTGAGCCCAAGCTTTCGTATCATTTCTGTTGGATATTTTGCACATAATTAATTTTTTACAAAATACAGATCCATGATAAAATAATTTCCAAACCAAAATGTTAAAGATAGGTTGTGATATCAGAACTGATGTTGATTTAAGTTGTTTCTTGAAACGCAGAGGTTGCTGGTTCGGTCCTTGTTACCCATTACAATAGTGAGCGTATTTCAGGGAAGTTGAACTTAGCTTATCAAATTTATAAAATAATTAGAGAAGTCAAAGTGCATGTTTTTTCATGCTGCTCCTGTGCTTCTGTGTGAGATTTTTCAGTTATTGTTCCTTCTATTCCCATATTTTTTACTTGTTTTGAGCCTTGACATCTTTTTTTCAGCCTTTAGGTGGACTGAAGCTGCTTGTACAATGAGTAGGTATAGGAGCACATAGGGGGTGGTTTGCATTAAATTAGGACGCCTGCTTAGGAAGTGAAAATATATTGCTATTAAATCTTGTAAAAAGGTTAGTAACTGGTTTTCATGTTCTATTAGATATGAACAAAACATAAACAGCGTAATGGTAATTAAACCATAATCAGCTCTAATTCTTAGTGGCTGTAGTATACTAGTATTAATTGCTTGGTTGAAAAGGAAGTTGTTATTTGGAATCATCTTTAAGCAGGAGAAGGATTGCAAAGCAGTAGAATATTTGGCTGCTAATCTGGATACTTGAAAAAGAAAAAAAAAAGTATAATTCTTTTTAGACTTAATAAGGTTCATATATTGGGATATGAAGTGTATTTACTTGAGAGAGTGGAGGACTAGGTATCATGTTTTCTGCATTTAAGATGCAAGGTGAAAATGGTGGTGGACGTTTGTGTATAAAGCACATCTATGTTTGATGTAGCATAGGAACATGGGACTCCAGGAAAGATGAGGGGGCAAAATATGTCTTTAATATTGTAGCGTGGAGGTGGAGTTAGGTTATGATCTGCCATTTCTATACGCATATCTTTCAGCTAAAAGTTAATATCTATTCAAATACTAGCCCAAAAGAAACTACACAAGACTATGCAAGATATATCTATTATATGCAGATATACACAGAGGTAGACAACATTTTCCTTAATCTAACTTGCTTTTGTTGGTATTCTAATTGGTATGTGACTAGAATCTCAAAACATGATTTACTTATTTACCCAAATCCCACTTTCTAAATCTAACCAAAAACTTCAGTTCTTCCACAAATCTATGAATTGGTACTTTGACTGAAGCTGGATTGATTAATTTATACTGTAAGAAGGTTTTCTTCAAATAATTGTATATAAAAATGAATTTGAATAATAACCTAAACTGAACAAATAAGATTAGTCAACAATTGATATGTTGTCATGTTGCCTACATGCCCTACGAATGACAACATGCTTGCAAATACTGCCGTTTCCTTTTTTTGATCAAATTCTGGAACTAGTTGGCTGTTTGGCTTTGACAACCATTAAGCTAAAGATTTTGGTAGAATGCTTCACTAAAGGAGCAATACAAGACAATCTCATTGAACCCAGACCCACCAAACTGAGATGTGCAAGTAATTACCGGGATCTGTGATGCAGCAAGGGTCATATCCGGCAGTAAATCATTGACAAGTTGGATAAAAAATTGTGCAGAACCGGTCATTAAAAAAAAAAAATAATGTATTGCACATGTATTCGAATTATTATAATTCTGCTGAGATGTTTGGCATTATCTGTTAGTCTCTAATCTAAATCTGCTTGTTTTTTTGTCAGAGCGGTGGCTTGACATTATTAGGCCTTTGAATCACCATACTACAGTAACTTCAAAACCAATACCTTTTTGTGTTGCAGAGTACAGAGGGAAGGGACAAAGATGGTTCAGGCTTAACAACTCGAGCTACTCAAGGAAATGATGAAACTGTTCCACTTCTAACTAGAGAACGAATTTCTGGACAGATGTGCCGGCTGAATTCGGGTACAAGATGGACATCGGAATCCTGGGCCAACATTTTCCCTAGCACAAAGACAAGCATTCGTGCTGCTCTATTTGTAACAGGGAGTGCTTTACTGTGCTTTGTGGCATGTGTCGCCCTTATCCACCCTCGCATGGCTGGGGAATTTACAGATTCTCTGAGGAGGCTTTTATTTGCTAGTCCGAAGCCAAGGAATTGAAGATAGTTTTCCTTTCAAGTTTTTTATCATCTGCACATTGTACGATTGCCAAACTGTAAGTACCACGCTGTTAAATCTGTTGATGGGTCGGCCAGCAGTATAAAGAAAACATAATGCATTCTCCAACGCTGGCATTTGTTTTTTTTTTTTCTTTTTTTCTCACCATTATTCTCTCAATCTCTGTCTCATATTTGAAGGGGTTCCGCTATTTCTAGTTGAGAATGATTTAGAGATTGGGAGGTTTGGTGGTGGTGGCGGTGGTTGATGGAATCCGTATTCCTCGTTCCCTTGGGTACGTATTTCTATTGTTTTTTTTTTCTTTTTCCATCATCATGTACGTTTGCTTGTTGATTCCTAGTATGATCTCTCTTGCATAATTGATATATATTTCTGGGGCCCACCATGTTTGTCGAGTGGATTTTAATTAAATCATAATGCAGTCCGTTTCTTCCGAAAGAAATCGCAATACGGGTAAGCAATTCATGTGAAAAATGAAATCTTGATAAGCAAACAAAATCTTCTTATGGTTGCCGGTGCTCATCCATACGGCAAGGGTTGCACTTGGTCTTCTTGCTAAAAGAGAGGGATCAAAATAATGCACTGCCAACGTATCAACAGAAGCTTGAATTACCTTCGGTTTTACTTCAGACGATAGAGATTAGACTGATGAATCGTCTACAATAATGCCTGCCACCATTTATCTGCACCATCGAGTGCTTTGATCAGCTTATCGCCAGCGCTACTTGTTCTAAGCCATTGTGGATACTAGACGATGTCGACAACATTGGCACATATAAGCAAGCACTTGTGAACATTAAAAAAGAGATGATCTCGCAATATCACGGCCTGCTAGAAGCAAACTACCCTGTCCACAGCTGAGTTTTTCCACAGGTGGGAGTTCCAGTGGAAAATGGGCTTCCCTTGTTTCTGAAGGACCAATATTTGCATCCTAACAGATCGCAGAACTATTTCGCAAGAGGCATAAAGTTTATTGCTACTCTTGCAGTTGCTTCTTGACTGCTGCTCTTGCAGCGAACTCAACCATAATTGGAATTAATAACTGTAGTCTCCAATATTATAATGGAAACTGCAGTGCATAATATTCTCTACCAGCCAAGGATAAGCAGTCACGCCCTGAAGCTTCTGACAAAGGAGAACTTAACATCCACATATCTGATTTGCAGCGTCAAAAAAGAGGCTCGTGCGGTCAAAAGCCTACCATGAATTTAAAGGTCTGCCTTTCAAAGAAAGAATTCAGAGGTCTGGAGTTGGCAAGAAGTAATTTGATACATACAAATTCTGTACTCTTTTTGAAAATTTTCATCAATCAAAAGACCTGAAGCGTACTCAAATTCCACCATCCACTGTTGCATATTGCTTCTAACAGTACTCGGGAAGGAAATCAGATATTACATTGACCGAGAAGGTAAGAACCAAAATCTCATGCTTCACTTGAGCAGGCCCCTCCATTGCATATCCACTGTATTCCATGTGATCCAGCCATAAACAATGTCTACTTCTTTCTGCGTGGAAACAAAATGCAACAATTAGATGAAAATACCTGATAAAAAATTGACATCAGTAAATAAGCGAATAGGCGCACTAAGTTCTTTTTTCTGAAAAAAAATTTTATGGCAAACACACTAGATACTGTACATTGAAGAAAAGATTATTGGTGTGGTATGTGTTAATTAGTGTTTGTTTCCCATTTGGAAAAACATGCATGCAAGAAATTATAGAGATAAGACTACATGTTGCATGGGGCAAAGATCAGGAGCAGAAGACACAATAGCCAATCAATACAAACCTGCTCCTTTTAGCTTTTGGGACAAGTAAACCCCGTTTCTCAAGGCTTTTGAAACGATCCCTTGCAAGAGTGCAACATCCCTAAACAAAATAATAGGTTTGCTAAAATACAGATGTAGCCAAGAGCTGAAACTGGAAGGAATCAATATATAAATGAGAACCTAGTGAGTACCTTCAGCTTACGCAGAGATCCAGAGATTTCCTCGGTCAAAAGAACCTGAAGAGGAGCTGGTTCAAATCTGCAAGGGATGAGAAAAAGAATCAATGAAACCATAGTTCTGGGAAATCAAGAAATGGTAAGAAATTATGGATTTTTAGGAAAGTTTATTCATCTTAAAATAGAGATAATTCCGTAATAACTAGAACAAAGCACTTTCTGGCAGGAAAAGCCAAAGGGCATCCCCATCAATCGGCACATGACAAGTACTCAATTTCGTTAACCCGTCAGATGTCAAGTACAAGATGGTCCATACATCTGCTTCTTATCAGGCCAGGGTGACTCGCAGCTTTCCTCTTCCCTCTTCTGCAAACTGGCCTTTCTCGCATGTATTTCATCATTAGGTGCAGGTTAACTCCACTACCAGGCAGAGTAAAAGATTCCACTTCAGAACTAAATACTGTAGAGCAGAGTTTCGAGATTTACATAAGCATGATATATATTCCAATGAATCAAGGAAGAAGCTCACTGTCTTCAAGGTTTAGAGTATTATTCCTTTCAACCTACTTTGTTTTGAAGCCTGGCTAAACCTAAGATAATCCAGAAGATCTTAGCATCACAATCTTTTTCCATAGTAGTTGGAGCCCTGCCTTGATTGTCTGATCTCATAGTCTTGTAGACAACTTGGATAATTACTAATTCAGAAAACTAATTCCCAGTAATAACATGGGGGTGAACTTGTACATAACTAAATAAACATTATATCCTGCCGAGACGAGCCAAATAAATCTTCAACATGCCTATTAGCTCAGAACCACAGCCCAGACGATATGTTCTTTAACAATGCTTTGGCATATACAGTTCAAGAAATTGTTGCTGCATTTATGCATTATCTAAAGATTCTAAACAGAGTAGAGCAATAAAGTTGATGAGTTATGAGATGTTACTTGTGCTTTCCCAGGCGAGGTGGAGCTGCTTTTAGTCTATCTTGCTTAGAAACAACACGTCTCCTATGTCTTCTGTGCTTTTCTTCATCCTCTTTAGCTATTTCTTTCAAGATATCTGGTAAACTGCAGAAAATTGATGAAGACAGAAAGCTAAAATTCCTCATTAAAGTCACTTCACATTCTTGAGGATGAAGACAGATAAGTACCTATCAATTTCCTTATTAAGATTCTCCAGCTTCTCAGCTTCAGCTTCTGCTTTTAGCTGATCCTTGTGTCTGGCTCTCCGATTTCGCTCCACTCGAGTTACCATTTTTGTTTTTACTTTTCTGCACCCAGAAGAAAAATAGTTGTTCTAATGAACTTGCCAAAAAGCAATACGATTTCAAAGCTAATCATAGACGCTTAGCAGTGTATGATAAATTTATTTAACTGCACAAGGTTCAAGCATCAGATTTGCCAATTTGACATATATGCTTTCTAGGTTATATAAACTAGAGGAAAGAAAGAAGTGCAGTAATCTGGTGAGTTTTTCTGGTATCGACTTTCTTGAATAGGGTAACAATCTGAAATTCCAGAGTTTCCCGATCAAGGGTCATTGATTTAGTGGAGCACCTGATATCTAAGCAGCTGCAAGAGTGCCCAAGTGCTTCGACGATCATGAAAATTAGTGCAAACGAAATATTTCTCCAAAAGTGGCTTGATGCATCATTGCAAACAAGCAACATCAAATTGTTGTAAATTGTACCTTTTCAACCTTAATATAAATAAAGTTAAATTTATCTCTACAGTATCATCATGCAAGGTCAGCCAAAACAGTCTGAATAACATAACATGACTAAGCCGATGACTCTTAAGAAAAAGGTTTCCTCAAGATTGATGACATACGAATCTAACAAATTTATCTGTATCTTCTGATTAATATTTCTCACTTCAATAGCCAATCTTCCAAAATAAAAAAGATCGAACCAACATTACCTGCATTATCTTTTCATGTCAAAAAGTAAAAACAAGGCCCAGACACAACACCTGCTACAAGATTTTACTCTTCAGAAAGGATTGATGGAAAAATATTAGAGGACCAATAACAATATACTAATGTCAATTAAAACAAACTGAAGTAATCATGCATATTTATAATAACCACTTTAATAGAACTATACTGGTACACCATATAATTGTTCATAAAATGTTCCCATGCAGGAATATGTCAAAGATTCAAAGTATCAGAGTATTGGAAAATCTAAGTTCAACGTATACAAGGTCATTAGCTCTTGCTATTTCATCAAATAAGTCATTCAATATGAGAACTTACAACATTTAAGGCCCCTTTGGCATTGCTTTTGGAGGTGATTTTAAAGTGTGTGGTAAAAACTTTGAAACAGCTTTCTAGCTCCTCCAAAAGCTAAGAAAGGTCTGCTAGGGAAGAACTCCAAATTAGAGCTTTTGGGCAAAAGCTCTATTTGAGATGTGGGGAGAAGCTGCTTTTTCTAAGATGAGAGACCTGTGTTCAAGTCCCAATAATGGTTTAACAAGTAATCTAAAAATAATCTATAAATTAACAATACTTTATAATAATAGATTTTTAATTGTACAATAAAATAACAATATAATATTATATAATGTAATAATAATATTTTATCATTATCATCATTATGATATTATAATAATCATATTATAATATTATAATATTATTATACCGTTATAAAATACTAAAACAATAATGTCATAATCATATAATAATAATATTATTATCATATAATATTATTATTAAAATATTGTATATTTTTATAATAAATTTAAAAAATTATTACTAATTATATTATTCAGGTTAAATATCAAAATAAATAATTTATGAATTAAAAAAATATTTTATAATAATTTTTTGATAGTATAAATAGTTAGATAATTGAGTGTAATATGTAATATCCTTTATTATCACTTCTTGATATTAAAAGCACTTTCTTGGTTTGGTTATCAAATATATATTAAAGTTTCACATCACTTTTAAAAGTATAGTTATCAAATAGCAAACAACTTTTTATTAAAAGCTCTGCTACCTATAGGCTACAGCAATGCCAAACGGGCCTCAATATCTAAAATATTCCTTAAGTCTTTCTCCTTTCATTCTTAAGTATTTTAGCTTGAATCCATAAATGCAAAAATGCCTGTACCATACCACATCGCATTCTAGCATGCGTTCATATAAAAATACGCACAATAATCTCTTTAGATATGAACAATCAATTGCTATATGATTCTATTTCTTTCCCATCGAGACCATCTTGGGTTGAATTGAATACACAATGACTTGTACCAAAACTCCATCTTATAAAATAATGTACGACATTTTAAAGAATTTGCACTTCCTATATAAAGATGCAAGTGAAACAGGAGGGGTAAGTAATGCATCCCAGATCATCTAGACCAATATCATCCCATATCTCATATAGTTCATGGGATGATGGTCTGTTCCCTCATTTCCTTATAGCATCGAACTTCTACAAAGTCCCTACACTCCTGTAGCACCTTCACCTTGGATTCATTACACTTATCTTTCACCAAGACATCTGAAGAAGGACAAGCACTAACAAGCAGATATAAGAATCAGTCAATCATTTATTGTACTCTGTCAACTATCCCAAGCCTTGTCAAGGGCAGCAGCAAGCAAGTATAACAATTAGTCAAACATGTATTGTACTCTGTCAACTATCCCAAGCATTGTCATGGCAACAGCAGAAGTCAGCATATCTCCTAAACATAACCTCAACCGCAATCCCACAGGATAGTTTATATGAGAACTTCATATAACTCTTCAAAGCAGAAAATACACTCAGCTGATTTCCTGACTGTACACTTAAACCATACTGATCATGATACTTGCAAACCACATTCCAATGGGAACATTGGAAAGACAAAGATTGCAAGTGCATATAATATCACTAACAAATATTAACCTGACTATCATTGGTATTCCCTAATTGACACATTATTACTATTGAAAAAATAATTTTCAGAAAACCATTATTTTCGCAATTTTAAAGTCAATGACTCTCCTAATTAAAATATTGAATAATAAGATTTATGAAAAAAGGGGTGGATTTGGGTTGGATGAATCACTCGTTATCCAGTAATAAATTGAAACTTAACCCATACAAATAGGTTTGGTACGGCAACTCTCTGTCTGCTATTTGATTGAAACAACTAATTCAATTTCAATTCATGCATTGATCCAGAGATTTGTTGAAGAGTCCACATAGATGCATTTGTCGACCATTTTAGTTTTTTTTAAAGAAATATAAATTAAGGGTTTTTTGTCAAAGAATTCCCTCTCCAATAAAAAAGCAGAGTGGAAATACTTTCATCCTAAAATCATTTCCGCTTCAAATCAAGTCATGCAACTTAACTGTCATATAAAAGATTGATCGAGGTAGATATAATGCAACAGGGAGGGTGCAGTTTGAACCTACCATAAGAGTAACCCACATACTGTTGCTTATCCTGGAGCCATTGGGAACTATCTACAATGGCATTCTTCAAGGAAGACATAGTAATTCGTAATCACAAACTTAGTAAGTCCCTTTTATCACATATATGTCATTATGATTTGAAAGAAAAATTCTATAATTAATTCCTTCAATACGATGTGATTAGACATACAATCTAGTGATCTACCAATAAGGTTAGCAGATGTGCCTTGGACACCAAGCATCAATGCATCTATATAGGGTGGGAGGAAATTTTGGAATGGGAGAACAAATTAAAAATTAATCCATCAAATTACGAAATGGAGGATTAGGATGGAGAGAATAAGGAGATTTGTTTAAGGATAGATATAAAACATTTGGCAATGTCAACAAGAATATTAAAAGGATCCCATGGTTTTCCACTACTTCTGATGAGGCCCAACTTTTAGAGTGGCACTACAGTATAGCGCACTATTTGCAAATCCAAATGCACGTCTCAAATCTCACAACTAAAATGATACTTGTTTATGGATTCACAAGATTAACTTTGAGGTTAGCAACTCATGCAATCAAACAACCAAAAAAGTTGAAGTTATGAGGAATCAAAATTGATTTTTCGAGTTGGATTCAAGTTAATTATATTGAGGGATTCATAAAGAAGCATAGGCAAGAGCTTCCACTGGAATCTTCAGATCCCTAGTGCTATCCCTGACAACCTAGCCATGAATGTTAATTCAAGAGCACAAATCACCAGCCCCATGGCAAAGACTTACTACAAAATTGTCATTCATCTATGTAGGAATGGAGATCATGCTGGCATATGGACAAATCTTCTACCAACACAGACCTTGAAATCGGCAAATTACACTTCTTGAGAAATTAAAAGGAAAACAATATTTTGTTGGGCAACCTGTTGTCATGGCCTCATTCTTTTGAGAAGTAATATTGCATCATTATCTTCAGAAAACCTCTATCATCTTTCACGGAAAAAATGATATAATGGATGCTATTAAAAAGTTATGAGAATCATTCACAAAAATCACCAATTTACATAAATAAAATCAACCATCAAATATAATAAGAAGCCTTACGATATTAAGCTATGTTCTACATGAAAAAAATTCTCCAATCATATATCTTAAATACTGCACCTTCTTTCTCAAATGGTATAGTATTCAATTAACAGGACATAAGAGCATTATTAACAAGAAGATTTAGAATAGCAGACCTTTGTGCATGCAACTCATTGCCAACATCACCCTCACCCCCTTCCATATCACTTTCATTGCCATCATCTGCATCCAGAAAAAATTTCTAGAGAGCAAAAAGTGTTAGCAAACAAGAGCAACTATATGTTTGTATCAATGTATGAATTTGATATCAGCTAACATCTATAATTATGACAGGGGTCAAGCATTCCAGAACTGCCAGATGGTACTTCAACTCTTGCACCCCTTCTCCATTTGGAGGACTTTCATCCAAATTAGTGAAGTAAAAATGAACAAAGAGTATTTCCAGAAGGAGACAGATTCAAGCAAATTAATCATAGTATTGTATTAGAGATTTAGGACAATACAAAATTAATTATGGCTTAAAATTTCAATTTAATAGTAAAATGGATCAGCCAACTTTTAAAGGCACAAACTGGTGTATAAAATTCTATATTAGGCATGTAACTTATCTTTTCTAAGTTTTCTTAAGTTGGCTCTGGATCCTACATCTTTTATTTTGCAAGTTTGAGCTGAGGATGCCAATATACTCCTTTAAAGTTGGGTGGTGACACAATGAGCCTCAAACAAAAAGTTTAAGGTGGATTTTATAGGCTTTAGAAATAATTAAGACACTCATCTATCTTGTAACATGACTTGATTAACAAGTAAAAAGTAGGTCTAGAATTTACTTCATCAGCCTAAGGTAACCATGTACGGATTGTATTTTGTTTGCACTAAGTTATGAATGACCTTTACTTTCTCATAATCGGATCGGAAATAGCCTAACAGGATTTCTTAGTCACCTCGTCCACTTCTTCAATTCTTCCCTTCTTATAATACACAGTATCAGCAAAATATTGCAAGTAAAAAACATTAATTCTTCCCTTCTTACTATACAAAGGATCAGCAGGATTTTGCGGGTAAGCAAAATATGCATCACCAAATACGCATATAATAAGAAATTAAAACCTGCACTTGCAACTGAAATATCTTGAGAACATTTATTCCTTTCAACCTACTTTCATTTGGACCCTGGCTACAATCAGTAATTTGGGAACTAGTGCTTGACACATACCAAATCTAGATTAGTTTTAGAGCACCCATCTATCATGGTCAAATGATTACATGGATAAAAATGGGAATTACACGGTACAATCACAAGATTTGGAGATACTCAATGGAAAAACCCATAAGCTAATGGTCGTGGAGAGCTTCCCCTCGTTATGCATAGTAGTAGCAATTATTTTTTCTTACCTCTGCATGAAAAAAAAAAGCTAAGAAGATTTGAAAAGAAAACCTCTTTAATATCAACTAAAGAAATTAAGAAGATGAACTAGCTGCTACCTCATATGCATATCTTACTTCATAAAATTTCTGGTTATCTTCATATCAACCTAGCCATTTGAATCTTCTACTTATACAAAAAAGCAAGAGAGAGAGAGAGGAATTTCTACACTCACATCTACTTCAGCCACTATTTCACCAGGAACTGTAGGTGGCACTGGTTGAGGTCCCAATTCTTTTTTATAAACTTTTTGCATCTCATCTGCAACAGCTCGGGCCAACGAATCCTATATCCAAAGCAAGAAAGCAAAACAAAAAACAACTGACCCTCATATCATGGACAGAACTTGAGAGAATTGAGACTATCTTATCTAACTAGCCTCTAACCAGCCTCTTTGATGAGCTACATATAACTGGAATGTTATAGCGCATTAGGAAGTCCACGAGATACCTGATGAGCCTCAAATGGAGGATTGAATGAACATCCTGGTGGCTCCACTTCAACCGCCGGAATAAGAGAGGTGGATGACTTCTGTCAAATCCCAAGAATGTTATTAACGAACTTTATGAATTCCATAATTTCAAGAACAAGAAAAAAATACAAAGTCACCCTCTTAAGAATCTTTTATGCACAATCTAATCTTGCAAATAATAACAATGAACTTATGTGGCAAGCTACAGGTAGAATAATAGGGAAAGAATCAAACGGTGATTCAGACAGTTGCCGCATGATCCTTTCCCATGAAGAAAGCAAGATATCACCAAGCACCTGTCTGTGAGTCATAATTGAAATTTGCAAATGAACTGGCTCTTGAAGGTGCTTTTTTCATTTTTAGTTTCAAACTTTTTCAATGTAGCTTGTGAATCAATTATTGGAAGAATGTAACAGGTGGATCCAGCTCTTCAGCATTTTCTGTTGGGTTGATGCTTTCGGCGCCATAGTGCTGACCAATGAGCTATATGTCTTTCGTTTCACAGTACTCCCTGTTGCTATGATTGACTTTAGTGATATACTTAACATCACCTTCAAAGGAAATAGGATACAGTAGCCATCCTAGCATGGCCTAAGAACAAAGTGGAGGTATAATGTCATCATCATGGCCATCACTTGGGCAAAGCATGCCACGTATGACAAGGTGCACTATGCAACAATAGGTAAATCAAGATCTTAATTTTACTTTCCTTTAGTTGGAAAACATCTCATGGCATGCAAGAAGACAGAGACCACATGAAAAGCTTCAAGTTGTTTAAGTTCACTTCAGTAGTATTTTTTAAGGACTTCCTAGATGGAAATTGCATGCTTCGAGTAGCCATGCAACTCTAGGCTTCCTCAGAAGTACTAAATGTTTAAATAATTTATTTGTTCACGAGTCATCAGATCATAAATATGAGATATGATTGTCTCACCTTTTTGGCCTTGGCACACACTTCACCTGCAAAGTTTGAAGGGAGATAAAAAGATCAGAATGGAGTCAACATTAGGTAATTATAATAAAGCAGTGCTGAACATATTAATCATGAAAGAACCTTTTTTGTTCCATATGTCATGGACTGTGGTAGCTGAATCCTCGCCCTGAAGATATCAAGAACAGATAATAAATACAAAAGATAATTTCCAGGCCTAAAACTTCTCTAACAGATTGCATACCTTTGAAGCATTTTGTGTTTCGGTTTTTTCTTTCAGAATTTCTTTCTTTTTCTTTTTTGACTTTTTCAATGTTGAAGATGGTACAGGTTGCACAAAGGGATTGCTCTGAAGCAAGCTCTCGTAATGTAGAACTTTCTCCCTCTTCTTTTCTATCTTCCTTTTGACAGGAATATCTGCAGCAGTCATGAAAAGACTCAATCAATCTCTCGAAAAGATTATTTGAAATGAGGATCAGCAAAAATAGCTTGAAGTAGAAAATATTCCCAGAAAATACATATGAAAAGCAATTGCACAACAGCTACAACGGCACATTTTTCCTTACAAACTAATAGAAGGTTAGTCCAGCAACCTTTTCAATGTCAAAACAATATGGAACCAGGAAGTTCCCCAACTACAAGAAGTCACTGAAGTTATTAACAAAACAGCAACCTAAAATTTTCATGGGTCTTCCTTGCTTAGTGAGAACATCAATATGGAAATAATAAGAACAACAGACTTAAGGAATTGAAATGATGACGATTCAACAGCATAGTCAACTTGTCACTACCGACCATGCATTCTACATTTTCTTTTTTTTTTTAACAAAAAAAATCATTCTACCACATCCAAACTGCACTGGAATATTTTTGCTCTTGTCATGCATTAGTCTTTCATTAGTTTCATTTGTAATCGAATTCACTAGTTTTTTTAACCAAAAAAAAGTCATATTCTCAATCAAAAGTTACATGTTGATAAAATAAAAATTACAAAATAACCCATCAGCCATTAACATACAAACAATAACTGTGCTTATACAGAGTGCAAACCGAGACCTCCTAGCCCTCCTGCTTAGCCACTCGCTTTCCACCTCTCAATTTCTAATATAAAATATAATTATAATTTCTCGCCCTAAAAATTGGATTTTTCCAAAAAAGAAAAATCCTACAGGAGAAACATGTCCATGATCTCTCAAACTCGCAACCAAAGATCCCCCCAGCTTCTCACAAATTCGTACCTTTAGCAAGAAAACCAAACATATACAATAAAAAAAAGACAAAAAAGGGAGAAAAAAAATCCAGCTAGAGCACGAAAAGAACAAATAGCGTTCGAAGAACAAGAAGCAATCAAAAAAATCCAGTCGAAAAGGTGGAGGAGGAGGCGTGGCTGCCTGTGGACTTGTCGACGTAGAAGAGGGAGTCGCTGGGGATAGAGGGGAGGGCAGCGGCGCCGCTGAGCGCATCCTTGGTGGTCTTCTCGAAGTACTCGTCGATGTCGTCCGTCTTGATGTTCGCCCTCCATGCCTTCTTCCCCTTCCGCGACCCCTTCGCCGCCTTCCCCATCCCTTTTTCTCGCCCCCAAATTCCTCTCCGCTCTCAAAACCCTTCTTCGCGAGCGAGCGAGCCTGAGGCGCGAGGAGGAGGGAGCTAGGGTTTTATTAGGTAGGGCCGAGAGCAGCTGGTTCAGGCGGTCTGGTTGGGGCGGCAATGGGTCAGGTTGAGCCTGTTCATGTTGACCAAAATGTAACAAATCCCTAAATATTATTAGATGATAAATATGGGAAGCTATTCTCATAACACCCCCCATTAACCACTTAATTAAAAATATCCATGCCCTAATAATATTTTGGTTAAAATATAACCTTTTAACCCTCAAAGCATCCAATAAGTATGGGAAAAGTGCATGCGAAAACTTTCTCTATCCTCAAAATGTCCTTTTTTTTTCATAATACTCTTATAATTTTTTAAATTTTCATTTATTCTCATAATATTGCTATTAAACCTTCTCACTAAAAATCTCTATGCTCTCGAAATATTTTGAAAAAATTTATATACCTTTCTACTCTTAAAGAACCTATCTCCTGGTCTGGTTAAAATTTTTAGAGATTTATAGCCGTACAAATCATACTACTTAGGATAGCCTAGTTGAGGAGGTACGCTGAAAATTTCAAAGAAAATTTGCTTCTAATTGGAGCTAGAGCTTGAGTTTCCTGAAGTTCTCAAATTATTATTGCAAAGAATATATTTATATTTGGCATGGGTTCCTATTTAGAGATGAGAATGATTAACAGCTCTCAACTTCATCTAGCCTTACGTACAAAGATGGATGAATAAGATGTTTGAGGCATTATTTCGAGACTGTGTTCTCCACCTAAGGCTATAGCTCAAATAAACTCTTCTTCAAACTGGAATGTCTACTTACACAAAATCTAAGAAGAATATTGTAACAAAGCAATAGAGACAACATTATCTATGTACTAATTCATAAAAAGCCTAAATAAATAAAAAGAGGAGGAAGCTTTCTCATAGCCTCAAAATCCCACATTATACTAGATATTTAGTTTCCTCCAAAGTGTTTGCCATATTCCCCTTGATTTTCTTTTTATGTGCTGATTTTTTTTTTTCTACTTTCTAAACATAAAGGAGAAGACAATGGAAAGGCTTCTCAACTACTCAATTAACAGTTTTTTCCTCGTCAGCATTTTAGCTCAATTTTTTCCTCTGTCTTATGCTTTCTTTGTGTTGCCATTTCCTTGAATTGAATTCTTCCATGACCCCTGTCACAAGAGGAGAAGAACATGAAGAGTAGGAAGCAACTCAAAAATCTAGTCATCCATGCATAGATATACCATTTTCTACCCTGTTTCTCTTTTTTCTAAGGCTTGCTTAATTCTTATCCTCTGCATTATCCTCCCCAGTTTAATCAAGGTGTATGCAATATTACCTGCAATACCCCATCCACAATTCTCAAACCTGAAATCTTATACTCTTCAGAACCTGCATGGTTCTGAAGACCAGCTTTGAGATAACCCTCCATCAGAAGCGAATAAACCGAACCATTTGGTTGAATCCCCCTACTTCCTATGTCGGAAAGATGACTTCTTGCTTCATTAAGCTTGCCAGCTCTAGCTAAAGCCTTTATGAGAAGAACATGAACCTTCCACATTCAAGCAAACACCACTCTGCAACCACCTATCGAGCACCTTGACTACAATCACAAGGGGTCGGCTGCGGCGAAGGCAGAGACGGTGGCCGGAGGGAGTCCAGAGCGTGGGGGAGGCCGGGGTCGGGGCCAGGCTGGGACGGGGGAGAGAGAAGCTCTAGTAGTCGGCGAACGGCATGCCGGCCCCTGCCGGGAGGAGGAGGGTCGGCGGCAGGGGTATTTTGGGAAGAAGGGGAGGGACAAGATTGCCACGTAGAGAGATTAGAAATCAAGTCTGCTCTGGAAGGTTTAGAATGCAACTAACTGACTGACGCGTGTCCTATTTACCACAGGTTTTGAGTACACGATGTACGTGTCATTCAAAGAGGATGGTCGGACTAAAAAGAGGAGTGGAGTTTTACGGGATGGTATGGGTTGTATCTTTAGCGCGAAAGAACGATTGATCATCACTCGAGACGTGAACCGTTGGATCTCGCCTTGCACAGTTTTCAAAGCTCTCCAATATCTTTCTTCCATCCGTCTGCACAGATCTGGAAGCGGCCATTGCGCGATCCGATGGTCGACGTCACGAAAAAAGGTGAATCATTTTTTTGTGAAAAAGATACAATCCGAACCTTTACGGGATCCGCTCAATAGTTAATCCCTCTCCTTCACCCGCTCCCAAGATCCGCGCCCTATTTAGTCTCCGCGACTCCAACCCCCTCGTCTCTCTGTCTCTCGATTGGGGTCGAAAGTTTGGAACCCTAATTTCGAGAAGGCTCCAGGGTAAGTGGCACAAATATAGCTTTTAAGGATTGGAATGGAATTTTTTGGTTATTTTTAGCTGAATTTTTGATCTGTGATAGCGAATTTGACTGTTCATGTTCCAATGATTCGTGAGGTTTAGTTTAATCAATCTGCTGTCTTCTTTTTTCTGATAAAAAACCCATTTTTGAAGTAAATGAGTGAGAAAGACTGTGTTTTCTTGAAGACATCGATCTTTTTTCTTAAAAAAGATAGTGCTTCGTGGAAGATTTTTTTTGTACTGGCATCAAAGAGAATTTGGACACGTAATATTATTTAGATTCTCTCTCCCCCCCGCCCCCCATGGCCGCTTTTCCTCAAAGTTCAGCCCTCTTTAAGCTCTCTTCTAGGGAATTTGCTTTGTCTAGTATTGCTTTACAGTTAAAAAAATAGAGTTTCGTTTCGAAAGTCAATGAAAAAAGCTATTGAATTAACTGAACAAACAGATACAAAAGGAATTCAAGTACAAATCGGCATAAGTCGTCAGTTCAAATCCGATAAAAGGCTTTTTCACTAAACTCAAGATTTAGTCTTCGTTTTTCAGTGGAGAACAGAGATTTTGAGCCCCAAATTAGATGCTCTTTCTTCATCACCATCTTGTAATGTTTCCAAGTACATAGACTGATTTAGATTTCTTCCTTTCTTTTCATGCAAAGATGGGATCAGCCCTTCTTAATTCATTGAGAATATTGTGGTTACATCAAGAAATGAGGCAGAAAAAAATTGAAACAGTGCCTCGTGAGGTGCCTGACAAGGAGGAATATAGGAATGATGAGGGGAAGGGGTTGAAGAAGTATGGCATACAGAATATAGCCTACCCATCATCTTCAATTTAGCTTCATCCTGATTAATTTTAGGAAGAGCAGCTGTAATTGGTTCTTCAGTTCTCTGTTTGCTGAATGTTTTGGTGTTAAGAATTGCATATCTTTCACCATCTAAAGGTGTTTGCAGTTATACATAACGTTCCCAATGGTGTTTGACAAATTGGTACTTCATTACATCTTGTGGGGAAAGACTAGACATTTTTCTGCTTTCCTTCAGTCTTGCTAATTGTAGCGAGTTTCCAGTTGAAGAGATGGGCTAATTGTTTATGCACATTTTTGTGTTTGTTTTCTGGTTTTCACATGTTGGATGTCATCTTGTTGCAATCACAATATGGTTTGTCTATTGGTTCTGGCATTATGAGGTTACAGTTACTGATGAGACACTCTTGATTTTGATATGGATCTTAATTCTGCATTTGTTTTTGCAAAGGGGTTATTGACACCCTGAAATTTGATGCAGATTAAACATTAAAGAGTAGTTATTGGTTTCCAACATGCGTGGGAGGGTGTATACCAGTGGTGGAGCATCATCTAGAGAAAAGCTTGAAGAAGAAACTTTTACCATTGATGATGACATCTCTCATCTCACCAAGATTAGTTCAGAACCATGCGAGAAAGTTCGTAAGGCCATGCCTAATGAGCGAACGAAACCTATCCCAATGATTAAGATGTTGTCAGGAAGAGAATTTAATTATTCTGGAAGGGGAAGGTTTTCTTTAGCCGATTGTTCTTATCTTCTTGGTCGATGCCTGCCCGTCAATCTTTGTAGTAACGAAAGGATGGATAGCGAAGCATATGTGTCGCAGTTCTCCTCTGATGGTTCCCTTTTCATTGTAGGATGTCGGGTATGCTGTGATTTACAATTGTTGGAATAATTTTCAAATGGAGACCACTGCAGTAATGTCTCAAACTTGTTCAACTAATGTCTTTCTATTTGTCCCTGTTTCTTTAATTATTAATCAGAGAAGCCATATCAGAATATACAATGTTGATAGCGGGTGGAAAGTGCAGAAAGACATCAGTGCTCGAAGTTTGCGGTGGACAATTACCGACACATCTCTTTCACCTGACAAACGATTTCTTGTAAGTTTCCATCACTTCTTTGCAGCCACATATTAAAGGGATTTTCTTTAATCCTTAGTTTTTGGTCTCTACTTGGCAAATATCCTTAATTCATCCATGCTTCTGGTGGATCGTGACTACTTTAGATTCACCAACAACAGTATTTCGGAACTAACTGTTAAGGAAAGAGAGCCATTCAAGAGCCAATATGTCAACTCCATGACAAGTATTAATATTATCAACACTTAACATGAAATTTGTAGATATACATCTTCCATTTTAAAGCTTAGAACTTGCAAGTAGGGTAACGGGTGTGGTGTGATGTGGAACCCACCTAGTTATATTTTATTGAGAACACAAAGCCTGGTCTGGCCTTCTTGATTTATCATTTACCAGGTCATCCACTTTGGGTTCATATGTGAATTCTTGTTTTTATGAGGCTAGAGCAAGGTCATATAACGTCTCTCAAAATGTTTAAAAACTTGCTAAATGCATTGCCGTCTTTAAGCTATAAATAATCTTTTGTGTTTAAATCGAGTTTAGATGGCATAGTTTAATTTGATTCAAATTTTTCTGAGAAACTAGTTTAACATAAAAGTAGTAGTTAAAGATAACTACAACACTCAACAATTTACCAAATTCGGATATCCTAGTTGATCAAAATGGCCTTGACTTTATAAGAATTTGAGGAGTTAAACCAAGATAAATAGAAGTAGGTATAAAGATACAAAATTAGTGTAATGCATAAGTACTCTTCGTATTGAAAGGTCAAGAGAAACAGAGAGAGAGAGATATTGAAATTGAAGAATATAAATAATAAAATGTAAAATGGTAAAACAAAAAAGTTTTAATTGCATTGTCAAAATAAAAGAATACAAAGAACAGAATATCTAAGGAAAAAGGGAACAATTATAAGGAATGTGAAAAATAGAAAGGGAGGAAATAACTTCAATTACTGATGGGGTTGTCAATATGGCATGCTTACAGGAAAAAACAAGAGATTCAGGGCAAACTTTTCACAACAACTATCAAAGAAACTATCTTATGTAGTTAACTTGTGATGGTGTTCCAGTTTGAATAATTTGATGTATTGCATTTCTTTTAGCTAATGCTTTAAAATAATATCTTTTAGCATTCGTCATCCAGTTTGTTTTTCTTCTTATTGCAGGTTTACTCCAGTTTGACACCAATTGTTCATATTGTAAATGTGGGAACTCCGGAAACAGAGTCAAGGGCTAACATCACTGTATGTTCCAAGCTATAAACTCAAAAATAAATTATTAAAATTATTGATGGTTATCATGTTTCACTTATTTGAAGCAGATGTACTTTGTTCATAGAATTTCTTTTAGCATTTTCTGTGAAGTTATATAAGGGCTATAAATCAAGAGTACCGACTTAAAATCAAGCATATCACCTGAAATGGGTCGTATATTCAGAAAATGAGTATCAAAATCAAGCATATCACCTGAGATGGGTCGTATATTCAGAAAATGAGTATCAAGTGATCTGTTCTCTCATTCTCTAAAGGGCAAGAATGATGTTTCTGTCCATGTTGATCTCAACTTCGTGAGGTTCTCAGCTTTTACTGATTTATAACATATGTTGTTGTCTAGACACATTTGTGAATCTCGTAACATACATTTCAAACCTAAATCCTTCTTCAAGCTATAAGCCTATAACCGAAACTGTCCAACTGTATCCACCACAAAAAAAAAAAAATAATTTGCTTAAAACCTTAAAGTTTTTTTTTGCAAAAATAACTCTGATAATCAAGAAAAAAGGATGACATTCTTAATTTTCTCATCTTGAATGTTTTTTCAACAAATGAGACCAGAAAATCTCTTTCCCTCTTGCTGCACTAATAGTCATTCTCCAAAAAATTCTCTACAACTTGCTGGCTATCTGCAAAAACAAAAAACATAAAACAGTTAAGCACACATTGGTGGAAGTAGCAAGAGCATATTATGTTATATACAACATCTAATGAAGCCCATGATATCTCTGACAGATAAAGCTTTTAACTTCTTGAAGTATGCATAGTTTGATAGCGTCACAAGGTCAAGCTTTGGGAAACATGAAGCTTTCTAGGTGTTTGAAAATAAGCACACAAAGGTAATACACAAGAAGACCTGGGTGGGTGTGACAATCGAAATAATGTCAAGAAGATAGGGTTACAAGGGAACAAATGGAGTTTCATGAGTTATAAAGCTCATGTCAAGTGAATATGTTGTATAGTGCATGGCTATTGACCTCATAGCTCTTAAACAAATAAATGAAATGGACAGTATCTACACGTAATGCAAATACAGTGACATAGGAAGAGTTGATTAAAAAAAGGGGATATTTTTTTTCCTCTTGAAAATGGATATGTGGCTAAGATGTCATTCAAGGTGTCCATTTTTTTCCTTAAATTGTATTAGTCAATGTTTTAAATTTGGTACCGGACCCTTTACTGGTACTGTACCAGTACAGGTTGGTATGGTACCTTGTGTGCTGACACATGGTATGCTGCTGGAGTTGGCATAGAACTCATACTATGTCATAGTATAGGGGCATATCCCACGCCATCCTGGTCCGATATCAGGTGCAGTATAGTTTCGCCTTACTGTCTGTTATGGGTCGATACTTAAAACCTTGATTATCATTCATCTAGTATTTCCACTATTCTTTTGCGTGTGCTGTCGTAATAAATAATATGGTTGTGTCTTCTTTATTTACCATCATTTTTCATTTTTATATTTGGCAATCTCTTTGGTGCCATGATATCATATTTTTCTTCAAGTAGTCTCAAAATAGATGCAACCTATTTCCTCTACAGGTGCATGTTGGATAGTGGGGTAATTGTTACTTTCCTCTCATACCCCTGATGCAAGCATTTGCTTAAAATAACTATTCCATTTTGTGCAGGATATTCATGATGGTTTGGATTTTAGTGACCATGTTGACAGTGAATATTCCTTTGGGATATTTTCTGTTAAATTTTCAACTGATGGTCGAGAGCTTGTTGCTGGAAGCAATAGTGATTCAATACATGTTTATGACCTGGAAGCAAATAAGATGACATTGCAATTTCCAGCTCACACAGTATGACATTCTTTGAGTTTATCATTCTAATGACTGAAGATTTTTTTTAAAAAAAATTACATTTATGTTTATGCTATATTCTTTTTGATTTTGATATGATATTCCTTTTGTGCTCTTCCTGAAAAGAAAGAGACAATAATGTGCACTATGGTTTCAGCTTTGGTTGCCAAAGTCTGTAACGCCTGAGATGCCAATTTTCAAACTTAATAGCTTATAATTGTTGGAGTGTACAACATTGTAGTCTCATTTCACTGTTAGGTGTTCAATATGCATATTTTCACACACATTCTTGCTAGTTACAGTTATCTGGCTGATCAACTCTGCTTATAAGGATATCATGTCCCGTAGTTTACAAATTTCCTATCTTGCAATTTACTGTTTGAACTGTGTTGTTGAAGTAAAACTTTTGAGATATTTGAGGTTAAGAATGATTGGAGGAACCAAGGATACATCTTGGGCTAGATGCCACCATATATAGATTCAGTATTTCAAGCACCATTCTGAAAATCTTTTTCCTTTCTTGACTTTTCTTCCAGACTGATGTGAACACTGTAACCTTTGCTGATGAAGCTGGCCATCTCATATTTTCTGGGAGTGATGATAATCTTTGTAAGGTAAGCACTAGCTATTTTGCATCAAAAGCAAGGTTTTCTTGCTCAGTTTTCTATTGCAATCCTTAATATGACTCCATTAGTAAGCCTCCTGAGATGGTGGTGCTTGTCTGCTATTGTTTCTTGGTGTGTGTTGAAAGAGTGTAATTAGATTTGGTTATGATATCTGGATGTTATATAACCTTCAGGTTTGGGATAGGCGCTGCTTTGTGTCAACACGAAAACCAGCCGGGATCTTGACAGGTCATCTAGAAGGCATTACTTTTATTGATAGCCGTGGGGATGGCCGTTATTTCATTTCTAATGGTAAAGATCAGACTACCAAACTCTGGGACATAAGGAGAATGTCCTCCACTCCGAAATTGTAGGTGTTTTTTTCTCCCCAATTTTTTCAGCTTGATTTGTTGTTTATGCGACGATCTTTAAATCACATCTCTACCACTATAATGCCAAAGGTGTGGGCGTGTCGGTGGATGGCATGCCTGATGTTCCCCCGCCCCTGCCAACCTCCTTTTGGAATTCAGTCAGCTTTATGTCTGTAGTATCCTCTCTAGTACGAGCACCCCTCCTGACTCTAACTTGAAGACAGAAATAGGAGTGCATCAACCAAGAATGAGTGTATTTAATGGCAGCCAAATGCTTTCCATCCGTTCGAACCAGTTGTGTGCATTATACATGCTGACTAACATTTCACTCTGGATGGGATTCCAGCTGTCCATCAAATATTAGTCCTTGTAAATTAGTCAAATGCCATGTGTTGTGCAGTATTGTCAATTTATGAACTACGAGAAAGAAAAATTGACTTTTATTAACTTGGAAGAGCCATCAATCAACAACTCAACTTCAGTCACATGTACAAACCTGCAGACTTACATGTTCAAAGAAATTGCTGTGACTTTTTAGAGCCAACAATAAAAGTTCTTATAACTACAGCAATACTTTCAGTTGGAAATTGGCCATAACTCCTATAATGGCACTACAGAAGACACCTCCCATCCTATCCAAGATAGTTTTTTGATTTTTTTGATCGGACTTTGCTTTTTAAGACATTTTCAGTGTTTTGCTAGTGCATATTGCTGACATTGTATTATGGCAAATGGGGTACATTGTGGCTACAGCTTCTTGCTGTCACAGCCCACCATTTTCTACTTGGGAAATACATGGTCATTATTAACTTTTTATTTTGACAACTTGTATAAATTTCATCCTGAATTTTGTTAGATATATCTCTCATATGTGGAGTAATACTTTTTTTCCTATGACTTTGTAGCCATGATTGTGCATAGACATGTTTTCTGTCATGCATCGATAGAACTGTGCATGTGAATTTGTGGTTACCATATTTCTGTGTGCATGTTATTTGGTATGCTTGTAGGCAATTTGCTCATATGTTGGTGAACAT
Source organism: Phoenix dactylifera (assembly GCF_051530095.1). Lineage (NCBI taxonomy): Eukaryota > Viridiplantae > Streptophyta > Magnoliopsida > Arecales > Arecaceae > Phoenix > Phoenix dactylifera. Next base: position 50,440,461 of record NC_143191.1, on the reverse strand, counting down.
ACAGAACTGGACATGGCAAACTTCTATGAAAAAATAAAATACCTAGGAGTGGTGCATGAAGAACCAGCAAACTAATAGTGGTTGAGAGGTGGAAATTAGTGCATGATGCATACTGTGGTAAACATTTATAATATAGAATGCGGTTGTTTATATTACCTATTTATCTTAGGAGGATGGCATTTCTTTCTGTAAATGTTGTTACATGTACTTATCTCATTGAAGTCCTCAATCAGAATTTCTTATCCCATTTTCTGGAAGCTTAGGAGATTTTTAGGGATTATTTTTTTCATCTGAGTTGCTACTAGCTTATTTTCTTAGTTGTTGAAGCAGTTGCTCTATCTGCTCATGCAGTTCCGCACCAAAACTTTTTTCTTGGGATTATAGATGGGATGAATTCCCAGCAGAAGCCAGAAGACAGAAGCATCCATCTGATCAGTCAGTAGCTACATACAGAGGTCACTCAGTCTTGTGTACTCTAATACGCTGTTACTTCTCCCCTGCATATAGGTCAGCACTGAATATTTCTTCTTTAAAATAGTAATTCCAAAGTTCTCATTTTAAGTGCCTATTTTTATCCTCCAAAAGGATGCCCATTTTGAGTGCATTAGAGTGGACTACATTACATATATTAGTCTATTTATTGTATCGGTAAAGACTCAGAATTGGCTATTAATTTGCACTTAAACCTTATGCTATTCTTCTATAATGCAAGAACTGTTTGTTTAGTCTTGACCCCTTTGGTGCATCAGGATTGCAGCTTGAATTTGGACCCATTTATGTTGATTTTCCAATTAAAATTGCAGTTCTGACACTCATTAGGCTTACCTACTTTGTCGTATACAGTAACAACTTGTATTTACTTGTTACAGCACCGGTCAGAAATACATATACACAGGATCGAATGATGGATATGTTTATATCTATGATGTGGTATGTAATCCGAAACATCTCATATTCTCACTATTTGCCTTTTCCCTCAATTTTTTATTTTAATCAAGTTTTCCAATTCACACATCGCAATTGTAAATTTCAATGCTAGCCTGATCCTGTTTGCGAACAAAGTGCTATGAAAACTAATGCTATAACTCTTTTACCTCAGTAAGTTTGAAAATCTTATGAATACCAACAATCGCTCCTCTATACTGACCCAAAAAACCAAAAAAGAAAAGAAAAGAATGCAACATCAGCATCTGAATTTTACTGGTGCCTTGATACTGTGAAGATAGAAAACCTGTCTAGGTTGGACTTTTGGGAGCTTCCAATGATCTGGGTTTCTGGCCATGACCTGACATACTTTCTTGCTTGCACTTCCAGCCGAGGCCTGGTTTTGGCTTTCAAAATAACAAATAAGGATCCTTGCAATTGGAACTGCAGTAATAGTGGTATGATATGTTGCTGCTGTGTTAACTTTGCAATGTTTCAGGTAACTGGAGCTACGGTTGCAAGACTTAAACAGCATGATGCGACTGTTAGAGACTGTAGCTGGCACCCCTACTTCCCAATGCTTGTCAGCTCATCCTGGGACTGCTCCTTTGCTAGATGGGAATTTCCAGGAAATGGTGCAGATCCTGTGTTGCATAAGAAAAACAGGAGGAGACGTTCGCTAAGGCCATAGACACACAGTATTGTACTATTAAAATATAACATGCGACAGCGCTGTGGCTGATGAATGCCGATTTGTAAGTATGCCTGCAAATAATTCTTGCAGCTACAGAAGATATAATGAGCATCATTGTGTGATCACCATATTTGTTCATGTGTTTTGCTGCCTGTGTCTGAATTTCATGGCATGATGGTGCGAAAGGATATTTTGTTAGAAGTGCCCGTAGGTGCCTCCTACTCTCCGAGAATGATCGTTTTTATCCAAATTTTCTGGGCTAGAGCAGGATAAGGTGGTAAAGGAAGCATTGCACAAAGTTTTGTACTCAGGACAAGCTTAGGTACCTTCAGCAAGGTGCATTGAGGAATTAGAGAACTGCCAGCGGAAACTATAGAGATGCTGCAGTGCTGATCCTAGATTCTAAGATGGGCTCAGAACATTGTCATCTGTCTCTAATCTGTACATAAAATCGAAGTGCACTTAATCTGAAACCTGAAACAAAAAAATCAGGAACAAGAGAGCTGTTCATAAATTTCACTAGGCTAGTAGGGAAGGGCATCACATATAGTACTTCAAAGAAGACAACCAACCTGGGTCATTTCTCCCCTTAGAGAAAGAACAATTTCTTGCTAGTTGGCTCTTGGAAGAAGAAAAAAAAGAAAACTGATTACCATCACCATCATTTAGCCTTTCTCTAACTATTATTCAGAGTTTTTTTATATCCTTCCTCGCAACCTCCATCTATGTTAATTTAGATCTTTCTCTTCTTTTTCTACAGCCTTAAACATAAATTAAAGTACATCCGCCTGTAGAAGTCTCCTCAAATTTTTATGGTACATGTCCAGCTATATGTTTCATGAAGTACTACACGGTGGACCCAAATATTCACAGCTAGAAGAGGTTTTCACCTCTATGAAACATATAACTGGGCATCATAGAGAAAACTGGATAGAAACACATCTCCTTGCATATCAAAACATTAGGTTCTACATCAGAGTGATAGATGATTACCAAATCAAAGCAACTCACAACTTTAACCGAGTCCCGGTATCAACAAAACATCCAAAAGAAAATTCTGCAAGATCTTGAGCTGATATCAAAAGGTTAAGCACCCTTGGCCGCATAGGCGGCAAAGGAGATGGCAGCAAGAACGGTGGTTGCAGCGGGATACAGCCATCTCCCCAGTCCTCCCTTCTTCCGAGCCTCGGCCACTTCATGCTGCAAGACCTTAAGCTCCCTGCTCATGTCCTCAATCTTCCCCACCCTGCCCTTGAAGGCCATCTTGATGGCCTCCAACTCTTTCACAAATGGCTGCAGCTCCTCATCCTTCTCTTCCTCATTCCCAATACTCCTCTCGACATCATTCTCTTTTCCTTCAACTAATCCATGCAGCATCATTTCTCTGGTATCCTTCAGAAGGGAAAGGGCCCTCCCAGAGTTCATATCGGCAGCTCTGAACTTTATCTCCATATCCTCGAGACTCTGCTGAGAAGTTAGCAGTTTCTTCTCAGTCGAAGCTTTTTCCTCCTTCAGCACATCAGATTGCAGCTTCCGTTCCTCCTCCTTCCAAGCAAAGTCACCGAGTGCACTCCGAAGCTGCTGCCTCTCGTCTTCAACCTCATCGTTCCTCTTCTTCAACTCCTCAATTTGCACTCTCAGGCATCGCTCTTCCACCTTCTGAAGATCGAGGTCTCTCCAAGCAGAATCCCTCTCAGTTTGCAGTTGGGCGTTTGTGTTGATGCAGGCATTGCACAGAACTTGCAACTCATGAACAGTTGATTGGAACTGTTTCAACTCTTTCTGCAAAGCATCAATTTCAGACTGCTGGACAGCCCTCATTCCCTCGATTGCATCCTTCTCCCTTTCAATCTCCCCCATCCTGGTCCTCAAACCATCCAGCTCCTTGGCAGACACCATCATCCGCTCCTCGTAGTCAAGCAGAATTCCTTCCTTCTCCTTCTCCAGAGCACCCAACTCTGCCTGAAGCCTCTCGAGCTCCTCCGTAACCTTTTCATTCCTCTTCTCCATCTCCGCAGCTTGAGAACGCAGCCCTTCCTCCTCCTTCTTCAGCACTTCGGCAGCAGATTTAGAGCTATTAAGCTCAGCTCCCAGCCTATGGTTGCTCTCGGAAAGGCTCCGAAGCTCTGACTCTAAAGTCGATACTTTTGCAACAAAAGCCTCCTTCTTGGCAACTTCAGAGCGCAGCTCCTCTGTGACCTCAACACTCTTCTTTTCCATCTCGGCAATTTCATTCCGCAACCCTTCCTCTTCTATCTTCATTGAATCAATGGCAGCCTTCAAGCCATCAACCTCAGCCTCCAATATTGGAACAGTTGATTGGAACCGTTTCAACTCTTTCTGCAAAGCATCAATTTCAGACTGCTGGACAGCCCTTATTCCCTCGATTGCATCCTTCTCCCTTTCAATCTCCCCCATCCTGGTCCTCAAACCATCCAGCTCCTTGGCAGACACCATCATCCGCTCCTCGTAGTCAAGCAGAATTCCTTCCTTCTCCTTCTCCAGAGCACCCAACTCTGCCTGAAGCCTCTCGAGCTCCTCCGTAACCTTTTCATTCCTCTTCTCCATCTCCGCAGCTTGAGAACGCAGCCCTTCCTCCTCCTTCTTCAGCACTTCGGCAGCAGATTTAGAGCTATTAAGCTCAGCTCCCAGCCTATGGTTGCTCTCGGAAAGGCTCCGAAGCTCTGACTCTAAAGTCGATACTTTTGCAACAAAAGCCTCCTTCTTGGCAACTTCAGAGCGCAGCTCCTCTGTGACCTCAACACTCTTCTTTTCCATCTCGGCAATTTCATTCCGCAACCCTTCCTCTTCTATCTTCATTGAATCAATGGCAGCCTTCAAGCCATCAACCTCAGCCTCCAATATTGGAACAGTTGATTGGAACCGTTTCAACTCTTTCTGCAAAGCATCAATTTCAGACTGCTGGACAGCCCTTATTCCCTCGATTGCATCCTTCTCCCTTTCAATCTCCCCCATCCTGGTCCTCAAACCATCCAGCTCCTTGGCAGACACCATCATCCGCTCCTCGTAGTCAAGCAGAATTCCTTCCTTCTCCTTCTCCAGAGCACCCAACTCTGCCTGAAGCCTCTCGAGCTCCTCCGTAACCTTTTCATTCCTCTTCTCCATCTCCGCAGCTTGAGAACGCAGCCCTTCCTCCTCCTTCTTCAGCACTTCGGCAGCAGATTTAGAGCTATTAAGCTCAGCTCCCAGCCTATGGTTGCTCTCGGAAAGGCTCCGAAGCTCTGACTCTAAAGTCGATACTTTTGCAACAAAAGCCTCCTTCTTGGCAACTTCAGAGCGCAGCTCCTCTGTGACCTCAACACTCTTCTTTTCCATCTCGGCAATTTCATTCCGCAACCCTTCCTCTTCTATCTTCATTGAATCAATGGCAGCCTTCAAGCCATCAACCTCAGCCTCCAATATTGGAACAGTTGATTGGAACCGTTTCAACTCTTTCTGCAAAGCATCAATTTCAGACTGCTGGACAGCCCTTATTCCCTCGATTGCATCCTTCTCCCTTTCAATCTCCCCCATCCTGGTCCTCAAACCATCCAGCTCCTTGGCAGACACCATCATCCGCTCCTCGTAGTCAAGCAGAATTCCTTCCTTCTCCTTCTCCAGAGCACCCAACTCTGCCTGAAGCCTCTCGAGCTCCTCCGTAACCTTTTCATTCCTCTTCTCCATCTCCGCAGCTTGAGAACGCAGCCCTTCCTCCTCCTTCTTCAGCACTTCGGCAGCAGATTTAGAGCTATTAAGCTCAGCTCCCAGCCTATGGTTGCTCTCCGAAAGGCTCCGAATCTCTGACTCTAAAGTCAATACTTTTGCAACAAAAGCCTCCTTCTCGGCAACTTCAGAGCGCAGCTCCTCTGTGACCTCAACATTCTTCTTTTCCATCTCGGCAATTTCATTCCGCAACCCTTCCTCTTCTATCTTCCTTGAATCAATGGCAGCCTTCAAGCCATCAACCTCAGCCTCCAATATTTGATTGTTCTCAACATGGCTTTGATGCTCTGCTTCCAAAGCTGATACCTTCGCGGCGATCGCCTCGTTCTTGGCCTTCACCGTCTCCACCTCTTCTTGCTTAATCTTGATCACTTCTTCCATCCCCCTCTCAATACTTTCTACCAACTGCCGGTATTCGTCGAGGCTGGTTTCCATGGAAGCCTTCTCCTGGAGAAGAGAATGGATGGTTTCTTGCCTCTTATTCCCCTGTTCCACAAGATCATTGCGCTCTATCTCTAATTTCCCAACATTTGCTCCGGCTTCAGCTATACCAACCTCCAGCTCCGTGACTTTGGCTTCCAGAACCCTCAGCTCCTTCTCCTTGCGATCAAGGTCCATCAAGCTCGAATCTTTTTCCGATAGGGCGAGGTCCAGAGCCTTCTTCATCTCATCCTTCTCTCCAACCACCATCTCCAATCTCTCCCCGCTGCTCCTCAGCTCTTCCGCCATGGAATCCACCCTCGCCTGCAGCGACCTCACCCGCTCCTCCGCCCCCGCCAGCGACCGGAGGTCCGCCTCCACCCGCCGCGCCGCGAGCTCCCGCTCGGCGAGGCCGAAAGAGAGGACAAGGCAGCTGACGTCGCACTCGACGCCGGCGAGGAAGGCTTGGTCGTCGGAGAGGCTATCGTGGCGAGACCGGAGGTGGCCCACCTGCTGCCGCAGCTCCAGCGTCTCCTTGACGAGGAGGTGGTTGAGAGTCTTGAGGCTCTCCATCTTGTCCGGTGATACGTCTCGGCCCGAAGACGGCGGTGAGTACGACTCCTCCTGCTCCTTCTCCGCCGCCGCCGCCGCCTTCTTTCGGGTCATCGCGAACGCTATATGAGGGGAAACTGGGATTAAAGTTAGGGTTCCGGGAAGGGGAGAAGGGATTTAATGCGAGGGTTTTGGGGAAGGGGGAGTTCGAAATTCGAAATAAGGTAAGCGGCGGGACGGACGGTTGGGATTCTACGTTTTGTCTTTCATCGGCATTGGGATCGCCGTCTCTTTGTTTCGCCGCGGCTTGTTCTTTTCCAATCTCCTTGGGACGCTAGATTTGCTCCGCGTGGATAGGATTAGATACACTTCTTTTTTTTCATTTTTGGGTAAATCTTAGAGACAGCCAGCCACTCGTTTAGCGTGGTGAGGATTAGATATACTTGTTTCGTGCGGCGAGGATTAGATACAGTTGTTTCGTGGATACACCTTCTTTTTTTTTCCTTTTGGAGAAAATATTTTCCATAATAAGACTATTATTTACACTATTCACTTAAATAGAATAATGCATTTAAGATAAATATTTACTTGCTAAAATATATTTTTGTTTCTTAAATAGTGAATTCTTATAGGGTAGAACTTTTGAAATGCCATTTCATGTTTTCTCTATTCCTCTAGCAAAACATGTTGAGCACGAATTCTTTTTTATGTACCGTTTGCATTGTAGAGTGCTGTGTACTGTGCAGCGCTCCGTAACCGTCATCAGAAGATAGCTATTAACAAGACGGCCTTACGTGCCATAGCACATCACTGTTAATAGCTATTCATCTTGTGATAGCAACCATCAAGTGTTGCACAACACTCTGTAGTACAAACTACATTCTGTGGATCTGAATTTATGATGTCCTAGAGAATTACTGCAAGTTTTCACCCAGTTCTTAACACACGGTTGTTGGTCGGAGCTCACATCCTTGAATTTGTCAGAACACATTCCCCTGTATCTTGTCCATGCATTATCTTGTGAATGATTCCAAGCTCGTTAGCCAAGTGCTGACTATTCCTTGTGTGTTGGAGTAGTTGTGAGATCACTTAAATGATATTCTGATAAAAGGATGATGTAGCTGGATTTTTAGCTTTTATGTTTCCCCCAAGCATGGATCTATAGGTGGTGTTACTTCAACTAAGAATATTCTGATAAGTGGTGCTTTTCATACGAAGGCTATAGTTTATAGCTTGAAAAATGGATGGTTCTATAAAAAAATATAAAAAATATAAATAAACCTACCCCATTCTATTAATTTAAATTTTTGGGATAAATAGTGATTTTAACATGGTATCAGAGCAGAAGTTCTGAGTACGCTTAAGTTTCATTTTAACAGGTTCATCAATTTCCCAGGAAATAATGTTCAGTTTGTTCTCCTTAAATTGGCTCCATGAGAAGACAAATCATATACGAGTACTTAATTTTTTGATACCGTCCTTATCCTGCAGAGTTCCTACAGAAAACATTGAAAACATTGCTTCTTTCTATGCTATGGACTCGCAGTTCTATCGGTTCTAACTAAGAATTGTGTTTGGGCTGGAAATATTTACAATTCAGAGAGTACCATCGGACCTCCTGTAGCCCACAAAGGATCTAAATGAGAAACAACGGAAGACACTTACCAATTTATTTGCTTTGAAGCATTTAGAGAAAGAGAAATGTTAAATTGTTTCGAAATGGGAAAGTGTTGGGGGAATAAGATTTTTCCCCCCAAGTGACACAAATGCCCCCAAGAAGCCGCACAATCGCCGACCCTGAACAGCCGAAGTCGGCGTCCGACCTCGGAACGCCCGACCTCAAGACATCCGACCTCGAGACCTCCGACCTAGGAAAATCCTGACGCTCAAGGTCTACCCTTGTCAGCCACCTACTACGGCCGTACTCCTCCGAGGTCCAACTGAGGACCATACCCTGCCACTGCTTCAGCATTTATTGCGCATGGCCGCTGTAACCCTCCGGTTCACTCTACAATTAATGTGGATCTCCGGCATACTCCACCATTAATGCGGATCTCCGGCTTACTCCACCATTAATGCGGATCTCCGGCTTACTCCACAATTAATGCGCATGGCTCCTGACATCTACGGATCCTCGGCTCTCCACGGCAAGTTAGCCCAGCAGAGTCTGGTCAACCATGATAAGTCTCTGATCTCGGCCATACCTCCGACACCAATGCAATGATTCGCCTGGTAGCGTACTGGTTCGGGTCGTACGACGCCCTCACCGCCGACATCAGCACAATGATTCGCCTGACCGTGCGCCGACCTGAGCCACATGCCGAGCCGTACTATGGCCTCGCCCTGTTACATCACAGGTAAACCGACCCCCACCTATAAAAGGGAGCCTTAGCTTCTCAGGAGGGGGTTGGAAAATTCCGCGCCTTACAAGTACTGTTCATCTCCTCCTTACACTATCTGCCCCCTCCCTGACTTGAGCGTCGGAGGGCCGGCGCCGGAAAACCCGGCCACCAGTTTGTCTGCAGGCACCCAGACGGAGGACGCCGCCCGCTGACGGATCGCCGCCCTGCCGTGAGGATCCCCAGCTCCCTCTCTCCGGCCACCCCAGACGAAGGACGTCGCCCGCCGACTGGTCGCCGCCCCGCCGTGGTGACCCGCAGCTCCCTCTCCCTCGACCGAAGATTGCCCCCGGGTCCAATTTCCAGCAACAATTGGCGCTAGAGGAAGGGACCGAGTAGCAGTCATGAAGTTGAGAAGTAAGGGAGCCTCCAACGTCTCCCGGCGTCCCCCGCAAAGTCCTGGACGCTCTGTCCAGAATTCTCCAACTCCGGCTGACCCAGTTCCTCAGGTCCAGCCGGAACAGTTCAACGCCTTAGTACAGCAAGTCCAGGCCCTGGCCGCCGCCGTTCAGGGCCTGCGACGCGAGGAAGCTTTACCAACGCTTCCCCCGCGGGCCCAGGTCCCGCCGGAATTTCTTCCCAACGGCCCGGTTCTCCCCGGCCAGAATCTACATGGCTCCTCTAGAGCCAATAACGAAGAACGGACTTCCCCCCAGAGAGAGCTACCGGGGGAGGATCTCAACAGAAGACTCCAGCCTTCTGAGGCTGAGTCAGCCCCGGACCGCCGTGAGCCGGCGCAAACCGCGGCGACAATCCCGCGGGTGGGGGAGCTCGACAGAAAGGTTGAGCACTTGGAGCGCCAAATTGCAGCGCTCCACAGTAAGAAGGCGAGGCAGGAGGGAGACTTTGAGTTCACTACCAAGTCCCCCTTCTCCTGCCGGATCGAGGATGAGCCGGTTCCCGCAAGGTTCAAAATGCCTCAGGTGGAGCCCTATAGCGGAATCACCGACCCTCTCGACCACTTGGAGAGCTATCGGGCCCTCATGGCCCTACAAGGGTCCTCGGAGGCCATACTTTGCAAGGCCTTTCCAGCAACCCTCCGAGGGACCGCTCGGCTTTGGTTTTCTGGACTGAAGCCGAACACGGTGTCCTCTTTTGAGCAACTCGGCAGGCAGTTCGCCACCAACTTTGCTGCCAGCCGGCGCCAGCGACGGACGTCAGACTCCCTCCTCGACATCAAACAGAAAGAGGGGGAGTCCCTCAAGGAATACCTGGACCGCTTCACCGCCGCCACATGGGAGGTTCGCGAGCTAGACCAGTCGATAGCCATGTCGGCTCTGAAAACTGGGGTTCGCTCCTACCGATTCCTCTTCTCCATCGAGAAGAGCTTCCCGGCCGACTTCACCGAAATGTTGGCCCGGGCCCGGAAGTATGCCAAGGCCGAGGAGGCAGCTGCCTCTAGGCGGGGAGCAATCGAGCCCGCCTCTAAGAAGCAGAAGAAGCGCCGCGAGGAGCGTGGCCAACAGAGGAGCCGATCCCCTCGCCATGAGAAGAATCTCCCCAGACTGAGGAGCCCGCCCCGTCAGCAGGGGCGACCTCAGCAGAGGACCCCTCCTCGACCGAGGTCCCCACCACGGCCTCGGACGTACCCGGGAATGTACGAGAACTATACACCCGTCAACGCCCCCCGGGCCGAGATCCTGATGGAAATTGAAGGTCGGGATTTCTTCCGACCCCCGCCGCCTATGCGAGACACGGGATTTCCCCGTAATCCCAGGAAGTACTATCGCTTCCACCGAGACCGTGGGCACGACACGGAGGACTGCTTCCAGCTCCGGGACGAGATAGAAGCACTCATCCGTCGAGGAGTACTCAACCGGTTCGTGAGAAACCGGCGCGAGGAAAGGAGGCCGGCGGAGGATGTCGTACCAACCGAAAATCCGGACGACAACAGGCCCATTGCCGGCACCATCAACATGATTGGAAGGGCCGTATCAAATCGCCCGGGTGCAACGACCAGGGGCGTATAAATTAAAGTCCCTAGAGGGGACCTTGATCCCGCGAAGCTGGAACTCCGAGAATCTACGAATGTACTACCAGTAAAACCCCTAGGGGTTCAAGACAATCAGGACAATGGGCTCAGTTCCTTTTCTGCAAATAATTCTCTTATCTTGATGACTGTAATTCTCTTCTAATGTTGGGCCGTCTGTGATCCTCAGATTCTCCGGCCAAAATCGGGATGCCTCGAGACTCGACCGTAGAGTCCCAAACTCCCTCGACCTCGAGAAGTATCGCAGGACGATGAAACATCGGCTTGACGCAAGGATCCCTCGACTAAGGTCGGGATGCCCTGAGGGTCGACCGTAGAGAACCAGACTCCCTCGACCTCGGGAAGAAGCCGTAAGGGGTGGAAAGGGTGGTTCCACCCGGGGCGCCACAAAGTGGACCCCCGGGAGCGGTCGACGATCCCCGATCCCCGAAGCGGACAATACTTTCCCTCGACTAAGGTCGGGATGCCCCGAGGGTCGACCGTAGAGAACCAGACTCCCTCGACCTCGGGAAGAAGCCGTGAGGGGTGGAAAGGGTGGTTCCACCCGGGGCGCCACAAAGTGGACCCCCGGGAGCGGTCGACGATCCCCGATCCCCGAAGCGGACAATACTTTCCCTCGACTAAGGTCGGGATGCCCCGAGGGTCGACCGTAGAGAACCAGACTCCCTCGACCTCGGGAAGAAGCCGTGAGGGGTGGAAAGGGTGGTTCCACCCGGGGCGCCACAAAGTGGACCCCCGGGAGTGGTCGACGATCCCCGATCTCCGAAGCGGACAATACTTTCCCTCGACTAAGGTCGGGATGCCCCGAGGGTCGACCGTAGAGAACCAGACTCCCTCGACCTCGGAAAGAAGCCGTGAGGGGTGGAAAGGGTGGTTCCACCCGGGGCGCCACAAAGTGGACCCCCGGGAGCGGTCGACGATCCCCGATCCCCGAAGCGGACAATACTTTCCCTCGACTAAGGTCGGGATGCCCCGAGGGTCGACCGTAGAGAACCAGACTCCCTCGACCTCGGGAAGAAGCCGTGAGGGGTGGAAAGGGTGGTTCCACCCGGGGCGCCACAAAGTGGACCCCCGGGAGTGGTCGACGATCTCCGATCCCCGAAGCGGACAATACTTTCCCTCGACTAAGGTCGGGATGCCCCGAGGGTCGACCGTAGAGAACCAGACTCCCTCGACCTCGGAAAGAAGCCGTGAGGGGTGGAAAGGGTGGTTCCACCCGGGGCGCCACAAAGTGGACCCCCGGGAGCGGTCGACGATCCCCGATCCCCGAAGCGGGCAATACTTTCCCTCGACTAAGGTCGGGATGCCCCGAGGGTCGACCGTAGAGAACCAGACTCCCTCGACCTCGAGAAGAAGCCGTGAGGGGTGGAAAGGGTGGTTCCACCCGGGGCGCCACAAAGTGGACCCCCGGGAGCGGTCGACGATCCCCGATCCCCGAAGCGGACAATACTTTCCCTCGACTAAGGTCGGGATGCCCCGAGGGTCGACCGTAGAGAACCAGACTCCCTCGACCTCGGGAAGAAGCCGTGAGGGGTGGAAAGGGTGGTTCCACCCGGGGCGCCACAAAGTGGACCCCCGGGAGCAGTCGACGATCCCCGATCTCCGAAGCGGACAATACTTTTCCTCGACTAAGGTCGGGATGCCCCGAGTGTCGACCGTAGAGAACCAGACTCCCTCGACCTCGGGAAGCGTCGCAGGTCGGTAGAGCGTGCCCAGACCCACCGACCTGACGAACGATCCCTCGACTAAGGTCGGGATGCCCCGAGGGTCGACCGCTGAGTTCCAAACTCCCTCGACCTAGGGACGAAGCCGTGAGGGGTGGAAAGGGTGGTTCCACCCGGGGCGCCACAAAGTGGACCCCCGGGAGCGGTCGACGATCCCCGATCCCCGAAGCGGACAATACTTTCTGAAGCAGAGCTCTGCCATTGAACTAGCGCGCACCCTACTTCGATAGAGCGCCCACAGGCCCGCCGACCTGACACAAGACTCCTCGACTAAGGTTGAGGCGCCCCGGGGTCCGACCAGAGGGTCTCAAGCTCCCTCGACCTCGAAAAGAACTGTAGATCAATAAAGCCTCCCCAGATCCTCTGAACTTCGGTGGGTGTCGTCGGGTCCGTGAGAAGCCCAAGCCCCCTTACAAGTCAAAATGACTCCGGAGGACGACGAGGAAGGGAAGCAACCTACTCCGCCATGTGGAACACAACTCCAAGAATGCAAGAGGTACATCTAACTCGATGCCCTCCTTGTCAAATTTTATCTACACACCGCTAATCATCTAACGTTGGAGTCCTATCCCGCCCCAAAGTCGGGCTACTCCAATGGGTCGGCTTAAGACCGATCTCCTAACTACATTATGCATGCTCCGTTCGACAAGTCTCCACTCGTCAAGTCTCAACTTGAACAAAGTCTTCGTAAGTTAGGGCCCAACTCGGCCCCCATACATAGACTCCGATGTCTAGCTGAGAAAGCGGTTTTGGCCGCAAGTGCACCAGCCGAACACAGATACTAAGGCGATCTTCAGAGATTCCAGCCTTACTCACTGAAATCTCGGCAGAGTCCGAGAGCAATAACTATGAAAACCTTCGGCGATAATTCAACTATTAGCCCGCGCTCCCTACAAAGGACCCGGAAGTCAAGTTCGGAAACCCGACTAGACTCCCCCGAATAGCGGCACGAACAGACCTAGCCCGGTCCTACTCGAAGGGCTAAGGCCCGACCTCAATGCCTTGGATTTTCCTAAAGGCCGAACGTGACGACTTTCGCGATTCTAAGATCCGAGTTATAGGACTTAGAAAATTTTCTGGAAACCTAAGCTCGGAGCTCCCTTTGCTCGGAATGACTAAGATCCGAGAAGGCTAAGGTATAACTCAGGAAAAGGGCAACTTCGTTAAGTGGCCCGAGAACTAAAATATAGAGTTAGAGGTCGTCGAGGCGGTTAGCTAAGACCCCAGCCTCATTCACGACAAGAAAGGGAAAGGCGAGCACAAAATGACAAAAGTATTTTTCATTGACAAAGGGCCGGAAGGCCAATTACAAAATTGGAAGTCGGCCATTCAAGAGCCGACCTCGGATACAATGAAAAAGAAAAAATACAAGTCTCAAGCTGCGGGGGCGACATCCGGGGGGTTGTCTGGCACAGTAATGACCTCAGCCGGCACAGGCTCAGGGTCGGGGGCAGGGGCCTCGGGTGCCGCCTCCGGGATGTCGTCCGTCTCGGCCGCCGGTGTCGCCTCCGGGACGTCATCCGTCTCGGCCGCCGTCGTCGAGGGCCCGGCGGGGTCTTGTTCATACAATCCTGCCTCGGACGTCAAAATGGCAGGAAGGTCTTGCATATCGGACCCGTAACCCAAGTCCATCCTCGGACGGACCGTTGAAAAGTCGTACTGGGGGCAGTACCGGATCACCTGCAGCCGGAAGTTCTCAAAACCCCGGAGAAACCCGTCGACCGTCTCCTTCTCTAACATGTCGCGGAACTCCTGCGACCCCTTGAAGAGCTCCACGGCATGATCAGCTCGCTCGAGTGCCCTCCTCTCTCGGGCCTCGAGCTGCTCGATTCGGAGGCGGGAAACCCCGTCCTCATACTTGAGGCCCGCAACCTCGGATTGGACCTCCCCCAGGCGCGCCTCCGAGGCGCGCAAGGCCGACCTGGTTAGGGCGTGAGCAGCCTTCTCCTCCTTGAGCCCCTCCGCCATAGCGAGGCGCTCGGCCTCGGTGGCCGCCCTCCGAGCCTCGGCCTCGGCCAACGCCGCCTCCAGCTCGGCGATCCTTTTCTTAGCCGGCTCCAACTGCCGGCTGACCCGCCGGGTCTCTTCCTGGCATCCCTGGGCGATGAACACCAGGGTGTCGAGCTCGTGAACATGCTGTAAGAAAAGAGACAAAATGATCATGAGTTAAAAACATACGGATTCACTAACAACTTTAAGGAAATCGAAAAAAGGACTTACCCGGGCGGTGTTGCAGTAAGCACTGTCAACGACCACCTCCAGCGGAATGTTCCGGAACTCGGCCCGGTCCGCTGGAAGCATCGCACGCCGAAGCACGGAGCGTGCGACCTCGGCGTTATGAATGGCCGAGCTCCCCTCGGGAATAGGGGAGTCCGGCTCGACTGACTCCTCCTGGGAAGCTCGGAAAAGGCCCGGCATGCCCGAGCCCGAGGTCCCGGAGCCGCTCGCTTCGGGGCCTTGAGTCGGCTCAGGTCCCGGGCGCTGCTGCCGGATCGTGGACGGCTCCCCCCGCTGGGCAATGGGGGCAGGGCAAGGAGGGGCTGATGGGCCCACGTCGCTGACGACCCATGCCCGCCTCGGGTCGGCTGTGGAGGCCCCCGCCTCGGGGCCACTCGTCCCGGCCGACGTCGAGGCGCCGTCTGATCTCGCCCTCTTCCGAGGCTGAGGCATAGCTCCGCCGGCCTCGGCCTCTCGCCTCCTCAGGCGGGAAAAAAGCGATGTGTTGCTGGTCGGCATGAAGGAAATGTCTGAACGAAAATTTCACTAAGTGTCAGACCAGTAGCAGTGAAAACAAAGGACAAGGAAAGAAAGTAATATAACTACCCTTACCCTCGGGGCGCGCCGAGCTCAGACCCACGCTCGCCAGGGCGCCCTCTCGCAGGAGCTCGGTCAGGTCGTTGCCCCTCCCGAGGGCTCGCAGAGAGTCTAGGGTCCTCAGCTCCCTCCCCGACGGCTCGGAGAGCCTGTTGAGGGCCTTCAACCGAGGGTGTCCGCACCTCGGGTCGAACCCCCAAGGCGCCTCGGACGTCAGGAAGAAAAACTTTCCCTTCCACTCATGAATCGAGGAAGGGGCGCCTTGGAAGAGTGACATACCACCCCGAAAGGCAAAGTATAGCCACCCTGCGTCCGCCGGGTTCTATTTCAACAGAAAACACCGGCGGAAAAGACCCACTGAGATCGGGATCCCGTGCTCGAGGCACAGGGACAAGAACCCGATTATCGTCCTCCACGAGTTCGGAGCCAACTGCGCCGGGACGAGCTGGTACTCGGCCAGCAGGTTGTTCACGAACTCGTGAACGGGAAACCGCAGACCAGCCCAGAGTGTCTCGCGGTAGACCGCGATCCGACCTGGGGGCGGCTGCGTCACCCTGTCCTCCGGCTCCGCGGTTTCAAGGCGAAACCCGGGCCGGAAGAAGAAAGACAACAAAAATAAGAGGCAGCCAAATAAAACCTTTAGGGCAACCTCAAGGGGTTTATATAGACCCCCTCGGCGGTCCAGATCGGCAGGGTCGGTTCCCATCCCCCGATCGGATTGCGCCACGTGTTGACCTCGGAGACCGAGGCACCGTATTCACTCCGGATCAATAAATCGGGTACGAAATCGAAGTCCTGTCCCATCGGA
The DNA here is from genome assembly GCF_051530095.1 of Phoenix dactylifera. NCBI lineage: Eukaryota > Viridiplantae > Streptophyta > Magnoliopsida > Arecales > Arecaceae > Phoenix > Phoenix dactylifera. The sequence continues at coordinate 50,424,413 of NC_143191.1, read as the reverse complement.
TCTCGGGGCCTCATTATGGGTCCGCGGAATCGAATCGCCTTGAACAACGAACGGACGGCACCTCCGCTCCCCTCATTTAATAAGGCCCTGGGGCACGTGGAGCCCCGACGTAGCCTTCACCTCGCCGGATCCATGATCCAGTAATACGAGATCGGAAGCGTCCGATCCTAGGTCATGCCGCGTGTCCGTTTTGAACCCCGTAACGGCACGCTCATTGATGAGCGGAGAATTCCGATTACGGGATCGAGGCGTCGCCTCGTCGAGCCCAAGGACCCTCATCATGAGTCCGCCGCATGAAGCGATCTTGGCGATCCAAGAGACGCCACCCCCGTTACACCCGCTCCGAGAAACGTAAAGACACGAGCTCCACCATAAGTTCGCTGAATAAAGCAACCTCGAAACGCCCAAGGGCGCGGGTCTCGCCATAAACACTCCGAGAAACACGAGGGCGCAGACGAGATTCGCCCCCCAACTTTAATGATAGACTTTACTTCCCACGTCCGAGCCCGCAAGCCGCTCGAACTCGGAAGTCGGGGGGTAGTGTTGGGGGAATAAGATTTTTTCCCCCAAGTGACACAAATGCCCCCAAGAAGCCGCACAATCGCCGACCCTGAACAGCCGAAGTCGGCGTCCGACCTCAAGACATCCGACCTCGAGACCTCCGACCTAGGAAAATCCTGACGCTTAAGGTCTACCCTTGTCAGCCACCTACTACGGCCGTACTCCTCCGAGGTCCAACTGAGGACCATACCCTGCCACTGCTTCAGCATTTATTGCGCATGGCCGCTGTAACCCTCCGGTTCACTCTACAATTAATGTGGATCTCCGGCTTACTCCACCATTAATGCGGATCTCCGGCTTACTCCACCATTAATGCGGATCTCCGGCTTACTCCACAATTAATGCGCATGGCTCCTGACATCTACGGATCCTCGGCTCTCCACGGCAAGTTAGCCCAGCAGAGTCTGGTCAACCATGATAAGTCTCTGATCTCGGCCATACCTCCGACACCAATGCAATGATTCGCCTGGTAGCGTACTGGTTCGGGTCGTACGACGCCCTCACCGCCGACATCAGCACAATGATTCGCCTGACCGTGCGCCGACCTGAGCCACATGCCGAGCCGTACTATGGCCTCGCCCTGTTACATCACAGGTAAACCGACCCCCACCTATAAAAGGGAGCCTTAGCTTCTCAGGAGGGGGTTGGGAAATTCCGCGCCTTACAAGTACTGTTCATCTCCTCCTTACACTATCTGCCCCCTTCCTGACTTGAGCGTCGGAGGGCCGGCGCCGGAAAACCCGGCCACCGGTTTGTCTGCAGGCACCCAGACGGAGGACGCCGCCCGCTGACGGATCGCCGCCCCGCCGACGGATCGCCGCCCCGCCGTGAGGACCCCCAGCTCCCTCTCTCCGGCCACCCCAGACGAAGGACGCCGCCCGCCGACTGGTCGCCGCCCCGCCGTGGTGACCCGCAGCTCCCTCTCCCTCGACCGAAGATTGGCCCCGGGTCCAATTTCCAGCAACAGAAAGCAAATAGCAAAAGAACATTTTATTAACCATGAGCTCTAATATCTCTAGATCACGTCCCTGCCTTTCAATTCATATCACTTGCATGTAAGATTATTATGCACAGCGGAAGATTAAATAAAGCAAATTATTTTACTAACCTTCGGTGATAGTTGATTAAGCACTTTGATTAAACATCAACTAAGCACCTTCACACGAGAGGAGGAAGACTAAGCACCCGAGGAGGAAGAGACCTGCAGGAGAGAGAGAGGAGGAGATCCGGAGCTTCCAACCTATACAGGACTTGAGTGCTTTAGGTGATGGATCCACATGCTATTTATAATGCTAGGTTAGGGATCCGGATCTTTATCTTTAAGGTTTATCTCTAATTAGTTTCTATCCATCAAGAAACTACCTGATAAGATAAACTCTGAATAACCTCTAATCAGATTGGATTAAGTCACCATTTAAACGAGGTTGTGTTTATCCTGATGTGGGTAAACTTGATCAAGTGGGCCACATCAAGCCTTCTAAAATTAGGAGACATGTTAACATTCTTCTACTTGGTCCACGTAACATAAAGGTGACAAAACTATATTATGGCCATAAATAAAACTTATCCAATCTTGTAATCTTTATCAACAAATATCATTACATGAATCATAGCGGTTATATCTTATTATAAAGACATTTCCTTCCCTGTATTACGATGTAAGGTATTTATTGATGTGTACTTTATAAGATATATCCATATCTTAATGACTAAATAATAGTCTTTTAGGATCCTTTCTTTATGTATCGAAAGATACCATACATGACAAAAATAAACTTTATGTGCACAAACATGGTCATGTATCAAAGCTGTAGGTATTATTCTCAAAATGTGAATACAGAAATGAGAGGAAAGATCAGACATCAAATGAGCTAATAAGTCCCATATGATCGACATGATCAATGTAAACTTTTAGCCGGCAATGGGATCAGCTCAGTACTGAGATATTCAATGAACACATCTCCAGATCTTACTTATTTTATCTCTCACAACCTTATACCTATGTGCTTATTATGGCTGCCACTTTTGTTATTCTTAAAGAAGAAAACTGCAGCCAAATTATCACAATAGATTTTTATCGGTCTTGATATAAAATCAAGGACCGTTAGTCCTGTTGGCATGTGAAGTTGTTTCACAGCATGCAACAAATTCTGCTTCTTTAATTGATGAAGCAGTTATAGACTTCCTTATATCCGAACATCCAGCAAAATTTGAATCTGGATATTCGACAACCTCCAAGAAATCTGTATGTCTATAAGTAAACTTGAAATTTTTGGTTCCTTATAAATACCACAGCACTTTATTGGCAACTTTCCAATGTTCCTGCCCAGGATTGCTTTGGTATTTTCTCAACATTTCTACTATAAATGCAATATCTGGACGAGTACATATTTGAGCATAAATCAAGCTACCAACTGCAAAAGCACAAGGTATGTTTTTCATATACTTCAGTTCCAAACTATTTTTGTGGTGATTGTCTCAAATTGAATTTGTCTCCTTTGACAATGGGTGCTACTGAAGATGAACAAAACTTCATATTAAATCTTTCTAAAACTCTTTTGATGTAGACCCTTTGAGATAATCCCAATATCTTTCAGGATCTGTCTCTATGACTCTCTATGCCAATGACATATGAGGCTTCACCCAAATCCTTCATCTCAAAGTGTTTTGAAAACAAAATTTTAGTTTCACATAGCAAATCCAAATCACTAGTTGCAATCAAAATATCATCCACATATAGGACTAGAAAGATATATTTACTTCCACTGACCTTAAGGTATATATACTGATCAACAATGTTCTCCGTAAAACCATATGAAGTAACAATATTGTGAAACTTGATATACCATTGGCAGGAGGCTTGTTTAAGTCCATATATGGATTTTCTTAACTTGCAAACCAGATGATTATCCTTAGATGAAAATCCTTTAAGTTGATCCATGTATACCATTTCCTCAAGATCACCATTCAAGAAAGCCATTTTCACATCCATCTGATGTAGCTCTAAGTCAAAATGAGCTACTAATGCTAAAAGAATCCTTCTTAGAAACTGAAGAGAATGTTTCATGGAAATCAATTCCTTCTTTTGGAGTGAAATCTTTGGCCACAAGTCTAGCTTTAAGTCCCTTTTGGTCTTAAAGATCCATTTACAGCCAATGGCTTTTGCTCCTTGTGGTAACTCGACGAGATTCCAAACTTGATTTTTAGCCATTGATTCCATCTCTTCCTTCATGGCATCATGCTATAGAGAGGAATGATCCCCTGTCATGACTTCTGAAAATGAATTAGGATCAACTTGTGGTCCAATATCAAAGTCGGATTCTTGAAGGTATACAAGGGAGTCGCTAGATATTGCTGGTCTTGTTATTCTTGAGGATCATCTTGATTCAATAAGAGGTTATGTATGAGTTTGTTCCTCAAGGTGTGGTTGTTCTTGAATTGGTTGTTCTTCAATTATATTTGAAACTGGATTTTGAAAAACAACTATATTACCAATTGATTCCCCACTTGGTTCATCAATTAGTTTCTTTATTTTCTCAAACGATATGGTTCGAGGAAAACCACTCCCACTAAACTCATGATCCTTAAGAAATTTAGCATTTCTAGCTTCAACGATTCTAGGTGTGTGCGTGACAATAGAATTTGAATTTCTTGGAGTTTTTAGCATACCCAATAAAGAAACCGCTAACCGTCCTAGGGTCTAATTTCTTTATGTGTGGATTATAAATTCTCACCTCAACTGGACACCCCATATGTGTAAATGTCCTAAACTTGGTTTCCATCATTTCCACAACTCAAAAGGAGTTTTAGGAGCAGCCCTAGATGGAACCCTATTTAGTACATATATGGCGGTTTTTAAAGCTTCACTCCATAGCTTGATAGGGATATTCGAATAACTAAGCATGCTCCTTACCATGTCTATCAGTATATGATTCCTTATTTCTGCCACACCATTTTGTTGTGGTGTTTCCAACATTGAATATTGAGCAATTATGCCCACTTCTTTAAAGAATGTAGCAAATGGCCCAGGCATCTGTCTAGATTCTATGTACCTTCCATAATACTCTCCACCCCTGTCTGATCTTATAATTTTAATTTTTTTTTCGGTTTGTTTCTCTACCTCTGCTTTATATGTATTGAAAGCATCAAGTGCCTCAGCCTTATCATATAAAAGATAGAGATACATATACCGAGAATGGTCATCAATGAATGAGATAAAATATCTCTAACCATTCAGACAAGGTGGGGTAAATGGCCCACAAAGATCTGTGTGGATCATCTGAAGAGCTTCAAAACTCCTTTTGGCTCCTTTAGTGGTTTTATTGGTTTGTTTTCCTTTTATGCAATCCACACAAGTACCAAAGTCGGTAAAATCAAGAGTATCCAGTACTCTTTTATTTACTAATCTCTTTATTCTTGCCATTGAGATATGTCCCAATCGCTTATGCCATAATAACGAGGAGTTTTTCTTAATAATGTTCCTCTTTATACCAATTTTTAGGGAGTGAAAAGCCCTATATAATATTGGCAATGTGAATTATAGTACCAGAATCAATTCACTATATATTATTAGGAACATCAACAAAATTAGACTCATAACACACAAGAGATAGTAGATTACCTTTCTTCTCGAGCCACTTCTTGTATTTGGTACAATCCTTCTTCACATATCCCTTTTTCATGTTTTAATCTCTCTTCCTCTTGAACACACATGGTCAGGAGTTCATTAATTGACCATTTTTTCTTATGTGTGTTATAGAAAATTTTAAAAGGACCATATTTCTTAGGAAGAGAGTTCAAAATGAAATGTACCAAAAATGACTCTTAAATCTCTATCTCTAAACCTCTAAGTCGAGCAGCAATGTCATGCATCTCCATAATGTGTTCATGCACACTTTTAGAACCATTATGCCTCATGTTTGAAAGCCTTTTTATCAGGGTGCTAGCCAATGCCTTATCAAAGCTGATAAACTGCTCTTCTATGGCCTTCATGAAATTCTTTGCCTTATGGCAATTAGGGATCGAACCCCTGATTCCCTTACTGATATGAGACTTAATGAGTATCAAACTTAAGCGATTAGATCGCTTCCACTGCTCATAAGAAGCCCTTTCAGTTAGCGAACTTGATTCCATGGGGACGGGTGGTTCATCCACACGAAGCGCCAAATCAAGATCCATAACAAAATTTTATCTTTCCAGTCAGAATAATTATCACCACTTAATAATGGAACCCTAGATGATTCAGTACTCAAAAACGTAGTAGGAACAACTGCAAAAACCAAGAATATATTATGCTATGAAACCTTTCCAAAATTAAAGTAAATTCAAACCTCCCTGTGGGCAAAGGTTGTAACATGCATTGAATTCGCTTTAAACTTTATTAATAAGACTAGTAAATATCGCACACTAAAAATAAGAAATTTTCGTTATCTGTGGACATAGAAAATTCTCATTTTAGTGATGAATCCTCTATCTTATCCCAATTAAGTCAATAAAATAATTATTTTCCTGTGGGCATAATAATTATTCTATTAACCTGAATGCAATGTTAGATACCGTTTAATCACTTAATTTGTCTCACGTTACTGAATGTGATCCAAATTACATGTCATAACAATTTAAGATGTTGTGGCTACTCCCAAATTATCGTGACGTTTTCTTTAAAAATAGTATCAAAATAAAGCTTTAATGGGATAAATACTTTATATGAATTATTATAATTCATCTTAATTATCCCAAATAATAACTTTACATGATTTACCCCTTTATAATAAAATTAATGCATTAAGTATGATAGTTAACGAACTTCAGATGTCTAGTTAAAAAATCTAAAGAATAACAACCAGATCAGCTCCAGATCAGTGGTGGAACACTAGGCTCACTTAAGTACCAGCCTTTCTTAGGCACGTATACCTTTTTGACAAGCTTTTCTTAGACACCGTTATTCAAAGGATAATTTTACTAGATATCCAACAAGATTTCATCATAAATATCATACTAATAACATTATTTTATCTCATCATTAACCTTATATAATGACTTTCCTTTGTGGCCGGATCATTATGTATGATGTAAGTGTTCAATTTCATGAGATGGTGATAAAAGACCTTTTATTGACTAAATTAAAGCATTCAAAAATTTATGGGATGCTTTATTATCACAAATATGCAAAAATTTAATCATCTTTATGTCTTTTGCATGTATCACCCTGGATCATGAATATATAAATAATTTAAATAATCATGAATCATCATAAGAAAGCATCTAAATTGATTATTTACACAATACAATTCATTACAGGGAGCAATACATAATTAAGTGTACTATTCTGTAATGAAACTTGAGTACATGGATCAAGTAATTGTATTGGAGGACCTATATGAAATAAAACTTACTTCTGGGAACCATATGTAAGTTTCGGAAGACCCCTTTTGTGAAATAAAGTATGTCAGGGTTCTATTAAACATATTCAACGACCTTTATGTAATTCAGATTTCCTCTGCGGATTAAGTATAAATTTCTGAAGCCCCGTTTGCTGAATTAACATACTCCAGGGGGTTAACTGTAAAAACTACAGTATAGGCCACATGAGTTCGGGTTTTCGGGTTCGAGTTTCGACCCGAAACCCGGATCCACTAACGTCATCTTCCTCGCGAGCCCGATCGGAAGGAGGAGAAGAGGGAGCCCAAAACTGGCCCCTCTTTGCTAAACAGCGGCGGCGGCCGCCTCCTCCTTACTCCTCTCATGTGGTCGGAGAGGCCACCCACATGCCGCTGCCGGCACGGCGCTTAACTATCATTTCACATAAGTGAGAACTTTTTGTACATTAGCTGGTCAAAAACCTTATCCATGTTTAAATAACATGGCAACAACATAAGTATTATTATGCACAGCGGAAGATTAAATAAAGTAAATTATTTTACTATAAATTATGTAAATTATATTACTAACCTCTGATCACCGCCTATTTATAATATCAGGGATCTAGATTTTTATCTTTAAGGTTTATCTCTAATTAGTTTCTTTCCATCAAGAAACTACCAGACAAGATAAATTCTGAATAATCTCTAATCAGATTGGATTAAGTCATCATTTAAACAAAGTTGTGTTTATCCTGATGTGGATAAACTTGATCAAGTGGGCCACATCAAGTCTCCTAAAATTAGGAGACATGCTAACATTTCAATCTGATATGACCAACAACAAACAAATTTATCTAGATTTTAATTTGAAATTACATGGAAATCTCTCAGGATCATTGGACCAGCCAAATTTGCTTGATGCGGAAATTTACTTCCTCGCATCAACTTTTAAGGAATTTGCTGCATTGGGTATCTAGAAATAAATAAAGATAAGAATTTTTTGATAAACATATTTTATTTTATTTTCCTTTTGTAGATTTAAATTTAAGTTCCTCTTTTTTCTTTAAAAACATAGCCTTCTTTTGAAATTTTTGCACGCTTTCATCTCAGGAACTCATAGGTGGACTTCAACTATATGTGCTCCATGCAAGATCCTTCCGAACCGAGGCCATAATTTTATTTTTTTTATTTAGAAAAATAATTCTTCAGCTGAAAAGTAAAAAAGAAAAACTTATAAAGCCCTTTGACTAGTTCCATTCCTTTCTCAATTTAGAAAGTTCGAAGTTGAAATGGTTGGACGGACAATCAGCTTCACATAGGATCGTCCCATTACATGGGTATGTCTTCGGTCCCAGTGTGGTCCTCTCTACCTAATAGGGTTGGATCATGGAAAATGGGGAAGTAGATACCATCCCGCTTTTCCGCGATCAAGTGTTTAGGGTCAGCGCTCTTCTTTCGACATAACCATAGTCAAAAGAGTGTTTTTTTCTTATATTTAAGGTTTCAAATGTCAATCCTAATTGGATGGAATCCCCCAAGAAGGGTTATAATGGGATCTAGTTTCTTTCTGTGAAAAAGCAGAAGAACCTACATCCGGTTGATGGCCCCGGATTTTTCGGTTTCTTGATTTTCAAAAGAACGTCATTCGGGAAAAAAACTGCCGGTTTCTTAAGGCTTCAAACGAATGATAGGGATATTCGATTTGTTCTCATAACTTGCTTATTGATTGGATTCTCTCTACTAATTTTATGCTATGAAAAGTAACAAGAAGCCACTGAGGTGGTAACTCAGTGAAACTAGGCCATTACTTCCACCCGTGCGGTCCGAGTTCGAAACGCGCAGGCATTGATTAAATGTGGAGACCGCATGCTCCCCGCTCGGACACATAGGGTGGGAGGGCTTATTGGTCCGCTGATAGCCTCGGTGGTGCCGGTATGACGTACTTACACGGAGGGTTCGTTCCGGGCCCAAAGGGATAACCGAGTCGGGCCTACGGATGGGGAGAGTATGAGTAAAAATAGCTGGCGTGCCCAACACATGGTTAGTTCTGCCCGCATCGAACATTCTCCTGGTGGAGTGGGGGCCCAGTGGGCGCTGCTATGCGGAAGTGGGCTTGTCCTTTTCTCCCCACTTCCTCTTTTTTTTAGCACAAAAAAAAAAAAAGCAACAAGAAGAACAAATAACTCATCTTCTTTAAATGATTCTCAGGACCAAACTTGCCTCTTGCTATGGTAAAGATTTTTCTTGCTTCTAGTAGATAGTAGACCAAGTTAAATATAATTTTTTTCAATAATGAGAATGCCCACTCTTTTTCTGATAATGAACAGCAATTCATATATAATTTTTATGTTGATGTGCATATATTTTTTATAATGATCGAAGTGTGTAGGAGTACAAGCATTCAAAAATTCCAAAAATAAGATATTTTGCATGGAAATTTTTACATATACATAGACAAAAACAAATTGGTTATGTTTGGAAAAACTCTCAGCATAAGATTCCACGTGAAGATGATGCTTGCACTTTAAGTTTATGCTGCCATGTCATGCCATGCATTCAATTTATGTGAGTGCAGGAAACCCTGGAAAAGTAAACAGAAGAGGGACCCGGCTACCAGCCCACAGGATGGCGAGGAGACCACTTTTACAGTGCAGTCCTCGGCAAAGCACTTTTCAGCGATTGGGTCCCCTCATAACCATACGGAATGGGTCGATCTGATGATTTTAAGTAGGGTTTAGTTTAAGTAGGGTTTAGTTTGAGAAATCGTATGCTACACGCCGCCGATTATAGCTATTTGTTTTTATTAATTTTATTCATCAAATATTTATCTCGATGTACTGATGCAGGAATAAGCGCTTGATGAATGAATCTCGTAGAGTCGAGCAGCTGTGATTGACGGCGTGCATAGCCATATGGTGCATGCTATATAGGATATAAATTCTTCTTAAATTGGTACCGTTGAAGTGCTCTACATGCCGCTTGTACCAAGCACACAGGCTTTCTTTTTTCTTTTTATCTGTGGAGAGATGAGGGAGAGCATGATGACTAAACTTTGATTGAATAGGCCTGACAACTTTATCATCCATTTTCTATGGGCACATTGGACTACTTTTTAATGGATGTATTTTCTTGAATTTTTCTAACTTGCAAAAGAGAAGATGCGAAGAAGATTGGTGTGTTGAAAGAGAGTGCATTTGTTTGCATCTTTTACCATTTTGATGGAAAAATCTATAACCTAACCTTTTTGTGATACTCAACAAGCAATGCATGTCTTCAGGAGATATTTCGATGTCCAATGCACATAAAAAGAGTAAGGATGGCGGTGATCTTCCATCCCCTTGGATCAAGGCTTCGAATGACAGTGGAAGGGAATTTAATCAATCAAAAGATCAACCATAAAGAGAAATAGTGAAATAAGTGGATTAGCATGGGATTTATAGCAATATACAAGATTTGAACCCTAGATCTCTTCAAAGAGCGAAGCCTTAGAAGAGAGATGCCAAATAAACAACAGAACTAACATTTATTAGTGGATTTAAGGGACATACAGAAAGGCCAGCTGAATCGGAATTGCGATGCTCATTAGAAGAATGAAATGTTGAAAGAACTTTAATTAGCAATAAAAATTTATTAAAATAAATAGCCTTGTTGAAAGAACAAGAGAGCATAGCTATTCATGTATTTCAATAATATGACATGGCATGTCATATTAGCTATTCAAGCATCAAACCTATTCTCCCATCTATGGTGCATAAATCCTACAAGTGTCAAGTGGCGCGCTTTGTATTCTAAGGTCGTATCCTATTAGTATATGGAGATGGCATTAGGCTTGGAATAAAATTAATGACTTCCTGATGATCTTAAAAAAAATCCTGATATAAATGGGAAATAGTTAAACACTCAAAGCACCTCACGATAGACAAATTAATTCCAAGAAAGCCTTGTTATGAACTAATTCTATGACAAATACGTTAATTTATGCTAGCCCTTATTTTTTATAATAAATAAAACAACACTCCTCTCCTATCCTTCATCATATGTTATCCTACCTCCCTAATCTCTCTTGGCATCTCTTGTGTCCCCCACCCCTTCCCCTTTTGCAATTTAATCTTAAATTTGAAAAAGGACAAGTGACAAAGATGAGTATATCATTTACCCATCTTATTAAAGAAACACATCACTAGTTTTATTTGAGATTGTGATAGGGTAATCATCATTTTTAGAATCATATCTAGTTCCATATATATATATATATATATATATATATATATATATATATATATATATATATATATATATATATATATATATATATATATATATATATATATTATATATATGCATGTAATTAAGGCATTTATTGGTTTCTTGATTATTTATTTGAAAAAAATAACCAGAAATATGCATAGGTAAGTGATAGATGATAAGGGTAAAAGATGTCATATATCCGGCCTATGCTAAAAAAGCAACTTTATTTCATATTGCAACCAAACAATACAATTAGTTATTCTAGGCAGGAATAAGAATTTCTAGCCAAACAAAAGCAAGCATTAACTTGTTTCTAAGATGTTCAAATATATCTAATATATCAACGTTTATTTTATTTTCTCATGGCACAATTAATGCCTAAAACTATATTGAAAAGAATTACAAACATAATAGATGCAAGAGGTACTGCCTTAGAGAAAGAGAGAGATAAAAGAAAAAGAACTAAGGGTTCGTTTGGTTCACGAAATTTTTTTTCTCCCATCAAAATATTTTTTACTGAAAGTTGATTTATGAAAATATGATGCATGAAAAGGTACATTTCAGGGTAGCTTACGTTTGATTGAATATTTACTTTTCGGAAAAAGTTGTATGAAATATCTATTATATTCTTAATAAAGAAAATAATCTTATTCATGGATTTTGATGGCTTAAGGATAGTTTTGGAAAAAAATTCTAATTTTCAAATAATGAAAAAGCAGCTTTTTCATGTTTCTCATGAGTTTTTCTTTTTTATGAAATATGAAAATCTTATTTCCTTAGATAATATTACTTTTCTATCTCTCTCTTTTGAAAACTCCAATCAAACAAGTGGTATTTCTTTATTTTTCATTGACTACACTTTCTTCCTCTTTTCTTTTTTGTTATCATGATATCATCTTATGCATATTTTCCTTTATTTGTCTGCTCCTGCTTGTTAGGCAGCCTTGGCGGCTTCTTCATTGTCGCTGGTTACATGTTGATGATGCCTTCGGAAACATGTTCTCTATGCATGGGAACAAAAGCTAAATTCTCAAAGAGCACATTCCCGGTTATCTCAAGTCCCTACTTGATCTAAGTATCACAAATTTCAACATTGCATGACTGGCCTTGTGAATATCAAGTAGAGCTCAGGCTCCAATAATTAAACAAAATGACAACCATTTGTATTTTGTGAATATGCGACATATCTTTATACTTTCAAATAAAGAAATATGAAAGCAATTTAAAACTTATAATCCAAGAGGAAATAATTGATAACACAATTTAAAACTTATAATCGCGCAGTTTAAAAAAAAAAAAAGAAGAGAAACTATCGTGCCCTTTATTTTCAGTTCACTTCCATGCATAAATTTGACTAACTTTAAATAGCAACAACCCTAGACAATCCAAACCAATTAAATCTCCATCTCCAAAATTTTATTTTCCTTTCCCTAGCCTCTTGCTCTCTTTTTTTTTTTTTCTTTTAATAGAAAAAGAAGAAGATCTCTCTATTATATTTTCCAAAACAAAATAATACAATTTTCTTGGGATTCCTCCTCACACCTCCCTCCATCCACACTGCGCCGCCGGCCTTGTCTTCCGCCGGCCGGCTTTCACCGGGCAAGGCGTGTCCAATGGCGGCACCATGCAATTATACTGCAAACAGAGCGACGTGCTCAACGGAATGGTCGCTGCCGGGCTGATCCTAAACCCCGTCAAGTAATTGTGCTGCAGATAGAGCACCCTGATCGCCCCCGCCACTACCCTGTCCACGAACGTCGCCGGGACATCGCCGGAAAACCAGTTACTATTCAGATACAACCTCTCTGCCGCCGCCAGTGCCGCCGGCACCGGCCCGGTCAGCCGGTTATGGCTTAAATCCACCGTCGCCCCGGCCGGCATCGAACCAACCGGCCGGACCGGGCCGGAGAAGACGTTGCGCTGGAGCTGGAGGGAGGAGATGGGGAAGGAGAAGACTTGGCCGGGGATCTGACCGGAGAGCTTGTTCATGCTGAGGTCGAGGTAGTTGAGCCGGGCCAGCCGGGGGAGGACGCGGTCGACCGGGCCGGAGAGGCGGTTGGAGGCGAGGGAGAGGTAGCGGAGAGACGGCGGAAGCGCGGGGATCGCGCCGGAGAGGGAGTTAAGCTTGAGATCGAGGCGGAGGAGAGGGGAGGAGAGGGGGAAAGAAGGGATTTGGCCGGAGAGGCGGTTGTGGCAGAGGATGAGGTTGGAGAGGGCCGGGATCGCGGCGATCGCCGGGGGGATTTGGCCGGAGAGGAGGTTGAAGCTAAGGTCGAGGGTGCGGAGACGGCGGAGGGAGGCGAGGGAGGGGGGGACGGAGCCGTAGAGGAAGTTGTGGCTGAGAGCGAGGAAGCGGAGGGAGCGGCAGAGGGAGAGGGAGGTGGGGATGGGTCCGGCGACGCGGCCGGGGACGAGGGAGAGCTCGGCGAGGGCGGAGAGTCTGCCGAGAGCCGGGGAGAGGCGGCCGGCGAGGCCGGGGGAGCCTGCGCGCGGGTCGCCGAGGGCGAGTCCGACGACACGGTTGCCGGAGCAGAAGACGCCCGGGAAAGTGCAGGGGTCGCCGGTGAAGTCCCACCTGGAGAAGAATGTAGAGCCATGGAGGTCGTAGAGGGACTTGCGGATCGATTGCAGGGCCAGGAAGTCTGCCGGGTCCAACATTCCGAAGCTTCTCCAGCACGAAGATAGCAATATCATAAAGAGTATGACTGCTGTTCTTCTCATCATGATGCCAATGCGAGTTTGTAGCAATGCAAGTGTTTGTATGATTGCTTCAATGGTGGGTCGAGCTGTGGAAAGAGAGCAATGCAACTGTTTGTATGATTGCTTCAATGGTGGGTGGAGCTGTGAAAAGAGAGGAGGAGGAAGAGGAGGAGGAGGAAGGAGAGGTGGCAGAGAGAGTCTTGGAGATGAACTCTATTGTAGGATATTTTACTATTTCTAATCATTTACTTGGAGGTGATGCTCGGCTTGGTGCTCTCGCTCTCCAATCTCTCTTTCACTCTTGTTCTGGGTCCACCTGTCAGCTGACTATAATCAATGTAGAGTATTACTTAAATGCAAATAATAGAACTTTTGATAGTTCTTTTGTTAAATGCCTAAAATAAATATCCTACATCAATTGAAGGAAACTTTTAGATAAAATTTTAAAAGTTCTAATCAGTGTTTATGGATAATAATGTTCTAATTGGGTTAAGTGATTACTTTTGAATGTCCCTTATTTCATATTAGTAATCCTTCCATCGAGTTCATGCTGTTTGAAGCACTCCTGAAGAAATTTCTCAAAAGAAGAAGAAGAAAGAAATACTATTACAGAAGTTAAAGAGAACAAGCCTCGACCATGAAAGATGCTAATATTATCTGCTCTCGAGGAATATATCGAGTTTATCTATATATATAACACAGCAAGGATTTGAAAATATTTAACTATTTTTTACTGAATTTTTTTGTTAATCGGATGTCTTCCAAGAGACTACTAATTCCTGCTGACATAACTTAATGTTGGTCTAAGGTAATGGATTTTGGTTTATAAAGTTTCCTATTGTCAGCTATATGATTGCCACAGCAAGTACACCACTCTTCTCCTTGGGGAATTCTGGTTTCTCATCTTGGTTGATGCATTACTTTCTCATCTTGGGCAACAGGACCACTTGGCTTTTTAGTGATGGCATTGGTTAACCACTCCCTTTGGCATAGATTTGAGAGTAGCTGGGAATTGATTATAATCACACAAAAAAAAGATTACGAATAGAAATTCTTGATTCTTGAGTGAAAGTCAATTGGTAGCTGCTGAAAAACTATTCTTAGACTAGAAAGGAGAAAATAATGATACACAAAATTGCTCGGAGTCGAGCATAAGAGGTTGCATTTCGATGATGAAGAAATTTCAAACTTTTAATTATCCATTTTTTTGGTTCATGGCGCACCATTTCCTACAAGGCAACACCTTGGAACATTTAAACCCTAATATTTCCGGCGAATTTGTTATGCAAGACATAAACACATTATTACGTATCGAGTTTGTGTTCATTGATCGGCCCTTTCAATGCCACCTCTCCTCCCCTTCATCCACACGAAGGTTTGTAAATTAATTGTTAATTACAATTAACGTGATTTGATTTTGTTTAATTGTAAATTAATTTTGGATCTATGCGGAGTATATAAGCTCACAGGTCCAATAATATGGACCTACTTAGTTGTGTGCACCTAATATGGTTCTAGGCATCCCAATCTTATTGAATGACTAGCCACATGAACAAGAGACATTTTCTCATTTTTTACAAAAAATCATTAGAAATTGTAACTAAATCAGCTCATAATTTCGAATATGTGAAAAGTTATTACAATATTTAATTTCAAAATAATTAAATTTATGAAAATACTAATATCTATATATTTTTTAGAGCAGAGATAGAGATAGAGAATACTATGAAATGCATCAACAACGAGCGAGACTGAAGATATTGCCCCCGACGGGGAGGGCACGAGAGCTGGGTCAGTAGGATCTTATGAATGAAAGGACGTAGGAGAGAAAGGCTAATATGATAAAATAAAATAGGGATAATATTCTTGCTATTTACTTGAAATTTTTTAAATAAATTATATATGTGCTTAAAAATGAATAATTGGACTTCTTTGCTGAGAGAGATTAGTTTAGAATTACAACATAAGAAAAAAAGACTACAGCTAAGCGTTTCTATTCCTTGCTATAAATATCAAAATTCAACAGTATCTTGTAAGGACATTCGGACCTTAACAAACAGATATCGCACATTAGCAAATCGAGCACTCCATGTGCATAACATGTGCAATTACTGACAGTATAATATAGATCGAAGGACTAGAAAAAGCATAGTGCTAATGCACAAATTCTTTGCTATACAAGATATAATTTTGTTTTTGTGTTTCTAATTAAATTGTGTGAAGCACTTAAGAGTAAGAACTCCTCTTTTTTTTTTAATTGGAAAATCTCTTTTTTTTAAGATTCATTTGATTTGCAGAATTTTTTTTTTTACTGAAATATTTTTTTTGAAAAGCTGATGTCTGGGATAATAGTTTCTGTATGTTTGGTTGATCATAAAAAAATAATACATTTATGTTTGGTTGAACATCTAATTTTTTTAAAAAAATTATGTAAAATATGTTTATGCCCTAAATAAAGAAAAATTTTTTATCCTATTCTATCTAAAAGTTTAAAGGCACTTTTGGAAAAAAATTATTCCAATTTTCAGTAGGTGGAAATTAAACTTTTTTATATTCCATTTGGATTTTTATTTGCCATGAAATATAAAAATTTTATTTTTATGGAAAACTATTTTTTTTATTTTTTTTGAAAACTCTAACCAAATCAAATATAAGGTGTAGGAATTCGTGCGGGCATGTGTTTTGTCAAACATCAGTTATTCGCTAGATAGATCTTGGGTACTTATACAGGATCAAGAAACCCAAATAATACCTTTTGGTTAGCTATCTTGGGTGAAGTACTTATTTGTTACAAATGATATCAAAGCGGATCTGGCTCATAATCTATGTGAACTAGGGGACACTGCAGCACAGATTCATTGGGATTGACCGCGGGCCGATTATGGTGTTTGTAATTGATTTGAATGGATTTGAACTCTTAGCCTGACGAGGACGTCAGGACTTGAATGAGGAGAGTATGTGATGACCCGTGCGGGCATATGTTTTGTCCCATATCGGTTATTCGCGGGATAGATCTTGAGTACTTATGCAGGATCAAAAAATCCATATAATATCTTCCGGCTAGCTATTTTGGGTGAGGTCCTGAGTTGTTACATAACGTATTTCTCTTTTTTTTTTTTTTTTCCGGGTACCAAATAATCCATTGTTTGGTTTGGGTTATGCAAGGGTGGCATATTATGCACTTTGGGCCGTACAAAATTGATCGTAGGGCATCATCAGCCCTGAATTTTTATTTTTTATTTTTATTTTACTGCTGCCAGGCTGTGACATGCCGTTGCAAAGTGTTCCGTAGACAAAGTTGGCTGTGGTTTCGTACTTCGTACCATTTTCTTCGCACCTTTCAGGTTGCGTCTTTGCATGCTACATAGAGACGAAGACAATTGGACCGATTTGGTGGCCTAACAAACTTATCCTTCAAGACATGATAGATTGTGTGTCCGTATTCATACTTTTGAGCACAGTGGGACATTAAATATATAGCCATATTTTTCTTGTCTCTTAATTCAACATGACTCTTTTGGAAGCTAATGAAGCATTTGTATGCTAGCTCTCAGAATTGTATCATATTGCCCTCCAAAAGCTGTGATGGCATTGGAAGCTATTGTAAAAGGGATGAACAATAATACAATAGTTATTGTAATGATACATGTCGCAAAGATGCACTCCTATACATTTCCTAGGTAAATTTCATGCATTCACTCTGTTCATTTTGCAGAAATCGGCTATTGGCACTACAAGAAAATACATATTCAACGACTAAGATTCTAGTCGCCGAATAACCATATTTGGTCGCCGAAATCTTTTCGCGACTAGCATACCCTTCGTCGCCGAACCCTAGTCACTGAAAGGTTTTGGCGACCAATATTGTGTGGTCACCTAAGGTACACCAACAACGACCAACGTTTGGTTGCCGAAGAAAATTATCAGCGACCAAATCTGTTGTCGCTAATTTCAACACCGACCAAATAGTTGGTCGTAGAAGGTTTGTCTTCCGCTACCAAAACAATGGTCACTGAATGTCTATCTTCCCCCACCAATAGTTTGGTCGCAGAATGTATTGGAATGCATTGGCATCAAACATTTTTTGGTGGCAGAAAGTATTAACCTGTATTTAATTAACAATTCAAATTATAAGCTTAATATTTATTTTTGGGCTCGTTCCAAATCCTGTACAACCAACACAGCCTATCCAATATCCATATTGCACAATACATTTGCTCATCCAAATAGAAATATACACAATGTTGGAGAATCCATAATAATTCATTAGAAATATCATCATCTAAAAGTCTAAAGTCAAGCATACCTATATATTAACCATACATCAAAATGTTTCATCCATACCATATGTTAAGGTGATAATCATCACCAAATACATCAAAATATAAATTAAAAATCCTAAAATATCTGATCTTGCTATTCATCCAAACAACCATCACGTAGACAAAAATATTCTTATACCAAAAACTGGATTCTGCTTGTAGACAACTCCACCATGATCATCTGAACAAAAGCTATCCATATACTAGAAACTAGATTTCACATGCTCATAACTCCACCATGTATCTGAGAAAGCAAAAAAGAATATACAATCAATAACCACATGTGAAAAATAATAAACTGAAATTCAAGTATAAGTTCACAATGACATTTCGCTTAATTTGGTCCAAATCTCTAAATAACCTACGTAATATAAATGAGAATACATACCAACGAGTATTTGTACCACCAGTTGAATACATAAACCCCTCCTCACAAAACCACTCTCATACGTACACAAATAGCACCATATCTATTCCACAAGTATTAACCTTGATAAGAAAATTGTGCAAGAAACAGCCAGGTGATCATCAAAGTTAAGCTGCAGATTTAAGAAATAAACTTGAAAGGAAAAGAACATGATATCAGATTATAAAGGAAGCGAGCATAAATGATTAAAACTGATATGCATCGTAGGCACCAAAATGCACATTTCTTAAGTTAATAAATGGAAACAATTGTCCATAACAAATGGAAGCTATTGTAAGTAAAAGAACTGGTATCAAGCTGTTTCCAGAGCAAACTGACTCGTTTTCCCTTGACAGGCGAGTGAAACAGACATTTTATTGCTAATCTGCCCCTCACAAGTCTAGATATAATAAAATATCCTGATTTAAAAAGAATGGAGTTCAATTGAAACATCAATGAGTGATGATGTCCTAAGCAGGCGTGACATTGGGGTCAAATTAGCCAATATCTACATTCTGCAATATGTTCAAAAAGAAGACGGACAAATTTTGGAATGGATACAAGAGAATACTAGCATTCATCTCAAATTCATGGATTGGTTTGTATCTTGCTTACCAATCTGCCCCTTTCATGTCTGAATAAATAAAATGTTCTGATTTAGAGCCTAAATCTCGATTAAAGCATCAATCAATGATAATGTCCTGAGCAGACACAACAATAAGGTCATATTGGCCTATCTTTACATTCTGCACTAGTGTTTCCCCCTTCAAGTATGAGCTAAATCTTGAAATGGGGACCAAGGAAAACTAGCGATCATCTCACATTCAGGTATCCTGCTTGCCCCCTTCTATCCAAAATCAAGGTAGCTAAGCCTAGCAACAATACATGTACCAGTTTCTACCTTCTCTGAAAGGAAGCTACCCATCATAAGTTTCATTAGTCCACCTCATTGGCCATGCCCCGCTATGATTATGAATTCATCAAACACTAGTGGAGATTTTCATGTTCTCCATCAAGACTTAATCAAGTGATTACCTTCTCCGAGTCACCTTCAACAATTAAGATTTGGAGATGATAGTGGTATCATCACCATGATATAAACTTTTCCTATGTTTACCAATGAACCACTTTAAAAGCTAATGACCATGTCAAATACAGATGAAATCTCAAATCAAAAGGAAAGGTAAGGTGCCGCCTATAAACACACTTTGTTTTCCAACACTTCACATGTCTGTCTGCCAGCACATTCAATCATCAGCATTGGAACAAATTAAACAATGATGAAAGCGTTCAAGGTTTTCATCTCCCATCTATCCTAGTTTTCATCTTATGGAATATGAATAGACATCAAAAAATTAGCAAAAAAATCAAGCATTTATCAACTATGAAAAACTAAAAGCTCCAGCACTATTAAGGTAAAAATAAATTCACCTGTTTGGGCAGCTCCGGACGAACAACAGCAAGCTGGGTATTCCCTTCGCAGACATTCCCGAGCTTATCCTGAAACTGGACAACCAGCTGTGTGATATCCCCCTCGACGACCTCACACACCACCTCCCTCGTGTTCAGATTGCCGAAATTGACGACCTGGGCGCAAGCATACCCCTCATCGTGGTACCACTTCTGGACCCGGTCCCGGATCCTCTGCAGCAGCCTCGCGCTGACCTTCCCCTGCTCCTGAAGCATCTGTAGCACCTCCCGCTGCACCGGGAAGGGCAGCAGGCACGGCTTGGACCGTTCGACTCCTCCGGTAGTCCCTCTCCTGGCTCTGAAAGTACTCCAGCTTCTCCCTATCGGTCATGTCCGGATCCATCTCCATCTGCTTCGTCTGGGGCATCAGCCCGACGTTGATGCACCGGAAGGCATCGGCCGACTGCCAGGTGCTCTCAACGAAGGACACGGTGAGGGCGAGGGTGCCGTCCGGCTTGGTCTTGCTCTCGAGATCGACCTTCTCGAACATGCCGCAGGAGGCTAGGGTTTCGAGCTCCTTCTGGAGCTGGGCCTTGGTGTAGACGCCGCCGGGGCGGAGGGAGACCATCTCGAAGAAGGAGTCCTCGGTGCCGGCGACGGTGGTGGCCCGGCGACGATCGAAGAAGAGGATCTCCGAGATCTTGTAACGCTTGAACCCGCTCAGCTTGCTCGGCTGGACAACAATGTTGGCCGGCAGGCCGTGTGAGTCCCATTCCGAGCCGCCGCCGGCCGCGGGCTCCTCCTCCCTCGTGATCGCCGCGAGGGGAGAGAATATCTGAGACCAGAAGCCTCCACCATCGCCCCCGCGGAAGCCTCCCCAGCCCCAACCGCCGCCGCTGCTAGGGTTTTCTTGCGGGTCGAGTTGGTGGGGGATTTGGGCGATGGGGTTTTGGCGGATGAGAGGACGCATTCGGGGTGATGGGCGGCGGACACCGGGGCCGCCGCGTCGGCGGAGGTGGAAGCGGAGCGGCGATGGCGGGCGGAACCGGAGAGGGGTATTTGGGCGCCCAAGGGTAGCTTCTGAGCGCAGAAGGCCATGGTGTCGGGAGAGAGAGACGAAGAGAGGGTGAGGATTAGGAGATCCATATGTTTATAATTACCCTGATTCAAATACTTGGATGCACCACTCAAGACTCGAACTCAAATTTTTCGGTCACTAGGAAAAAGGGTGCAACAATTAGGATTCCCATTTATCCTTCTTTCCTTTTTTTTGTTAAAAAAATGAAGGGATTTCCCCTAATTTTATTAAGGAGTGAAAATAGGAGAGTATTTACAGGAGGAAGGAGATTAATGCTCTTATTGGGACCCTTCAGGAACTAGGTGGGTGAGAGAGCTCCTTAGTTTCTTATGCTTTTCCAACAATGCAGGTTGGAAAGAAAGAAATAGGGACCAGCCCAACTCTCTTTCTCTCCCCCCTTGAAGCTCCTTCTTTCAAACGATAAATCTTCCTTTGAAGTTCCTTGTTAGACTAGAATAATTTATTCAAGAGTTCCATTAGCTACAATAATAGAGACCTTGCCAGCTGATGGTTGTTGGGACAATGCTGCAGGGTTGCATAGAACCATGTGGTGAAGAAGCCAGCATGGACTTGGATCGAGGATCGAATTCCTGTTGATGCATTGGAAGAATCGGCGTAATATTGCTGCTGTTGTACACGACTCATAGAAGAATATATTGATCTAAAATGCTCTAAATGAACTATTTTGCAGAGGAAAGATTGATGGTTCTGATGGAAGACCGATCAATTGAGATGAGCATTAATTTCTTTGCTTTTTCGGTTCTCAATCCCACGTCCGCATGCCGTGTATCCTGTCGATCCGTATATTTATTTGACAAGGAGTCAAGCACCGAGCTCAAGCTTTTAAATTTATATTATAATAATAAAAATAAAAAAGAATTTAAGTATGAAGAAAAGTTGTGGGATTGAGATTTAGCCGAAGAGACGAGGATATGCATGCCTAAGTGCATTAAGGTGTCAAATGGCACCGTTTGAAAATAAGCAGTTTTTTTTTTTTTTTTATAACTTAGAAATTAGCATCTTACAGGGGCTAGTACAACATCGTTCGGTTTTATGGGAACCTTCCACTACTAAAATTTTGGTCACTAAAAAATTCAAATTTTCTGCCCAATTTTTTCATTGGAAAAAGGCGTCATTCGTAAAAATTTTCATAGACTAAATTTTTTTTAGTCACTGGAGGTGAACCTTTAAGGACCAAAATTTAGTCGCCAAAAGTTTTACCTCCAGCCAACGCGAAATATTGGACTCGTGCCAACTTGGTATTACTTTTCCGTGACCAAATATGCATTTAGTCGGTGTAGAATAATTATTCAGTAACTAACAAGAATGTTGGTCGCAGATAGCCTTATTTTCAGCGACCAAACTTTAGTCGCCAAACGTTTTACCTCCACCCCGCCAACTTGGTTTTGATTTTCCACGACCAAATATACATTTAGTCGGTGTAGAACAATTATTCAGTAACTAACAAGGATGTTGGTCGCAGATAGCCTTAGTTTCAGCGACCAAACTTTAGTCGCCAAACGTTTTACCTCCACCCCGCCAACTTGGTTTTGAGTTTCCGCGACCAAATATGCATTTAGTCGGTGTAGGACAATCATTCAGTAACTAACAAGGATGTTGGTCGCAAATAGCCTTATTTGCAGCGACCACTATTCATTTAGTCGCCAAAAGTGGTCGCTGAAAGTGTATTTTCTTGTAGTGTGGACTGTGCAATGGTTATTTCAAAACCGGATGAATAAAAAAGTTTAGAATATTTTGAGAACCGTATAAGACATAATTTAATGGTCGACATCGTGAAAGAAAATCAACTGATCTTATAAAAGATGCAACCTGAACCCTAAAAATGGAGGCTATCATACATCTACCTTGCAGCATCTACCTTCTCCATGGGGCGAGTAGAGATGTGTAATAAATCCTTGCATGATGAGGACTTCTCGCGCATGATGTTCCACATCTTTAGATGCCACGAGAAATTGGTTAGGCAGACTTGGGCATCCAAAATCCCTTTTTCTGTTTTTTTTTCTTCTCAAGTTTTTAATTGGAACATTTTTTTTTTTGATAAACAAATATTTTGTTCTCCGTGTACTGCACCTTCCTCACCTTTATGTATGTTTGTGCTTGACTTCTTGGTAGAAAGTTGTGGACACACGGCATCCAACGGCCCTTCTTCTTGAGAAAAACATGTTCATGACGTGGCAAACAATGCTGCCTTTTGTATTCAAGGCAAGGTCGAGCTTGATCGATTTCGAGGTTGAAAATCAAGCATAAGCTTGGCTTGTTTATCACTTGATTAAGTCTAATTCTAGGCAAGTTTCAAATGGAGAGCTAAATAATACTCTATTAATTCAAAATCGATTCAAACTTATTGAGCCCGAATAGGACATGAACTTAGCTTAATTCAAGCTTAATTCGACTTCGACTCAATGGTTGATTATATGCAATGAGAACCAAAGATTAGCTGTTGGATTACATCCAACAGTTGATTTATGCTAACTAATGTATATTAGAAGATATTTTATCAATTTCAAGCCTCATCAAATCAATTCCGATTGAGCTGAGTTTTCATGCTTGGTTTGATGCTGATTTCGAGTCTATAAACCAAGTTCAAGCTTGATTCAATTATATTCAAGCTTGATTTGAGCTTATCTTGAGTTGAACTCAAGCCTAACATGATGTATTTAGATCAATTGATAGTCATGGTCATAAGTTTTGTCTACATTTTGATCCTTCTCTTAGAAGTCGACGGGTAAGTGAGAAGACGGAGGCAGTTGGGCAGCAAAGATAGCTCATTGAAGCTTAGAAAATGATAGAAGAGAGATTTTTTTGGCCGATGGAAGGGTAGGTATGAAGCAACAGTCAACATCAAAAACCCGAAAAAAAAAAAAACAAACTTGTGCATATATTTCAACTTACATCTTTTAGGGCCATAGGTTTTGATCCATTTCTTTTCATGTCACATCATCACAATCTACTTCTAGGTCCCTTTTCTTCATGTTTGGCCATGGTTGTCACCCAACACACTTTTCATGTAAATGCAGACAAGGTTCATGCAGCATGGAGCATTGAAGCTTGTCCTGATTACCTACCAAACTTATTTTTTTCGCTTGCATGTGCTTGATAAATATTGCATTTGAAGCAAATGAGTTTTTAATTATACATATTGGTAAAACTTAAGAATTTAAACTTTCTTTCTTATCTAAATTAGGACTCCTCAAGTCTCCTCTCATGTCATGAGACATATATTTGGACTAAACACACCACTAAACGAATTAAGATAGATGGTGTTGCCTAAAGGATTTCGAACTTGATTAATTACCATGCCTTGGTAAGTGCAATCTTATTATTATTATTTTTTGGTACAACGACTGCTCTAGTGTGAGTATAACCAGTAGAGACGAGGAAAAGGAGATGGCGTAAGGGTGGAGGGACAGCTATAAAACATATCCAAAGAACTTCTCTCGAGTGGTGAGCAGCGAAGGAGGCAACCCAGTCTGCAGTTCTATTTGCTTCCTGATACACATGAGCAGCCTAAAATAAGTCACAATTTCTCGTTGTCCTGTCAATCTTATTATCTTTAAGCATGTGAAAAATAAACAGAGATGCAATTAGGCAAGAGCATTTGATTGAGAAAAAAAAAAGGAAAATCAAACAACTATAAGAAAGGTTTGGCAATTATGACCCCCACAATTTCTAGTTGTGTCAGGTGGTTTTTGTCTAGTTAACTATATGGAGGACTCTATATAAATCTAAAAGAGTCAAGGAGGGGTAGCATCAAAGAGAGACAGGAATCCCATCGGTCTCTTCCAGGCATTGATTTTTACATGGTAGTAGATTAGTTGGAGCTGACATTGATGCATGTTTGACTGTCTGGACGAAATTCTGAATGCCTTTGATCCGTGGCTGCATCATTAATTGTGACATGCAAAGAAAAATGATAGCCTTTTAGCCTCTAAAGTTTATCATGTGTTGTTGACCCTTCAGCCTCTTGCTGAACAACGAACCAATTATGAATAACGAGGAAGGGTGACGACCTGCTCTTATGATGCATGGGAAGTGGTCGATGACCATGGACAAATTGCCTCACAATTAAGGACTTCACACTCCCATGAGAGTTGAGAATAAATTGGTAACCAAGATAACTATAGAGAGATAACGAAAGATATATACCTTCATTATCTTTCGCTATTGAGCTAGTAAATGGCTGTTTGCTTTGTCAAAGGACAGGCCCCTCCTTAATCACTAGGGTAGATTATGAGGTTACAAATATTGAATTTAGATAAAAAGGACCGAAAGTCTATGATATTCATAAGTATTGTTGAAAGAGAGAGAGAGAGAGAGCTTTGTTTGGCCTTCAGTGTCCTTTTATAGCAACTATTGCCATATATCACCATATCCGCCAGGTTGATATGTGCTTTATGCATCATGCTACAGCTGAGTTAATAGACTACTTCTTGATCCCGTCCACCAAGATTCCACTCCTGAGTAGAAGTATCTGATGTAGTGATGATGGCACACAAGTGGCAGGATGTATGTATCTAGCCTTTGCAAAGCGACGCTCTAACAATTGCATCCTCTACGAAGAAGACAGTGAGCATTATTCGGGCCATGGTAAGTGGAGACGTTATCTTTCAGATCAAGCATATTTACAAGAAGGCCAAGGAAGCTACGGATTGAGTAGCCTTGTATATGGCTAGCCACTCTAGAGGAGCTTTCTGGGTTGGTGAGAGGGAGCTGCCTAGAATGCTCCGAGACTTGTTATTTTTTGACTTTTTTAGATATATTCATACTAGAAGTGTATGAGTCATCCGCTGTAGCAAGAAGAAAAAGAAGAAGATAGTGAGCATTGTCTTGTCCCAATTATGATATCCATAAGAAACAACCCTTTTACCCAAATGCATCTCCAACAAATTGAAGCTCGAATGGTCGATGACAGTGAGTTGCCCTCGAACTTGTCCGACCCTAATTAGGAAGGTCGACATTGGCATGATATTTTATTAATCAGCACCTAGTTGATTGGTCTCGTTACATGTGCATGGTCATATATCAAGGTGTCGATCCATCTCCCTTGATGGCTTCTTGAAAGTGATCTAATTATCTAGCTTGCCCTCCGCTAGAATCTTTCCCATGGTTAGTTCAGTCGATCGACAGTCTTTTGGAATCAATCATATCAGTTCCTCCAAGCCAAACACCTAGGTTCAGCAAAACTTTCCAACTGAATGGACCTTCCATCGGAGCCAAGATCCATCATATTTCCTTGTCCTCAAGAAGAGATTCCTTCGGGTTGTACGTAGATGAATCTACTTCTTCTTCCTTCGTCAACTCCTCGATTAACAATATGAGTTCAATTTGTGGAGCTTAATTTTTACTTGTTTTTGGCTACCACCGATTGAGGTTCCAAGTGGCAACTTGTGCCTTTGTGTGCGAGTCACGCCGTAATAGAGCTCGCTGAGGCCAATGGAGCTACAGATTTGGTGGCCTCGTATGTGGTTGACCACTCTGGAGGAGCTCTCTGGGTTGGTGAGAGGGAGCTGCCTAGAGCGTTCCGAGACTTGTTATTTTTTGACTTTTTTGGATATATTCATACTAGAAGTGTATGAGTCATTCTGTTGTAGTAAAAAAAAAAAAGAAGAATAAGAAGAAGATGGTGAGCATTGTATTGCCCCAACTATGATATCTACAGGAAACATCCCTTTTATCCTGAATGCATCTCCAACAAATTAAAGCTTGAATGGTCGATGGCAACAAGTTGCCCTCGAATTTGTCCGACCTTAATTAGGAAGGTTGACATTGGCATGATATTTTATTAATCAGCACCTAGTTGATTCCAACTATGATATCCACAGGAAACATCCCTTTTATCCCAAATGCATCTCCAACAAGTTACAGCTCGAATTCGATGGCAGCAAGTTGCCCTCGAACTTGCCCGACCTTAATTAGGAAGGTCGACATTGGCGTGGTATTTTATTAATCAGCACCTAGTTGATTGGTCTCATTCCATGTGCACGGTCACATATCGAGGTGTCGATCCGTTTTTCTTGATGGCTTCTTGGAAGTGATCTAATTATCTTACTTGCCCTCAGCTAGACTCTTTCCCATGGCTAGTTCGATCGATCTGCAGTCTTTTGGAATCAACCACATCACCTTCCTCCAAGCCAAACACTTAGGTTTAGCAAAACCCTCCAATTGAATGGACCCTCCACCGGAGCCAAGATCCATCATATTTCCTTGTCCTCAAGAAGAGATTCCTTTGGGTTGTAGGTAGATGAATCTACTTCTAATTCCTTCGTCAACGCCTCGTTCAATAATATGATCAGTTCAATTTGTGGAGCTTAATTTCTACTTGTTCTTGGCTACCACTAATTGAGGTTCTAGGTGGCAACCTGTGCCTTTGGGTGCGAGTCATGCTGTAATGGAGCTCGCCATGGCTCGGCCAAGTGATGAAGCATATCAACTGACTCCTTCCATGCTGTGCAGGAGCCTGTTGAAGACCTCGGTCAGCGAGCGAGGGTAGTAGCTTAAAGCCAACAACTAATGAATTCTTCTTTAAATCACCTCGTAGTTGAGAACTTCACACTTCCATATATAACAGTTGGAAAGAGAAAGAAAGATACCTTCGTTACCCTTCTACATGGCTTCTCTAAGTTCTCTTTTAACTCTGTATCACATTATAATAGTTCATGCAAGTGCTTTGCACGTTTATCCATTTTTTACTTTTATAAATCAGTGAAAAATTACAAGTTAAAATCTACTTAATTAAACATGATGCTAAAGTATCTCTAGACTCTGGAACTGCCCATCCAAATTCCATAATTCTCATTATAAATATCCAAATATATCCCCTCAGAAAAAAAAATCCAAATTATCTAGTATGAGAAACAAAGTTTATATTCTTGTTTTGTAGTGATGGGGATTCTCCTTAGGCATACATGTTAAGACTTGTGGGCTGAAAAATAGAAACAAGGAGTTGTCTATGTGTCATTCCATTTATAATTCCATATCATGTATATTGCTGACCATTATTGCCTAGCTTTTTCTTCTTCATCTTCTTTTCTTTAAATCACTCCCAACATTGACAACACCACTATCATTTAGTTTTATACATAATCTAACAAGTTTCATATTTGACTGTATTCATATAATTAAAAAAAACAACAACTAGATGACTGGCTCTTTGTCGCATATCAGTTCATCACAAACCCAAAAAAAAGAAAAAAAAAGAAAAAAAAAGAAGTTATCATTTAAACATGACATGAAGAGATGCTCCCTAACATAGTGATCACACAGATGATTGAAAAACAAAGGCTTCTCTTCTTTTTCACCATAATTTCCAACCAAAAGCCTTGCCTTCTCTAAGCTTTCCCCCCAAGTACATGGATAAGATGAGCCAGCTACAAGCCATGAAAGGTAAATGTAAAGAAAATTTAGCAAAATATTCGATCCTGCATCGCGTTATGTTTAAGGATGAAATCTTCATACCTGGAATAGTGATGTAAGTTTGTCACGTAACGCGAACATTTCTTGCTTAAATTGTTGTATGTGCATCAAACATCTGCACCAAGCCATACTAGTTTTTTAAAGTGGAAATTTCTAAAACAAATCAAATAAAGGTAGGTGAGAATGCACATTGCTTCGATTTTAATTTCTAACAACAATAGTATATTTTGTAAACAAAATATTGCAAGTAGTGAACAAAATAATATACATCAAATTAAAACCTCACCCTTCCTTGCTGTTATTCCAGCAATGATTTTGAGCTGATGTGCATATATCGTTTAATCTTTGAGCACCAACACTGTTAAAAGGAAGGAGAACAATAAGTATGCACAATGATTTGGTTATTTAAGATGATATATGAACATCATCATATAGGATGTGGTATGAATTACTAATTTGTTGCCATAAGTCTAAAAGCTAATGCACACATTTATTATTTCTTTAGAAGGGAAAACAGATATAAGTTCCATAAAATTTTAGCCAGAATTATGTTCGAATGCAAACACATATACTTTGCTTTCAAACTAGAAAAAGGCTAGCCCTATCCAAACTATTGATGAGCATTGTCTAAGTGTAAACAACCAATTGTTGTCGATTGATGTCTAAGTGATCAATTGATGCCTTTTCAATCATATGGTAGATGATAAGTCCTTGATCATGAGGCAAATCCAAAAACACCCATTGTTGCCTGTCCATGAATGCATCCCCATTCTCGCCTCAGCAACCCAAGCCAGCAAATAGCATCCCGAGTGCTAGTAGTGACTCATCGGTTGATCGATAGCCTAGCGGCCAATCAAAGGTTTAATACATGCATGTATATGCACATACATACGTACGTGAGTACCTACCAACGTATATACATATATGTATGAGTGTGCATGTGTGTGTGTGCGCGCGCGCGCACATTAATGTATACAAATACAAAAAGAATTTAGGAAATGGTTACAATTTCATCTTTTAGTGATACTTTCTTATTCCATATTTTAGTTGCATTGGGATTCTACAGTTTTGACATTTCAATATCTCTGATAAACCTAGGGTGGCAATTGGTCAAGTCGAGTCAATTTTGCATAGCAATATACAAAAATTTGATCCATACCTGACCCGACTCGAAATCAGGTGAAAACCTCTCAACCCATACCCACCCATGGGTCATTTTAGGTCACCCATTTAATTCTAACCTAATCTATTTTGCAAGACTTAACCCCTAACAAATCTAAGATAAAAACTAAAATTCAAGATTAGAATCTTTATGGGATAATTTTTCATTCTTGGGGTAGCTGTGGAATAGAGAGGGGGAAGAGAAATGGTGGCTGCGAAACTGGTGGTGTTCTTGGAAGGATGAAGCAATGGTTGTGGGGTTGGAATTGAGGGTGCCTTGCAGGAAAAGAGAGAAAGAGAAGGGAGAGAAAAGGGCAAAATATCCTTGGAAATCAAAGAGAGGGCTAGTAAAACCTACAGATATATATAGTATTCTCTTTGCATGATACCTTATGTAGTTTTGAGCCAGATTGGATTGAGTCAAGAGTAATTTTAATCATGTTAGGCCTAATTTAGTATGACCCCACCTTCCGCTAAGCTCGATAGTGGATTATTACCTTTTACGCAATGAACAAATATTGTCGATGAAAAACAACATTATACGAATATTAATATGAATACGGACATTCCTATTGGTCACGATAACACTTGTAGAATATCTTTGATCTGAAAAAGAAGCTGATGCAGATATCAAAGGCAACAACTTTAGATAGTACTCATTTTTCATCTAGTTTAAGAGCCTTCTCACAAGAATTTGCATGAGAGTTTCATGTGAGACTAAAAAGAATAGGTAATGTGAATACCTGGCGGTGCTTCCTTTCAACTTGATGAGATGGTTATCGATTTGGTCAAAATCCACGCTTTCTTGTCTTCTTTATTAGACACAAGAGTACATGGATAAGCTACTTTTCTCATGAAAAAGATGAAGAAAAGAAAAGAAAAGGGGATTTAGAATGGGTAGAACTCACAGAAGCTTGTTTATTTCGTTGATGGTGTTCTCAGTATTCCTGAAGTAGAGGGCCATCGTGTCAAAAAGAAAGCCTGGGGTATTCTCTTCAAACTGCTGTAGCTGTCTGAAATTCCCATCTACATACCCCTTCGCAGCACCAAAGAATCCACAACATTTGAGGAAACATAAGTTTCTATCAGCCAAAAAGAATTCGAAAGGCTCGGAAATTACAGGGTTCAAACCATGCAGGTCTTCATCTTCTAAGACTCACCTCACGATGCAACTTCCAAGTAAGATCTTCATACTGCCTCTTGTATTGTGCCACATCCATGACTTCTCTTTTCTATGATCCAAAGCTTCTCTATAGCTTAAAGTTCTATAAGGAAGTATTTGTGGAAGAGGGCTTGCAATTGTAGTTGGATTAGAGGAAAAGCAGCGCCAGATGATAAAGTTTAGAAGAGAGTAATAGACAAGGGAGCATAGGATGATGTTTAGAGGGAATTCAATGTTCAGAAGGAAAATAATATATACTTGCCTAATTTTGACAGGATTGCAATTAATAAAAGAATGATAGAACAAAAATCCATAAATTCATGGCCAGAATTTATAGCGATAGAGGTTGTGAAGAGTAGCATTAGATGGCAGAGTCTGAAAGAAAAACAAAACAAATTAATAGATAACAAATTCGATGAATTATTCGTAGAATTCGATGTCATGAAGAGAATGCAAACAATGCTTGCCAGTTTCAGTTGCAACTATAATTAATGTTAAAATTTGTGGTTGAATGTTAAAATGTTCCTGAAACTGCATGGCTTGATGGATTGGTGGGAGCATGTGAGCCCCCTAAAAAAAGAACTCTAGGCAAGGAGTAAAGCTGCTAGGGATTAACTTGTATAGCCATACATAAAGATGATGCTAGCACATATTGACAAAAATTGGGCGCATGATGGAGACCATGTGGAAACTGGAATAGGTGGTATTTTGGGTCAAGATTGGGTCGGTCGACATGATGTCGAGTCACCTAGACTCGAAATTGGGTTACGATGTTGCCGAACAATATCTTAATTGTCTAGATTCAGGTCAGGTGGTTATAATCGAAAACTATAACATTAACTAGAAAATAATTTTTTTTTAAAAAAAACCAATTACCGTTAGGCCTAACCATAAATGTAAAGTCTTCTTGCATGTCCACTCTAAGTTTTACCATAATCTCGGCATACGTGGGAAACTCAGATTGCCATTGAACGATTGATAGATGCATAGTGCGACAAATGCAACTTGAATTGGGCTCGACTTATTTCCGACCCCACTCTTCACCTATGATGTCGAGTCACCTAGACTCGAAATTGGGTTATGATGTTGTTGATCAATATCTTAATTGTCCAGATTCAGGTCAGATAGTTATAATTGAAAACTATAACATTAACTAGAAAACAATTTTTTTTTTTAAAATAACCTGTTACCGTTAGGCTTAACCATAAATGCAAAGTCTTCTTGCATATCCACCCTAAGTTTTACCGTAATCTCGGCATACATGGGAAACTTGAATTGCCATCCAACGATTGATAGATGCAAAGTGTGGCAAATGCAACTTGAATTGAGCTCGACTTATTTCCGACCCCACTCTTCACCTATGATGGTCAATTGAAGTGATCATAGTCTTCCTTTCGGCATCGTCATGTTCTCGATCCAAACATGACATTCTTGTGGACTTTATTAAGAGTCTACTATGCCAGAATGATACTTTAGCCATACATTTTTGTTGTTTGGAACTCTTGGTCATACTAGGTAAAGGCATGAGTCACACTCGTTATTTTTTTTCCTTGCTAATTAGACAATTAGAAAATTCAGACATCTAATAAAATCTATAAACCATTTACATAACATAGTGAGCTCAAGCAAGTTGCATGATGCACATAATAAAGCCAACGTAACAATGGCTAAACAAGGGATGCCATCTTTGATACAAATATTTACTGCTTATCCCAATAGCTGCATCTCCTCTCACTTAATTTCACTTAATTATATGCAAATGTTTATTTTTATTTCTTATTTACGATATTCTTAAATTTATCAATATATATGCATTAAAATTGGAATTTTCTAGCTCAAGAATGTTTATTTTGTAGATCAAATTAGAAAAAAAAATTGAATGAAAATTCATGTTTATTTTGACATTGTTTTATTTTTATGTAAAAACTTTTAATAATTTGTATTTGATTATCAGTTATTACTAAGAGATAGCTAAATGCTTGACATGGATTCCAAGTCCAACCTAAACATGAATATTTCGGGTTAGGTCTAGATCATGCCTCACCCTAACTTAACCTGAATGAAATATTGGGTCTAAAAGCATTTTTTTACACTCCATTCAATTCAACCCAATTAGCTAATGAGTTGGGTCTGAGTCTAAAATGAAGATCCATTTAAGAAAGTGGGTTGAATTTGGGTCTATTATCATATTTATTAAACCCGGACATGTGTCTAACTTGGCCAAGCCATTGGATAGCCAGCTCACTGTTGCAATCATTGGGTCAATCAGTTGAACCAGTAGTTTTTAATCTTACTTTTTAAATCATATTAATTTGCATTCTACACTAGTCTTTAGTTGCAGTTTGCATTAAAAAAAATCATGAATCATCTATATTTTTAAAAGCTATTTGAAAATTCGTATATTTCCAAGAAAATATATAGAATTTATTATTTTTAATTATTCTGACAATATTTGTGATTAATTTCAAGCAATTTACTCGAAATAATAATTTAATATTTTTCTAAGCTCGAAGTTTGATTTTTTTAGCCATACTTGTGGTCAAGGATTCAGACCTATCTTAGAACAAATTGATGAGTAATAGGACAATTGTGGCCTCTTCAGAGACCAGTCGAAAGATAGATGAGAGAGAAGAGAGCATACATTAATAAGACGAGAGAGAGGAAAAGATAAGATTGGGGCACGGGTCGCATGGAAGAGAAGAGAAGAGAAGAGAAGAGAAGAGAAGAAAGAATACAATGGAGGGGGAGGGCTTTCCATTTTACTGGGAGTGGAGAATATGGCAGGAGCTTAACTCTCCTCTTTTTTCTTCCATGATTTCCACTTTAAATTAATTGCAAAAAATTCCATAATTAATGATTACCCACTTTAAATTAACTCCAAAAATACCATTATTAATGATTACTTTATTAATGATGATCACTTTAAATTAAGAATTATAGCCTTCTAAGGCAAAATCAAAGACTGGTAGAATTCAATGGACTGGGTAAAGTAAGACAATCCATGAAATAAAACTTAATGTACAAGTGTACAAGTTTAAGGTAGAGACTTTAATTGAGGAGGACGATGTGGTTTTACCAAATGCAAAGGTTTATGATCACGAGGTTAATATAAGAATATGCATGCGTTAACATTAAACCAGTTCCGGCTAGCCACCTGCAAGGATTATATCAGATTCAATTAGGATACTCATCTTAAATATTAATATCTAATAGGGTCTTATATGGCATCCCAACATCCTACTGCTAAGTAATTCGGGCAGTGTTCTTGCCGGGGCTAATTCAAATTTTACGTAGAGAACTTCTCTGTAAAGTTTTTAGGAAATACGGACTTTTTACAAATGTTTATATCAATTTCTAATAGCCTCTGCCGGGACTAGTTCAGATTTCAAACCGATGGGAGGTAACAATTGCAAATAAGTCCGGCCATAGATAAATATTTCATTTAAATCTTTTACAATGTGGTCCCTTCCTCCATTGACAACCCTAGAACTTGGCGATTTCCCACTTCTTGGATTCAAAAGGTCTTGAAGTGGTTGGTGTCTGAGGGTAGAAGGCGCGGTACTGAGTAATCTCCTTTTCAAATTTTTTTTTTTCCATTGTTTGTGTCATGAGAAATCTCAGATGATTACAAGTCCTAATAGTTCTCGATAATTTCTTCTCTTTTCAGTCTTGTTTTGGTCAAAATTGAGATCTTTTTTGTTTTTCTTAACATGGGATCTGATCCATAGAGCCTCTGGATTTGAGTTTGTAGCTTGGTTGATTCAATATTATTTTGAGAAATTTCTTGCGGGAAAAAAAATTATCGAGGAATGTTGATTCAATATTAAGTAAAACCATGATAAGGGTGTGAGTTTGGATATGCATTTCCTTTAGGGCCATTTATGATAACTCGATGTTTTCTTTCACATGATGTCAAATCAGGATAAAGACATGCTGTGATTATGATCATATGATATGAACTGGTTAATTATACGCAGCATCAGTTTTTGTGTTTGGATGAAGTCATATGGTATCACCGAATCACCTACTTGTAGTTATTCAAGGGACACTTGTAGGCAATCAAGATTATTTGTTTTCTTTTCTTAAGTGTAATCAAAGCTTTTTTGTTTTTCGGTAACTTCATGAGGATTTATAGTATATTGATTGCAATGAAGATCCAAGGTTAAGAGCACAAATCCGAAGTCGACCTTGATTGCACTAGTCAAGGAAGGACGTTCACCTTTCAAACCCTAACCCTACGATGGATGGGCAGCAGCGGGGCATGGAGAGATGTGAGAGTGATAGGAGAGTTTGCATGATAGTAATGTTCTCATCAGCCTAAGAGATAACAAAAGGGGGCTAGGCTGCAGTTCTATAGCAACAATATTACTCCTAGTTGCATGAGACCATATTGAGATTAGACTCAACTATTAGTGACAGGCTCATTGACAATAGGGTTGTAGCAACGTGATGTAGGTGTTGAATTAAATTAAATATTTTAAAATTTTGAAAACTAAATTAGTCAACGACCAAGTGGCAAACATCCAGCGCAAGAGCAAATATGAAAAAATTTTCAAAGAAAACAAACCATGACAAGTGTCATGCATCCAGCGCAAGAGCAAGTATGGAAAGGCCCCTCGAAGAAGAAAGAAAACGTGGACGACCAAGATGCAATAAACCGAAGGATCAAAGGAGCATAAGAAGACACGTCATCAATCCGCGGAAGAGGAATCTTCTTCTTTTGATGCGCCTGAGCCTATATAAAGGGCTTTAGGGATCATTTCAAAGGACAATCAAAATTTTCTCTTCTCCCTATTCCAAGAGTCTAGATAAAAATGGCTCTAGGGATCATTGGGAAGCAAAGAAATATAGAAATTTTTTCTTCTCCTCCTAATTTTTCTAAGTTTCTTTTGAGGTATCTGCAAGCGTGAACGTGCTCTCTTTCTTCCCTGAAGGCGCACTGACGGGGAAGACGTGGTTCTGTATTGGGTCATCATATCTCTAGGAGATCTGTGCCAGCAGACTCGTGCGTGGGGGGCATAAACTTTTCTGGGATAACGCATCAGCGTGCTTCGATCCACAGGCCATCTTCTCTCTCTTTCTTCATTTTATTATTATATTATCAAGCTAATTATTTGCTAGTTTATTCTTCTTAATTATTGTTTTTGAATATTAGAAATATTTAATTTATCAATTATATTTGTGCATCTAGGTTAACAATCCAGGAAAGTTTATATACTGTTAGCACTAGATTTTAAATTGCGACATTTATTATATATTTTGTTGCATAATTATAAATTGTTCCATTTTAGTTGTTACACATTTATGCTAGCTTTACTTTAGTACTTAATTTTTCAAGCAAAATATTAGATTGCTTAACCTCCAAGAGATTTATTAATACCTCCATTTGGACTCCTTACGGAGTAATTTCCAGATTCCATTTAAACAGAAATTCGGAAATTGGTTAATTCATAGGAGCTAGCTTAATATTGCACTTAGGATAAAATTGAACGATATCTAGTGAAATTATCTATTGAATAACGATGTTTAAGAAAAGCTTGTCAAAAAGGCATACGTGCCTAAAAAAGGCTGGTACTTAAGTGAGCCAAGTGCTCCACCACCGATCTGGAGCTGATCTGGCTGTTATTCTTTAGATTTTTCAATTAGATATCTAAAGTTCAAATTAGATATCAGTGCAATAATTTGACATAAACCTTCTTATTTCCACAGGTGTCAAAACTGTGTTAAGCTACAAATTAATGGCTTCCCACACATCTGAAAATCTTAGTGCTAAACCTGAAAAGTTTGATGGTCAAAATTTTAGAAGGTGGCAGAATCAAATGCGGTTCTGGCTCACCACCCTAGGCTTGATCTCCGCCATTGGTGGGTCTAGCCCATCTGCTTCACGACCTTCCATTCGCAACAACCCAAACCCTGCTCCTTCTGATACTGCCTCCTCCACTAGGACTCCAGAAGAAACCAACTACCACTGTCTTCATAGAATCCTAGGAGCCCTTTCTGATAGACTTTATGATATTTATTATATAGCTAAGAGTGCAAAGGATCTCTGGGATACCCTAGAAAATAAATATGGACTTGATGATGCCGGGGTAAAGAGATTCAAAGCTTCTGACTTTAGCAAGTTTAAATTTGTTGATTCCAAACCTATGAATGATCAAATCCATGAATATGAAACATTGATTCTTCAACTCCAGACAAATGGAACCCACTTAGATGACTCTTTCCAAGTTGCCTGTATTATAGACAAACTTTCCTCTACCTAGTCAGACTTTGCCAAGACTTTGAGCCACACCTAAGGTGATCTGTCTCTAACCCAAGTCCTAAATTCTATTAGGATTGAAGAACAACATCGCCTTAGAGAAAAATCCCATTCCTCCAATTCTTTACCCAAAGTCAACAAGGTTGAATCCAAGCCCAAATCCAAAAATCAGAATCATTCTTTCCGACCCAACCACAACAAGTCCTTCAAGAAGAAATCATTCAACCATAGGAACTCCTTTCAGCCCAACAACAGAAAACCCAACTTCTCTCAGAACTAGAAGAAAGAGAAAGAAGAAGAATCTGTTCGTTGTTGTTTTGTCTGTGGTCGGACCAACCATATGGCCCACCAATGCTTCTACAAAATCACTACTCCTCGCCAACCTAGAAGTAAGGGTCCTGTCTCTTCTGGCGCCCAGGCCAACATGGTGACCTGTGGGGCTGACTCCTTTGAGACTGCTATCAGGTCTGTTTCCTTTGTTCGTTCGATTCCTGTCTAACTAAAATATGCTAAACAGATCGTTGTTAGAACCGACGAACAAAGTTTAATTTAATTATACTCTTATCTTTTCTACTCGAAGAATAGTGGTTGTAAGAGGTCGATCCACAGGGAGGCGATTGGAGTTGCTTAAAAATAAAAACGTTCACTTGGATTTAAAAGCGATTTTTGAATAATAAAAGCAAAACATTATGTTGGGGATATGGAATGATTTACTAATTGAAATTAACGAAAAGACAGGTACTTAAATTCAAAAAGCATTTATATATTTAATGGAAAAGAAAAGCTTTGGCATAAATTAAAACGGATGAAGGCAAGAAGATTGAAGCGAACACAAATTGCATAAAGGAACATTTAATGTATTGCATAAAAAAAACAGAAATTAAATGGAACCTAGAACAAGGATTGCACGAAAGGAATTTGCTTGACTTCATGAGAAGAAAACTAATTACAAAAAGTAGAAAGGAAGATTGGACATGAAGCCTAATGCTACTTTATTCTGCAAATAAAAAAATAAAATAAAAATAAGAAAATTCCTTTCTCTCCCACGAAGGAACATAAACTACTCTTCTTTTTCTTTTTTTTTTCTTTCCAAGAACAGAGCATCCCCTGTTCTTGGCCAAACCGAGCTTTCCCTTAGACCCGCCGGCCACCACCACTCCCCGCTCCTTTCCTCCTGCCGAGAACTCCCCTATTTATAGATCGCCCGAGCCTGGAGGAAGAGAAACGGGTGAGGGATCATGGCCGCTGGGATTCCGAAAGAGGAGGAGGGCGCGGTCTGCGACCGTGGGCGGGATCTCGGCTGCATCACGGTGGAAGCATAGGCGGAGGAGGCTGGATCACGGGACGATTCCTGGAGGAGGAGGCGATCATCCGAGATCGCACATGGAATGGAAGGCGATCCGGGATCGATGGGAGGATGCCGTGGACGCTGGGAGGTGCGAACGGTGTGGCTGGCTTCACGGGCTGAGGCG
Source organism: Phoenix dactylifera (assembly GCF_051530095.1). NCBI lineage: Eukaryota > Viridiplantae > Streptophyta > Magnoliopsida > Arecales > Arecaceae > Phoenix > Phoenix dactylifera. The sequence goes on along the minus strand of NC_143191.1, from coordinate 50,385,838 downwards.
TTGAAGACGGGAGGAGGCATTCACGGCTTGGATCCTGGCTGGAGCTGGGAGGAATCGCGGAGGAGCCGATCACGGGATGGTGGAGTATCGTGGACGTTGTGGCACGCAGATGCTGGGAGGAGGCGTTGATGAAGCAGAAGGAGGATCGTGCGGGATTACGGGGAAGCATGGGCGGACGTCTTGAATGGCCGGATCCGGAAGAAGTTGGAATTGGTGTCTGAGATCACGCCTTGCTGGGAGGATTTTTGAAATGGGGAAAGAAGCGGACGGGCGCTGATCGCGTGAGGGATGCAGTAAAGGTTGAGGAAGATGATGGCTGGCTTCACGGGCCCTCGAATCCGGAAGAGGGGGACGCGGGATGAGACGGGATTGACAATTGCTCTCGGGATGTTGATGATCATTGGGTCTCTTGGATGCGGGGTTGATTTGGAAGGTGATTCTGGAAAGCTGGCTGCATCGTGGGATGAGCTCCATCACGTGCTGGCTTGACTTGAGCTCGGGCTGCCGGGCATTGGGCTCAAACCCAATGTTATTGGATTTCTTGGATTACTTGCACTCAAACACAAATACAACGTTAATCTATTAATTTATTATTAATAATTAATTATAATACTAATTAAAATGGTATGACGATTGCACTTTTGTGCTCTCATCAGATGGGACGAAAACTCAAGCTAGAACTGCTATCATATTTCTTAACTCAAAGCTATTGTCAAAGCAATTCCTAGTTTGTACAGCCAAAAAGATTAGAGTTTGAGTTAAAAATTTGAAATCCCCCCCCCTTTTTTTTTTGAAATCTTTTTAGGCACAAAAATTAAAAATATTCTCACCCCCATACCTAAATTCAGCATTGTCCTCAATGTTGAGAAAATTAATACCCAAATTAACAGTAATAGGATAGAGGAGACAATACCTGATTTTGGACCTTGATATGGCTAATAACTTGAAGATTGGGGAAAATACCCCCAAACCTGCATGTTAAAAAATTTTATTTATTTATTTATTTATTTATTTATTTATTTTTTATAATATTTATATGTTGGGTTGCCTCCCAAGAGCGCTAAGTTTTATGTCTTCAGCCGGACAAAATGTAAATCCTCTTTTTTTTCAACCATTATCTAAGAATGGTTTTGGAAGAGTCCGATGAAGAACAGTCGGCTGATGACGATCTATGCTCATAAGAGGAACAGAACTAAGGGGCGCATGTTTGACCCCTTCCTCGGAATGGGTAAGGTAAGCTTCTAAAGGGTCCTTATTATAAGTTTGTAAGAAAGTCTCCTGAACCAGACTTTCAATCATGTCAACTTCATTGATTTCTTTGTCGTCTGGTGGTTGTTTACTTATGTTGAAGACATTAAGCTCGACTTTCATGTTGCTAAAAGATAACTTCAGCATCCCATTTCGACAGTTGATCACAGCATTTGCTGTGGCTAAGAAAGGTCTACCTAAAATTATAGGTGTGTGACTGTCTGGATGTATTGCAGGTTCAGTCTCAAGGATAACGAAGTCCACAGGATAGTAAAACTCATTTACTTTCACTATTACATCCTCTATAATCCCCTTGGGGTACTTCACTGTCCTATCTGCTAAGGAAAGGATAATATTTGTAGGCTTTAATTCTCCCAAACCTAATTTTTGGTACACATAGTAGGAAAGTAGGTTTACACTACCTCCTAAATCTAATAGAGCTCTCTGGATGATCGTCTCTCCTATTTTTATTTCAATAGTTGGGCAACCAGGGTCTTTGAATTTCGGGGCAATCTGTTGTTGAATGAGAGATGATGCTTGTACAGCCATAACAGCTTGCCTAGGAATACTGATTTTTCTTTTGACCGTGGTGAGGTCTTTCAAGAATTTTGTATAGGAGGGAATTTGTCGTATGGCATCGAGGAAAGGTATATTTATTTGAACAGTTTTAAAGACTTCCATGATTTCATCAAAGTTAGATTGTTTCTTTGAGTCCTGAAGTCTACTGGGGAAGGAAACCTTGGGTTTGTATGTTTCTATGGGTTCTTCCCTTTTTTCTGGTTTGTCCTGTTCTTGACCTCTCTTCTGAATTGGGTTCTTATCGGATTCATTTTTATTTTCTTTTTCATGTTCAGAAAGTTGGACTTTATTGTCCACTTGCTTACCAGACCTTAAAGTGGTAATTGCCTGGACTTCATAGGTCGGATTTCCATTGATTTGATACTGACCTCTTTGATCTTGATTTTGTTGTCTACTAGGGTTAGGCACTGGTTGACTAGGTAGTTCACCTTTCTTTCTATCCCCTAGAGAGTTTGCTATTTGGCTTAGACTAACCTCAAGTTTTGTAATTGCTTGCGCATGGAATTGGTTAGTCTGGGCTTGGGCTGTATTGGTCTGTTGTTGTTGCTTGATAAAATCTTGTTGTTGTTTCATCATATTAGCCATCATGGTTTCTAATGGTGAAGATTGTTGTGGGATAGGAGCATTATAGGGAGATACAGATGGAACCAAAGATTGGTTCATTTGTGGTGGCCCTATCCTGGAAAAGTTGTTCTGAAAACCTGGTGGACCACCTTGATGCTGAATAGGTTCGTTCTGCTTATATGAGAAATTTGGGTGGAACCTATTATCAGGATGGTAAACTGGGCTGAACGAATTAGTAGTGGGCTTCTTGAAGGCACTATACGAATTTAGAGCATTTGCTTGCTCGACCTTTATGTTGGGTAAACTAGGACAACACTCCACTAGATGCTCAGGACTGTTACACAAAACACACAAACTATATGACTCGTGATCCACTTTCATGACGGGATTTGACTCTTTGTATGAACTCGAACTAGTGAAAACAGTGAAAGCATCAAACTTTTTACTCAAGTTGTTCATTCCAGCCACCAGATTGGACATGACATTTTTGAGTTCTGGGTCTGCTTTCATTTCATAATTACCTGGTTTTCTAGACCCAAACTCATCTCTAATTACTTCCTCACCATAGCTACTCCAATTTTGGGCATTTTCAGCTAAGTCAACAAGAAATTCATAGGCTTGATCCGGGGTTTGGTTCATGAACCTACCCTTGTGCATGGACTCAATCATGTTTCTATGTGCTGGAGGTAGTTCTTTATAAAAGAAGTGGACCAGATCAGCCTTATCAAGCCCATGGTGTGGGCATTTGACCAACAAGTCATGAAATCTTTCCCAAACTTGGGAAAATTCCTCCTCAGATTTTTCTCTAAAAGTTCTTATGGCATCCTTAATTTTTTCAGTCTTTTCCATAGGATAGAACTTAGCCATGAACTTCTTAGATAGTTGTTCCCATGATGTGATGGAATTTGAAGCAAGGGAATACAGCCATGCAGCAGCACGATCCTCTAAAGTCATGGGAAACAACCTTAATTTAATACCCTCTTCATCTAAGTTTTGATTTCTAAACATTTGACAGATTGTCAAAAATTTGTTTAGATGAATATAGGGTTGTTCACTCTCGAACCCATGAAATTTGGGTAACATGTTTATTGTTGCAGCCCGAATTTCAAATTGGGCTGCATTATTTATTGGCAATACTATACATGTAGGTGGACTAGCGGATGCAGGAGCGAATAATTCATTCAGGGTTCTAATATGTTCACCCATTGTAGAGATCGACGGTTGGTTTACAGTTCGCAGGTTATGATAAAAAGTTCTGTCAATCTCAGGATCAAATGGGGTTAACTTATCCCTTAATGACCTTCTACCATGCATACATTTTCCACAACTTAATTAGACTCAATTTTTTAAACGAAATCCTAAAAGATAAGAAGAAGGGCTAGACCAAGATGACCACAATCAACACCACACAACACCACACAACAATTTGACCCTATTAGTCTTAGAGCTAAGTGAGGTTTAGTAGCTTCTTAAATCTAGTTGCACAGAGACTTATCAGGTTAAAAAAATTCCTGAAATTCTCTCTAGATTAGACAGCTCCTAATCTCCCTTTCAGATTAAGCTTGAGCTTACCAGTTAAGTGAACCAGTAACCAGTGACCAGGAAAGTCCCGGGGTGTGTGGTGGTGCCAGAAGGGATACACCGATACCACAATACCCGTAACAGTTCTCACTGTTGTAAAACTTTCCTAGACATCACCAATTACTAAATCCTCACTGGAGTGGCTTTCAGCCGCTTCTTTCCAAGAGCCTAATTGAGCTCGAAACCCTAAGGTCAACGTCTAATTTGATTTTAATTTAATTTGGCTTAGGATAAGTATGCAAGGTGGTGATTTTTGGGCTAAGGACAGGTAATGACTTCCCGACCTTATCTTTTTAATGGGTTTTGCCCTTAATTACTTTATGCAAATGCTTAATACTAAATGCAGCAAATAATCAATGGTTTTTTTTAAAGTTTATGCAATGTCATTAGGTTGTACTGATTAAATGAGCAAGCAATTTTTTTTATTTTTTTATTTTTCTTAATTTTTTTTAATTTTATGTTTTTTTTAAATTTTTAATATAGGAATAACTTGAATGTAAACTAAAACTAATCCTTATGCGTCAGTCAATCTCCGAATGCCCGTTGAATAAGCTCTGGAGATTACTCCGTGAGGAGCCCCAATAGAGGTATGATCACCTCGGGGGATTGCGCCTTATCAATTACTAGCAAAAATAATATAGATTTTTTTTAAAAAATTTTTTTTTTTAATTTTTTTTTGAATTTTTTTAATATATTTTTTTTTAAATTTAAATTTAAATTTCAAATTTCGAATTTCAGAATTCAAATTTTGAATTTAAATTTTTGAATTTTTGAATTTTGAATTATTTTTTATATTTTATTTTTTTTTGAATTTTTTTTTTTCGAATTTCAAATTTCAGAATTTAATAACTACGAAATTATTAACTGAAAATAATCAAAATAATAAAAATAAAAACTTACTACCGGAGTGCGTTCACTCCGGGCATCCAAAATCCAATTTGATCTTCGTGATCGTTCTTGCTTCTCGATTTGCCTCCCCGGCAACGGCGCCAAAATTTTGTTCGTCCGATTTCTGTCTAACTAAAATATGCTAAACAGATCGTTGTTAGAACCGACGAACAAAGTTTAATTTAATTATACTCTTATCTTTTCTACTCGAAGAATAGTGGTTGTAAGAGGTCGATCCACAGGGAGGCGATTGGAGTTGCTTAAAAATAAAAACGTTCACTTGGATTTAAAAGCGATTTTTGAATAATAAAAGCAAAACATTATGTTGGGGATATGGAATGATTTACTAATTGAAATTAACGAAAAGACAGGTACTTAAATTCAAAAAGCATTTATATATTTAATGAAAAAGAAAAGCTTTGGCATAAATTAAAACGGATGAAGGCAAGAAGATTGAAGCGAACACAAATTGCATAAAGGAACATTTAATGTATTGCATAAAAAAAACAGAAATTAAACGGAACCTAGAACAAGGATTGCACGAAAGGAATTTGCTTGACTTCATGAAAAGAAAACTAATTACAAAAAGTAGAAAGGAAGATTGGACATGAAGCCTAATGCTACTTTATTCTGCAAATAAAAAAATAAAATAAAAATAAGAAAATTCCTTTCTCTCCCACGAAGGAACATAAACTACTCTTCTTTTTCTTTTTTTTTTCTTTCCAAGAACAGAGCATCCCCTGTTCTTGGCCAAACCGAGCTTTCCCTTAGACCCGCCGGCCACCACCACTCCCAGCTCCCTTCCTCCTGCCGAGAACTCCCCTATTTATAGATCGCCCGAGCCTGGAGGAAGAGAAACGGGCGAGGGATCATGGCCGCTGGGATTCCGGAAGAGGAGGAGGGGGCGGTCAGCGACCGTGGGCGGGATCTCGGCTGCATCACGGCGGAAGCATAGGCGGAGGAGGCTGGATCACGGGACGGTTGCTGGAGGAGGAGGCGATCATCCGAGATCGCACATGGAATGGAAGGCGATCCGGGATCGATGGGAGGATGCCGTGGACGCTGGGAGGTGCGAACGGTGTGGCTGGCTTCACGGGCTGAGGCGTTGAAGACGGGAGGAGGCATTCACGGCTTGGATCCTGGCTGGAGCTGGGAGGAATCGCGGAGGAGCCGATCACGGGATGGTGGAGTATTGTGGACGTTGTGGCACGCAGATGCTGGGAGGAGGCGTTGATGAAGCAGAAGGAGAATCGTGCGGGATTACGGGGAAGCACGGGCGGACGTCTTGAATGGCCGGATCCGGAAGAAGTTGGAATTGGTGTCTGAGATCACGCCTTGCTGGGAGGATTTTTGAAATGGGGAAAGAAGCGGACGGGCGCTGATCGCGTGAGGGATGCGGTAAAGGTTGAGGAAGATGATGGCTGGCTTCACGGGCCCTCGAATCCGGAAGAGGGGGACGCGGGATGAGACGGGATTGACAATTGCTCTCGGGATGTTGATGATCATTGGGTCTCTTGGATGCGGGGTTGATTTGGAAGGTGATTCTGGAAAGCTGGCTGCATCGTGGGATGAGCTCCATCACGCGCTGGCTTGACTTGAGCTCGGGCTGCCGGGCATTGGGCTCAAACCCAATGTTATTGGATTTCTTAGATTACTTGCACTCAAACACAAATACAACGTTAATTTATTAATTTTATTATTAATAATTAGTTATAATACTAATTAAAATGGTATGACGATTGCACTTTTGTGCTCTCATCATCCTTCATACCTGAAGTTAACATGACACAATTAGCACTTGACTGGTGGATTGATACCGGAGCTAGTATACATGTTTGCTCTGATCGCTCCTGGTTTTCATCTTATCAGATCTCATGTAGAGGAACTGTGACCATGGGTAATAATGCTTTGGCGCGCGTGCTTGGAGTGGGACGAGTGGATCTGACACTTACCTCTAGGAAGATCCTTACTCTGCAAGGCGTGCACCACGTTCCAGACATACGTAGAAATCTAGTTAGTGGATCCTTGCTTGTCCAGCAAGGATACCGAATTGTTTTTGAATCAAATAAAGTTGTAGTAACCCATGGTGTCTCTTTCATCGGAAAAGGTTTTTTTTTGTGATAGATTGTTTAAACTCAATGTAATTATTCCATCTATGAATGAAAATTCTATTGTTCTTCATATTGACTCTCCTATTGTCTGGCATAGTAGGCTGGGACATGTAAACTATAGTTTAATTAAAAGATTAATGCACTTGAATTTAATCCCAAAATCAGAACTTAAGAATAATGATAAATGTGAGATATGTGTAGAGGGCAAATTACCTAAAAGACCCTTTCACGCTGTAAGTAGATATTCTGATCTCCTTGAACTCATACATAGTGGAAACAAATATTTTGTAACTTTCATAGATGATCTTTCTAGATACTGCCACCTCTATCTTATCAAAGCTAAAAATGAGGTCTTAAATAAATTCAAAGTCTATAAAGCAGTGGCTGAAAATCAACTAGATAAAAATATTAAAATCTTAAGGTTTGAAAGAGGAGGTGAATATACCTCATTTGAGCTGACCCAGTTCTGTGAAGAACATGGGATAATTCATGAAGTGACAGTTCCTTATTCACCCCAATCTAATGGAGTAGCTGAGAGAAAGAATAGAACCTTAATGGATATGGTTAATTCTATGTTAATTAGTTCAGGAGCACCAAAAAATCTTTGGGGGGAAGCACTAGTAACTACATTTTATATCTTGAATAGAATTTCATTCAAACATAATGATAAAACTCCATATGAAATCTGGAAACATAGAAAACCTAACTTAAAATACTTAAAAGTGTGGGGGTGCTTAGCTAAAGTAAAAATTTCAAAAAATAAAAGAAAAAAAATTGGATCCAAAATAGTAGATGCAATATTTATAGGATATGCAATTGAGAGTAATGCTAATAGATTTTTAGTGTTTAACTCTCAAATATAATTAATAACAACACCATAATGAAAGCAAGAGATGCAATCTACTTTGAAAGTATATTTCCCTTTAAAATAAGGATAAATGAACAAATAAATATCAATAATAATTTAGGAACTAGTTCTAGCAGAACCAGATTTAGAAAAGAAGAAGAAAAAAAAAACTGAACCTAAAATAAGTAAAATAACTAGAGTTGAAAAGAACTTTGGAGAAGACTACTTCACATTCCTAATAGAAGACTCTCCTACTTCTTTAGAGGATGCTTTGAAATCTCTAGATGCCCCCTTCTGAAAAGAAACAATAGATAATGAAATGCAATCCATAATCCAAAACCACACTTGGAAATTGGCGGACCTACCCCCAGGAAGTAAACCTATAGGGTGTAAATGGATCTTTAAGAAGAAACTTAGGCCAGATGGAATTGTAGACAAATATAAGGCTAGGTTAGTAGCCAAAGGTTTTACTCAAAAATCTGGGATTGACTTTTTTGATGTTTATGCCCCTGTAGCTAAAATCACTACCATTAGGATTCTTGTTGCCTTGGCTTCCATTCATAAGCTGGTTATACATCAAATGGATGTTAAAACCGCTTTCTTGAATGGGGACCTAGATGAAGAGATCTACATGAACCAACCCGAAGGTTTCATTGTCCCAGGTCAAGAGAAAAAGGTATGTAGGTTGATTAGATCTCTTTATGGTCTAAAACAAGCCCCCAAACAATGGTAACTTAAATAATCATAACTAATGGATTTAAAATTAATAGCACAGATGAATGTGTATATTATAAAAAGAAGAATAACAAAATTATAATTTTATGTTTATATGTAGATGATATCCTAATTTTTGGAACAGACTTAGAAATTATTAATGAAGTAAAACAATTTTTATCTCTAAAATTTGACATGGAAGATTTAGGAGAATCAGACCTAATACTTAATACTAAAATCATGAGGAATGAAGATGGAATAACTTTATCCCAAAGTCACTATGTGGAGAAAATTCTTAAAAAGTTTCACTACTCTGATTGTCATCCTGTATCTACTTCTTATAATCCATCTCTTCATCTAAAGAAGAACTTAGGTGATCCAGTCAATCAAAGCTTGTATGCCCAGATCATTGGTTCTTTAGGATTTCTTGCAAATTATACCAGACCTGATATAACATACTCTGTGAACCGACTGAGTAGATATACTCACAATCCTAATAATGATCATTGGACTGCTCTAGAAAGAATTCTCAGGTACTTTAAGGGTACCATATCTCTAGGATTACACTATTGTGGTTATCCTGCTGTTCTGGAAGGCTATAGTGATGCCAACTAGATCAGTGATACCGTTGATACCAAATCCACCACTAGTTTTATCTTCCTTTTAGGAGGTGCAGCTGTATCATGGAAGTCTACCAAACAAACTGTAGTAGCTAGGAGCACCATGGAATCTGAAATGATTGCTCTATATACCACTAGCATTGAGGCCGAGTGGCTTAGAGATCTACTGATAGATTTGTCTTTTGAGACTTCACCATTACCTTCTATATCTATTCATTGTAATTGCAGATCTGCTATAAATAAATGTAATCAAGAAAATGCAAATGTGAAAATGAATAGGCACTTGAAAGTGCGCCATAAATCATTGAGATACAAATTAAAGAATAACTTGATTGCATTAAATTAAAGAATCTAGCTGATCAGCTTACCAAAGGATTGTCTAGAACAGTGGTTCTAGAGTTGTCGAGGGGGATGGGGCTAAGCCCATAAGTAAAGTCACCATGGTGGTAATCCAACCTGAAAAGGTTCAATGGGTAGAAACAAGCTAGATAGGTGACTAATGAGGAGCACTATTTATTTTTCCCATCCCTAGGGCAACAGTGCTCATAAAAAGCAAAAGTTAGGATGAGCTTTTACTCTTAATGAATCTGAGACCCATAAGGTAGGGTACCTACATGCTCGTACCCTTTTTAGGATTCACCTATATGCGTGTAGTCGTGAGGCCGCGACTGTGGGAAGTGGGTTGTTCCCTAATAACACACATGAAGAGATACCTGCGCATGGCCGTAAAGCGCAAACCTGCTTCGAGCATGTTCACGCTATATTATGTGTGCTGTTGATGAAATCTGAGCCATGGACTAAGGTTCAAGGCATAGTCCACCTTGGCTCCATAGAGGTAATCAACTGTCACTAAGTGAAGGTTCAAACTGAAAGGTACCTACACCTATTACATAATATAAGATACTCAGCATTTTATTTTATTATTTATTTATTTATTTATTTATTTATTTTGATTTTAAATTTTTTTAAATATTTAATTTATGTGGGGGATTTTTGAATTAAATTAAATATTTTGATATTTTGAAAACTAAATTAGTCAATGGTCAAGTGGCAAGTATCCAGCGCAAGAGCAAATATGGAAAAAATTCCAAAGAAAGCAAACCATGATAAGTATCATATATCCAGCGCAAGAGCAAGCATGGAAAGGCCCCTCGAAGAAGGAAGGAAACGTGGACGACCAAGATGCAATAAGCCGAAGGATCAAAGGAGCACAAGAAGACACGTCATCAATCCGCGGAAGAGGAATTTTCTTCTTTTGACGCGCCTGAGCCTATATAAAGGGCTCTAGGGATCATTTCAAAGGACAATCAAAATTTTCTCTTCTCCCTATTTCAAGAGTCTAGATAAAAAGGGCTCTAGGGATCATTGGGGAGAAAAGAAATAAAGAAAATTTTTCTTCTCCTCCTAATTTTTCTAAGTTTCTTTTGAGGTATCTGCAAGCATGAACGTGCTCTTCTTTCTTCCTTGGAGGCGCACTGACGGGGAAGACGTAGTTCTGTATTGGGTCGTCGTATCTCTAGGAGATCTGTGCCAGCAAACCTGTGCGTGGGGGCATAAACTTTTCTGGGACAACGCATTAGCGTGCTTCGATCCACAGACCATCTTTTCTCTCTTTCTTTATTTTATTATTATATTGTCAAGCTAATTATTTGCTAGTTTATTCTTCTTAATTATTGTTTTTGAATATTAGAAATATTTAATTTATCAATTATATTTGTGTATCTAGGCAAACAGTAGGTATCCTAAATGCATCTACACATCATACCTTGGTGAAAATATCTCCTTACTATTTATTAAGTTTGCACATTAGAAGAAATATATGTGTTCTTTAGTTTCTCTAGATATTTCCAATCTAGCTACGCCTATGCTATTTTGATACTGAGCCATACTGCATATCAATTCGGTACCACTATGCTCCATACTATCTAATTCGTCATATCTAGAAGGTAGATATGTTTCGGATAGAAATTCTAGTGTGAAACTAAGGTGACCATCTATGGCTTTATTTTTACAATCGAGATTCTTACAAATTTGAAAAATAAATGACAGATTTGTGGAAAATAAATTTGTTGCTGGGGGTCCAAACCGAGAACGATTGGCACAGCGGTGTGAACGGGGTTCCCTTTGAATTGCTTTGGTTGCGCTCCACCTTCCGCCGGAAAACCTGCAAGCAAGCCTCGCACCACCACTGGGGTAGTGGGGGCCCTCCGACGATCAAGTTAGAGGGAATCAAAGGAGAAGGAGAGGTAGCAGGTAAGATGATGCTATGGAGAATCTTGCTTACCCTCCCCCTTCCCCCCCAGCCCCATATATATCAGGCTGGGGGGTTTTTCTGGGGATTGGTCATCGTGTGGCACGATGGGGTTGCCACTGACGTGGCCGTTACAGGGCGTCGTGGGGCAGCGCCGGGTACGGCCATGGCAGGGCGTAGTGGAGCTCCGCTTTGTACGGTTGTTACAGGGGATCGTGGGGCAGCGCCGGATTCGGCCGTTGCAGGGAGTAGTGGAGCAGGGGGCCGCGGCGTGCCTCAGGAGAACAGTCTGTTATTGTCAAGAGATTGCCGACCCGAGGTCGGATTGCTGGATCAAGGGGCAACCGACTCGGGGTCGGACTGCTGGATCAAGGGGCAGCCGACTCGGGGTCGGGCTGCGGAGCCGAAGATATCCGACCCGAGGTCGGATTGCTGGATCAAGGGGCAGCCGTAGTCTTCCTGGGCGCGCGTGCCGGTCACGTGGGGCATGGTGGCTAAGTTCCCCCGTAACAGTAGCCCCCCACTTCCGAGCCTGGAACCAGGAGGGGAACGGGTGAAGGGAGTGATGCTTCGAGATTGCCGCCATCCCTCGGAAAGGCGCGCGCGCTCCGAGCTCCCCGCTCTTTTTTTATGGCGTATGGCGGTTGTCGCTGATCTGGCGGTCTGCGGATTTCGGCGGACATCCTTCCTTAATGGCGTCGATTCGCCTTTGGGGCGAGAACGATCCTTCGGTAGCCAGGCGTCCTCTGGCGTCACCGAGGCGTCACCCGCCTTTCTGCCTATTTAACCGGGGGCCCTTCCCCGTCCGCCTTTCTCTTCACAGGCATCCTCGAGTTTCTCCCTTGTGCTGTTGCCGTTGCCGTCGGACTGTTCGTTCGCTCCCGATCCAGGGGTTCCTCCAAGCTGACCCTCTGTACTTTTTCTTTGTTCTTTTCTTTGTATGTTGGCGTTTTGCCATGTTGTATGGGTCTCGGCCCTGATGCAACGAAAGTTAATGCAAACAAAGTGTTTCCTCATTTCACTTTCGTCCTTCCTCTTTTTAACTCTTGATAGCGTCTCGCCGACTCCTGACTCTTGAAGTTCCTCCGGCACTAGGCCAGGCATCCGAGGGTTAGGCCTCAGGAAATCCTTCCGGCGCTAGGCCAGGCATCCGAGGGTTAGGCCTCAGGAAATTCTTCCGGCGCTAGGCCAGGCATCCGAGGGTTAGGCCTCAGGAAATTCTTCCGGCGCTAGGCCAGGCATCCGAGGGTTAGGCCTCAGAAAATCCTTCCGGCGCTAGGCCAGGCATCCGAGGGTTAGGCCTCAGGAAATTCTTCCGGCGCTAGGCCAGGCATCCGAGGGTTAGGCCTCAGGAAATTCCGCTCATTGGTCGGCCAAGGCTGGCGCAAGCCGAGGCGACCGGTCGGGGCTTCAGGTTAGTCTGCTCCCGGGATGATCATCGGGTTTGCCTGGCATCCGAGGACTGAGCCTTGGAGAATTCCGCTCGTTGGTCGGCCAAGGCTGGCGCAAGCCGAGGCGACCGGTCGGGGCTTCAGGCTAGTCTGCTCCCGAGATGATCATCGGGTTAGCCTGGCATCCGAGGACTGAGCCTCGGGGAATTCCGCTCGTTGGTCGGCCAAGGCTGGCGCAAGCCGAGGTGACCGGTCGGGGCTTCAGGCTAGTCTGCTCCCGGGATGATCATCGGGTTAGCCTGGCATCCGAGGGCCGAGCCTCGGGGAATTCCGCTCGTTGGTCGGCCAAGGCTGGCGCAAGCCGAGGCGACCGGTCGGGGCTTCAGGCTAGTCTGCTCCCGGGATGATCATCGGGTTAGCCTGGCATCCGAGGACTGAGCCTCGGGGAATTCCGCTCGTTGGTCGGCCAAGGCTGGCGCAAGCCGAGGCGACCGGTCGGGGCTTCAGGCTAGTCTGCTCCCGGGATGATCATCGGGTTAGCCTGGCATCCGAGGACTGAGCCTCGGGGAATTTCGCTCATTGGTCGGCCAAGGCTGGCGCAAGCCGAGGCGACCGGTCGGGGCTTCAGGCTAGTCTGCTCCCGGGATGATCATCGGGTTAGCCTGGCATCCGAGGGCCGAGCCTCGGAGAATTCCGCTCGTTGGTCGGCCAAGGCTGGCGCAAGCCGAGGCGACCGGTCGGGGCTTCAGGCTAGTCTGCTCCCGGGATGATCATCGGGTTAGCCTGGCATCCGAAGGCCGAGCTTCGGGGAATTCCGCTCGTTGGTCGGCCAAGGCTGGCGCAAGCCAAGGCGACCGGTCGGGGCTTCAGGCTAGTCTGCTCCCGGGATGATCATCGGGTTAGCCTGGCATCCGAGGACTGAGCCTCGGGGAATTCCGCTCGTTGGTCGGCCAAGGCTGGCGCAAGCCGAGGTGACCGGTCGGGGCTTCAGGCTAGTCTGCTCCCGGGATGATCATCAGGTTAGCCTGGCATCCGAGGGCCGAGCCTCGGGGAATTCCGCTCGTTGGTCGGCCAAGGCTGGCGCAAGCCGAGGCGACCGGTCGGGGCTTCAGGCTAGTCTGCTCCCGGGATGATCATCGGGTTAGCCTGGCATCCGAGGGCCGAGCCTCGGGGAATTCCGCTCGTTGGTCGGCCAAGGCTGGCGCAAGCCGAGGCGACCGGTCGGGGCTTCAGGCTAGTCTGCGATGATCATCGGGTTAGCCTGGCATCCGAGGACTGAGCCTCGGGGAATTCCGCTCGTTGGTCGCGCGCCTATCACTTGCCGCTCGACGGGGTTTCTCCGTGGCCAGCTGCGATCGTATTTCTTCTCCTCTCGACGCGTCGCCTGGGGAACACCAGAAGGCTATTAAATGCTAATTGAGGCGTTACCTGGGAAATCGGATCGGCCATTTGCTGCTTGCGAGGAGTGCCAGTTAAGCGGCCGCGATACGCGCGTTCTTCGAGGCAGATGCGACCTGGGCGCGTGCGGAGATACGTGTGCCGTGGGATACACGCCGCCCGGAGTGTCCTGCATGAAGAATGCAATTAAGGAGAACGACGCTTAGGAGGTCGTGGGAGGATACGCCTCGAGAGCCGGAACGGCTCCGGATTCGATGCGCCCGCATTTATTGGAGCCACCCGCATCGGAACGACCGGGGGGCCACAGTTTGGCTATAAATATAAGTGCAGGTGCGGTGGAGCCTGCCAAGCCGGAGCTGTTCAGGTTGCCATGGATCGTGGACCTCCTCTCCGGTGCGTGGCTGGGAAGCCCCTGCCGGAAGAACGGGAGGTGCGCCCCTCGCGACTTTCGCCAACTAGCCGTTTCATCTGGGATCAACGGGGAGATTCTCCCCGGTGGAACTCCGCTCTAGGCGTTTCATCCGGGATCGCGCCTCCTCGCGCTCTTCTCCCTTGTATTTCTTCCCTCCCCTTCTCTTGGGGAGGGCCGGAATATCCTTTGGAGGTGGCGTTCCTCTAGGAGCAGTGTGAACTCCTTCTTCGTCCACTTCTTCTTCGTCCGCGCCGGCTCTTCGTCTTTTGCGTGAGGCGTCGATGGCGCCTCCGGGGAGAAGCACCCACGCCCGGTGGGATTGCAGCTGCTTCGGGTGGAGGGTTCGGGATCCCAGATCTTCAACTCTACGGAGTCCCCACCTCTTCCTTACTTTCTTTACTCCCCAATCCCCCTCTGGGAATTCTTTGTAATCACACGAACATGCCATTGTGACCAGGAATTATTGAAATGAAAAGGACTATACATTTTTTGAACTGTCTTTCTGGCTTTGTCTTTCTACTGGTAATACACCCGTAAGTTAGCGGAATTCCAGCTCCTTGGAATTTCTCGACCATCTAGGGCCTCCAGCTGGTAGGAGCCAGGTCGGTTTACCCAGCGAACCCTATACGGGCCTTCCCAATTTGGCGCCAGCTTCCCACCTTCCGCGGGTTGAGATGCTTTGGCTCGCCTTAGCACCAGATCTCCGATTCTGAAAAGTTTTGGTCGTACCTTGGAGTTATAATATCGGGCCACCCTCCGCTGATACATCGCCATCCGAACCTGCGCCATTTCCCTCGCTTCTTCCAAGAGGTCCAAGTTTCCTCGGAGTTGCTCCGAATTGGCCTCGGGTCGGTGCGTAGCCACCCGGGGCGAGGGGAGTCTGAGCTCCACGGGGACAACCGCTTCCGTGCCATAGGTTAGGCTGAAAGGCGTCTCCCCGGTAGGGGTCCGATGCGTGGTCCGATACGCCCAAAGGACGTTCTCGAGTTCTTCGACCCAAGCTTGCCCCGTCCGACCGATTCGCGCCTTAATTCCTTGGAGGATTGTCCGGTTTGTCACCTCGGCCTCACCGTTGGTTTGGGGATGCGACACAGATGCGAACCGATGCTCGATCCCGAATTCCTCGCAGAAGTCACGGAAATGCTTGTTGTCGAACTGTCGACCATTATCCGAGATGAGGACCCGGGGTACCCCAAATCGGACAATGATGTTTTTCTTCACGAACTTCCGGACTTGCGCCTCCGTGATAGTGGCCAGCGGCTCTGCCTCCACCCACTTGGTGAAGTAGTCGATTGCAACAATCAAGAATTTCCGCTGGGCGGAAGCGACGGGGAATGGTCCGAGGATATCCATTCCCCACTGTGCGAAGGGCCAGGGTGCGGTGATTGGTGCCAAGGGGACAGAAGGGGCTCTCTGGACGTTGGCGTGGCGCTGGCAGGCGTCGCATTTCCGTACGTGATCCTTTGAGTCCTCCAACAAGGTAGGCCAATAATAGCCTTGCCTCATGATCTTGTGCGCCAAGGACCTAGCCCTCGAGTGCGATCCGCAGACGCCCTCATGGACTTCGCCGAGGACGTAGGCCGCCTCCGAGGGGCGGAGGCACCTTAAGAGGGGGGCGGTAAACGAGGTCCGATACAGCCTCCCTTCATAGAGTACGTAGTGGGCGGACTTCCTGACAAGTCGCCGAGCTTGATCTTCGTCTTCAGGGAGGATCCCTTCGGCGAGGTAGGCGACGAGCGGGTCCATCCAAGACGGCTCCGGATCAATCGCCATCACCGCTCCAGCCTCGCCGATGCTCGGGGCATCCAGGGTCTCCAGGTAGATTGCCCTCGACAAGTTGTGCGCCTCTGCGCCCACCAAGCGGGACAACCTGTCGGCCCTGGCATTTTCGCTTCTGGGGACCTGCTGGATGTCGACACTGCCGAGGTCGGGAATGAGTGCTTGCACCTTCCGGACGTAGTTCTGCATGGTCGGGCTCCGGGCCTCGAACTCCCCACGGACCTGCCCGACCACCAGCTGGGAGTCGGTGAAGACCTTCAAACGCCGGATGCCGAGCTCCCCGGTGAGTTTGAGTCCTGCGACTAGGGCCTCGTATTCCGCCTTGTTGTTGGTAACTGGAAATCCAAACCTCAAGGCATACTCGGCTATCACTCCATCAGGACTGGTAAGGACCAGCCCAGCCCCTCCACCCTCGGGGTTCGACGACCCATCGATGTGAAGCGTCCAGGTCGGGAGGTCGAGGCTGGGCGTTTCCGGCGGTCTAGGTTCCGCCTCCTGCACCGTGCACTCAGCGAGGAAGTCCACGAGCACCTGGGCCTTGATGGCGGGTCGAGGCTGGTAGCGGATGTCGAATTCTCCGAGTTCTACTGCCCACTTCACCAGCCGTCCCGCATTCTCGGGGTTGCTGAGGATCTTGGATGGCCTTGATTTTGTCCGGGTTGGCTTCGATACCCCGCTGGTTGACAATGAAACCAAGGAACCTCCCGGCCGAAGCGCCAAAGGCGCACTTCGCTGGGTTCAGCTTCATGCGAAACTTCCATAAGGTGGTGAAAGTCTCCTCCAGATCCACGATGTGCTGGTCTGCCTGGCGGCTCTTCACCAGCATATCGTCCACGTACACCTCCATGTTCCGGCCGATTTGCTCTTTGAAGATTTTGTTGACGAGGCGCTGGTAAGTGGAGCCAGCGTTCTTCAGACCGAAGGGCATTACCTTGTAGCAGTACAGCCCCCGGTCCGTTATAAAGGCAGTTTTCTCCTCGTCCTGTGGGGCCATCATTATCTGGTTGTAACCGGAGAAGGCGTCCATGAAAGACAGCAGCTGATATCCGGAAGTCGCGTCGACCAGTTGGTCTATCCGCGGAAGCGGGAAGCTATCCTTAGGGCACGCCTTGTTCAGGTCGGTATAGTCGACGCACATCCTCCACTTCCCGCTCGCCTTCCGGACAAGTACAACATTTGCCAGCCACTCGGGGTAACTCACCTCCCTTATGAATCCTGCCTCCAAGAGTTTGTCTACCTCCTGGTCGACCACCCGGATCCGATCCGGGGCACAGTGTCTCTTCTTCTGCTTCACTGGCCGGTGGGTCGGGTCGACGTTGAGGGCGTGAGAAATGACCTCCGGGTCGATCCCAGGTACATCGGCCGCCGACCAGGCAAATACATCGGCATTGGCTCGGAGGGATTCCACCAACCGGGCCCGAGCTCCCGGGTCGAGATTGGCGCCGACCCGGACCACCCGGTCCCGGCGGCCTTCCTCGAGGGGAACTTCGACCACACCCTCGGCCGGCTCCCCCTGCCGCAAGGCCACCTCGTCTCTGGCATCAAGGGACTCGACGCTTAGGGCTTCTGCGGGCTTCTTCCCTTTGAGGGTCGCTAGGAAACATTGCCGTGCGGTCGGTTGGTCGCCTCGGACCTCCCCGATCCCGACCGCCGTGGGGAACCGCATGAGCAAGTGGTACGTAGAGACCACCGCGCGAAGGGCGTTCAGTCCGGGTCGTCCGAGGATAGCGTTGTAGGCCGAGGAAACACGGACGACCAAGAACCCGAGTCGCACCGTGGCTTCTGCGGGTGCGACGCCCGCAGTCACAGGCAGCTCAACGACACCTTCCGCCGGGACAGCGTCACCGGTGAATCCTATGAGGGGGGTGGATATTTTGTGCAACAATTGTCTGGACAAGCCCATCTTTTGGAAGGCCTCGTAAAACAAGATATCAGCTGAGCTTCCACTATCCACAAGAACACGCCTTACATCATAGTTTGCCATAGTGAGGGAGATCACCATGGCGTCATCGTGGGGGGTCTGAACCCCCTTTACATCCTCATCACAAAAGGTGATTACATTGCCGACCCTCTGCCTCTTTGCGACGGCCGCCCCTAACGCTTCCGTCGAGCCCCCTGCTTTCCTCACGGGCCGGGGGCAGCCCCCAGTGATAGTGTGGATTACGCCCGCAATGGGTCGATTCTGCTCCCGAGGCTCCGGAGGGGCCGGGTCGGCCGGACGCGGGTCCGCGGGGGGACGTCGGTCGCTCACATATCGACCGAGACGCCCCCGGCGGATGAGAGCCTCGATCTCGTCCCGAAGCTGGAAGCAGTCCTCCGTGTCGTGGCCGTGGTCTCGGTGGTACTCACAGTACGCCCGGGAGGACCTCTTCCCAGGGATCCTCCGCATCTGTCTCGGGGCCGGGAGGTCCTCCCGCCCCTTGATCTCCATAAGGATCTGGGCCCGGGGAGTCAGGAGAGGGGTGTACCGGTGAAAACGTCGGGGCGGAGAACGAGGGCGTGGGGCGCCGTGGTTCTTCGCCGGCGACGGGCTTCTGCGCCGACGCTGAGGCGTCGGGCTCCTCCTCTGGCGTGCCGCTTTCCGCCTTTTCTTCCCAAGCTTTTGAGGGATCTCGGCGGCCTCCTTGCTCCGGTGGGCGGCCGCCTCCTCGGCGTCCGCATACTGGTTCGCCCGGGACAACAGCTCTGGGAAGCTCCGTGGCAGGCATTTGTCCAGGGAGAAGGTGAGTCTGCCCTTTCGGAAGCCACGCTTCAGGGCTGAAAGAGCTACCTCCTGACTCAGGTTCCGGACCTCCAGCGTAGCCCTGTTGAAGCGGGTAAGATAATCCCGCAGGCTTTCTCCCTCGTTTTGCCGGACATCAAAGAGGGAGTCGGAGACCAGTCGCCGCCGGCTACTGACGGCGAAATGAGTGATGAAGAGGCGAGTGAACTGGTCGAAGGACCGGATTGAGTCAGCCTCCAGCCCGGCGAACCATGCCCTCGCCGGGCCACGGAGGGTTGCCGGGAAAGCCTTGCAGAGAAGGGGATCTGATGCTCCGTGGAGGAGCATAAGGGTCCTGAAACTCTCGACGTGATCCCGCGGATCCGCCGCCCCGTCATAGGGCTCGATCGTCGGCATTTTGAACCCCGGCGGATTCGGGGTCCGCAGGATCCTCGAGGCGAGCGCCGGCTGGGAGGAGATCTCTAAGTCGGCGAAGGGATCTTTGGAATGGCCCTTCAGGACCTGGAGTTGTCGGTGGAGATCGTCCACCCGCCGGTCCAGGGAGCGCGACCGGTGGGTGGGAGACAAGGAGCGGCGAGAGGGGGACCGACTGGAGCGCGGGTTCCTCGAGGACTGGGGGGTCTGGGAACGCGCCCGGGCCCGCCTCTCGTACCCCGCGCAGCTCCGGTGGGAAGGTCCCGGCAGAATGGAGCGTGCTCGAGAATCCTCCTCGCGCCGGCGCTCCTCCCCGTGGGAGAGGAAGGAGCGCGGGTTGAGGAGGACAGGCGAACGCTCAGGCAGCGGCGGCTCCTGAGCCTGCTGCGGCGCCCGGGACATCGCACCCTGCAGATTCTGCACCGCCTCCGCGAGGGTGCGAACCTGCTGGGTTAGCTGGTCGAACTGGGCGGCTTCGACCATCTGAATGGGCGGTGGGGCGGTGGAGTGTTGCTGAGAGCGTGTTGGAGATGCAGCGGCCTCCCGGCCAGTGGCGCGAGAGGCCCCGCGACCGGAAGCATTGGAAGCTCCACGACCACCTCGCCGTGCCATTACGATCGCTCTGAGATCCGGTCCCTTTCTCTAGCGCCAACTGTTGCTGGGGGTCCAAACCGAGAACGATTGGCACAGCGGTGTGAACGGGGTTCCCTTTGAATTGCTTTGGTTGCGCTCCACCTTCCGCCGGGAAACCTGCAAGCAAGCCTCGCACCACCACTGGGGTAGTGGGGGCCCTCCGACGATCAAGTTAGAGGGAATCGAAGGAGAAGGAGAGGTAGCAGGTAAGATGATGCTATGGAGAATCTTGCTTACCCTCCCCCTTCCCCCCCAGCCCCATATATATCAGGCTGGGGGGTTTTTCTGGGGATTGGTCATCGTGTGGCACGATGGGGTTGCCACTGACGTGGCCGTTACAGGGCGTCGTGGGGCAGCGCCGGGTACGGCCATGGCTGGGCGTAGTGGAGCTCCGCTTTGTACGGTTGTTACAGGGGATCGTGGGGCAGCGCCGGATTCGGCCGTTGCAGGGAGTAGTGGAGCAGGGGGCCGCGGCGTGCCTCAGGAGAACAGTCTGTTGTTGTCAAGAGATTGCCGACCCGAGGTCGGATTGCTGGATCAAGGGGCAACCGACTCAGAGTCGGACTGCTGGATCAAGGGGCAGCCGACTCGGGGTCGGGCTGCGGAGCCGAAGATATCCGACCCGAGGTCGGATTGCTGGATCAAGGGGCAGCCGTAGTCTTCCTGGGCGCGCGTGCCGGTCACGTGGGGCATGGTGGCTAAGTTCCCCCGTAACAAAATTTATGCCTCTTTTTCCCGCATCCTCCTTATTTGCTCATGAGCAGTGTGCTGTTAGTTTACCGCCTTGGCGCATGCCCTTATTTTATTTATTTCCAACTATTTGGAGTATTATAGTTTGGTTCTCATCATCTTATTGTTTGGAATATATATGAATTACTTGAGGCTTCTTCAGCTTGCTCATGCTCTAATTTATACGATAAATTAAAAATAGATATTATATGTTATAAATTACGGGTCAGGTTTTACAAAATAAATTGATGTGATGAAGTGGAATGTATCTTAGCTGTTAGATCTTAATAAAATGGCCCTTATGCTTATTTCCTGACTAACATTTCAATCATTAGATTTATCTAACAAAATGGTATTTGCTTCCATATGAAAGCCCTATGGTCCTCATGCTCTACCTAATTCCTTAAAAATATCAACAGCTCAAATTCGGCATGACATCTTCTCTCATGAAGAGTATCTAGCTCCAAATGTGCATGATCCACGTGGAGCAAAATGACTCAATCTACACATTAAATTGCTCAAGAAAAGATTTAAACAACAGGAAAAAAAAGGAAAGATCTGAAAAAATAGAATGAGAAAAGCATGAAAGAACGGAGAACAGCAGGAAAAAAAAGAAGAGTTTGTGCCCTTGGCTTTTGAGACCTGCACCCTTTTTATATAGATGGCCTCCTCTTCAATAGACACTTGGTGTGCTCCCAAACAACCATATTAAAACAACATTTACCTCATGAACTACTAGCCGTTACTAAATCGATGGGCCATAATTACCTGCTGTAATAGAATTTAATAGGTAAAGCAACAGTGTTTATGAAAGAGAAAACCATATTAGAAACAACCAAATACCTCATACATTATTAGACATTGCTAAATTGATGGGCCATAATTACCTGCTCTAATAGACTTTAATAGGTAAAGCAACAGTGTTTATGAAAGAGAAAACCATATTAGAGACAACTAAATACCTCATACATTACTAGCCGTTACTAAATTGAAGGGCCATAATAGGCTACCAGATGTGATATAATTTAACAGGTAAAGCAACAACATTTATGAAATAGAAAACCATATGAGAAACAACTAAATGCCTCATGCATTACTAGCCGTTACTAAATGGGTGGAACATAAAACGATACTTAATACGGTAGAATTTAATAGAAAAAACGACAACAGTTGTGAAAGAGTGAACTCAAAAAAAGTATGCAATTTCGCTGAGCATGTTATATAGCTGGCCTCCAATAATAACCTTCGTAGCCACTTCACGAATTTCACTTTATGCAATTTGCCACCTCATTGTTGGGCCCTAATTGTCTTCTTAATCCGGCATTATCAAATAATGGGCCATAAAGGGTAACCCATTAAATGGGCAAAGGACTATAATTGAGAAATCTAGAGGGAGAAATAAAAGACACTAAACAAGAAAACACATAAACTTCCAACGTGTCTTCTAGTTGCATTCAAGATATAGATTGAATTAGAATCTCCATTATTATTATGATGCAATTAGTTTCAAGTAATTATACTAGGATAATTATAGTAATATAAGTTTGCAGATAACAACCATTTTAACACGGGGCATATCTTACGCTAAAATAAGTACATATATTTATTCCGTATGTAAAGATTTAAGGCTTGCAACTTGTACATGTATTTTTAATATATTTAGTATAAGGTTTCCTGTCACATGAATTAGGGATGTTTCTAGCAAGGGTGCAAATGGGTCGGGTCGACCCGTGACTCGACCTGACCCGATCCGAATTTTAGGATCCGCGGATCCGGATCGGGTCCTAAAATTGAACCCGAATCATTTTTTAGGTCGGGTCTGGATTTACTGAATCGGATCTGACCCGACCTGAACGGATCTGAAGAGAGAGAGAGAGGAAACGCAAAAGAGAGTTTTTTTTGTTTTGTTTGTGTGTGAGTTGTGATACTATTGGTCGTTTTTAAGTGAATTTACGGCGGGTTTTCAAGGCAGACAGGAAGAAGATGCGGATTTCATAGGAGCTTGTTAGCTTGCTTCCATGGTCTTATTATTCTCTAAGGGATGGGAAATGCCAGCCAACGAGGAGGAAAAGTTTTGTACCAAAAAAAAAAAAAAATTGAGGAGGAGGAAAAGCCCCAAGGGGAGTAGGGTTCAAATGTGGAAGGATAGCAACAAGCATAGGTTCACAGAATCAAGGAACCTCGGCCCGTCAGGATTCTCTCTCGATCTATTACACTGTTGATACCTCTGGTGTCTCGGTAGCTGGCTTTTTTTTTTTTACTTCTGTTTCTTGGTTTTGTTTCTTTTAACTTTTGAAGGGAGAAAGTGAGGGAACACTGAACTAAATATGGGTCATGTGCCAGTTTTCTGCAATGGAATTGATTTTGGAAGAAGGTCTGGGATTTTTTTTGTCCTCCTGAGAGGGGAGCAGGGAGACACCAAGTTCCGTCCAATCAGTCATATAGACAAAAAATAGTGTGATATGAAATTTGGCTTTTTGATCGACTTTAGTTAGTAAGTCATGGGTCATGTGTTCTGACTGGAGGTCAATTGCAAGTCTTTCGAGTCATGGGTCACCCAGCACCTCATAATTATGATATGACCAAATTAGATTTGCCCAAATTCTTTTCCAAAAGCTCGTGTGATCCGGATCCGACTCGGATCCAAATCCAACCTGGATCCGACTGGGATCCGACCTAATCCGATCTTCAACCGGGTCAGATCTAGATCCAAATTTAGAATTCAAATAAAAAACCGGATCAGATCGGGGTCACTTGGGATCTGACCCGACCCTACCCATTTGCACTCTTAGTTCCTGGTGGTTCCTGCATCAAAAGTTTCCTTTGTAGGAATTAGGATAAGAAAATAAAATGATTCAAATGACCAACAATTTATTGTTTGTATTTCTAGGATAATCAAAATTCACTGGTAGTAACCACCAAAGTCCTCAATTCTTAAATGAATAGCAAAAATTATATATTCTATGGATCTAATTAGTATACATGTATCATGTTTTATATCTATTTTGAGGTTTTTTGCAAGTTTTTGGAGAGAAAGTGATGTCGGGAAAATAAAAAGTGGAAAAGACAAACACAACGAGCAAACCAAACCATCCAAAAATCTAAGATAAATGGTGAACCCAAATTCCTAAGAACAAGAATAATGGATAGATAAAAACTCACCATCCAAAAAAATCCACCAAAAGGATATTGAGTTTGATGAAAAAGAAAACTCACCACCCAAAGAAATCTATCCTAGGGATATAGAGTTTTAGTGATTACCACTTAAAGACAATTTTTCTGAGATACAGAGCAAGAACATACTCACTACCCAAAGAAACGCTTAAAGATACAGATCACTCAAAAGAAGGAACTCGTCAAGCCAAAGGCTTAATCCTTAAGTCACTCAAACTTGAAATTAAATTCTGAAAACATACTCACTACCCAAAGAAACGCCTAAAGATACAGATCACTCAAAAGAAGAAACTCGCCAAGCCAAGGGCTTAATCCTTAATTCACTCAAACTTGAAATTAAATTCTGAAAACATAACATAGGGCATGCCTTTATATAGGCACGTTTGAAATGCTTTTCAAGCAATTACAATCAATAATCCTAAACGTGAGGAGAAAGAAAAACACTATAAGAAAAAAAGACTATATTAAAAAATATGAGGAAAAGCATCCTAAACTTAGAAAAAAAGAAAAATACCATAAATAGACGTTCCAAAATTTGTCTTTGCTTAGGCATAAATCAAAAATAAATTGCAATACAAAAATTTTCTTTTTGGCTCCTCTGGTTGAAAAGGACTCTCCTTATGCACCCGTGTCAAAATCGCCATAGACAAAATTTCTTTTTGGCTCCTCCATTTTAAAAAAATTCTCCTTAAGCACCCATGTCATTCTCCCCCGGTTGAAAAGGACTCATCCTCAAGTCTGGACCAGCTTCATCTTCATCTCTATGATAAGAAGGCAAGTCAGATACATT
The DNA here is from genome assembly GCF_051530095.1 of Phoenix dactylifera. Classification (NCBI taxonomy): domain Eukaryota; kingdom Viridiplantae; phylum Streptophyta; class Magnoliopsida; order Arecales; family Arecaceae; genus Phoenix; species Phoenix dactylifera. The sequence continues at coordinate 50,360,993 of NC_143191.1, read as the reverse complement.
GAATGTAGCTGAAACACCGTAGTCTCTTGGAAGTTCAACTTTGTAAGCATTCTCTCCGACACGTCGCAACACTTTGAATGGACCATTAGCTCGTGGCATTAGCTTCCCATACTTTCTAGTTGGAAAACGCTCCTTTCGAAGATGAATCCACACCAAATCTTCTTCCTTAAAAGCCATCGGCTTACGATGCTTGTTGGCACTAGGATGCTTCTCATTTTGTTTGACAATTTTCTCTCTAATCTGCTTATGCATTTTCTTAATAGCCTAGGCCCACTCATCAGCATCTCTGCTGAATTGTTGTGTTGAAGGAATAGGAGCCAAATCCAAGCGACTAATTGGATTAAGGCCATACACTATTTCAAAATGACCGTAACCAGTAGTTTGTCTTGTGCAACGGTTGTAGGCAAACTCCGCCTGAGCTAACATAAGATCCCACTGACAAATATTTTTATCCACAAGACTCCTCAATAAATTTTCCAAGCTTTGGCTAACAACTTCAATTTGACCATCGATTTGAGGATGATATAACGTGCTATAAAGTAACTTCGTTTCAAGCTTTCTCCATAAAATATGCCAAAAGTGACTCATGAGCTTGGTATCTCGATCCGAGACAATTTTTGGCACACCATGAAGGAAATGCTACCTCCAAATATGAAGAAATCTTAGCAATTTTTCACTGTTAAATAAAAATATGCAGGAACGAAAGAAGGCCTCCAAGTTGAGGTTGCTCCAAAGATCTCAAGCCATGGACTCCTACAGTCTTGTTCAGTTTATGGTCTTCTGCATGTACAGAAAAAGATACAAACCATTTCAGTACTTCCCCTTATTATCTTGGCCCGTAGTTCGATCTCCAAGTGTTGTACTAATGTGAATCCCATCATATATATATGAGTTTCACCCTGCCAACTTTCCCGGAATTAATCTCAAAGCATGTATAGAGAACATTTTGCCCGCACCAATCATTGACGAAGTCTGAAGGAAACCGGACCTCTCTTATCCTACAGCGAAGCAGATGACTCGGAGAAGCAGAAAACTGAGAATCGACTGTTTTCCATTTCCGAACGCAGAGGACTTCGTGTTGGAAACCCCATGTCAGTAACCAAACAGAATACCAGCCTCCTCACATGTTCAAATCCAACAAATTAAACACCAAAGAGCAAGTAACCTTTGCAGACGAGTATTTAGTCTCATACCAGTTATTCGCCGGAAAATTTTTGGATACTTTTATAGGATCAAAAAAATTCAAATAATATATTCTGCTAAATTTTTTGAGTAAGATTGTAGGTTGTTACAAATGTTATCGGAGCAGTTCTAACCTATAGCTTATGTAGACTAGAAGACAGTGCAGTACGAGCTCATCAAGGCTAACCATAGACCGATCATAGTGTTTGTGATTAGATTTGCATGAATTTTGACCTTTAGATGTTAGGACTTAAATGAAAAAGAAGCATGTGAGGGTGCGATAATACAATCTGATATATCTTTTAAGGGCAAGAATAAATGTTGGTTCGTGGTTATTATTTGACTCTGTAGGTTATTTTACTTACTATCTTCTTCATTACTATTTCTCTAAAAAATGAGTAAAAGATTAGTTCTTCAATATTATATATTTCACTGCAAAATGACTAGTTCTTGTCGATTACGAAAATGACTCTCTCACGGGTTATAGTGACCGTAGCACGAATATCTGTGAGTAATATTTTGATCCATAATTGGATTACATGACATAAAAAATGATTTACGATTTTATTTACAATAATAAATTTGGTATTATATTGATGAAAGATGGATGATTTGTTTATGCATGATTTGCTTAATGACCTATTTTTAATATATCGTATTATAAAATGCTTATTTTGTAATATCTATTATTTTCTTAAATGATGCATTGACATAAAGAACTTATGCTTGATCCGGTAAAATAGTGAAAGGTTTACTTATTAAATTGTATCGCTCATATACTTCTATTTTTCTATTCTCTCTCCTGATGAATAAGGTTGATAGGAACAACCGAACAAAGGATGGTCCAGTCTTAGAGTTCGCGCTAGCAAGCTTGGCGATCGATATAGCGGAGCAGAACTTTAGTTCTTCAGTTGAATTATGAATTTGTAGTTATTGATTTTCTGAATAGTAAAAATTATGAATTTGATTTTTATGTTTGAATGCAAACGTTCTAAACTAATATTGGCTTTATTTAATAGATATTGAAATTAGACTTTTAGTTATTCTATTTTATTTGTAAAAAATTTGAAAGCTAAATATAATGTTGGCTTCGTGTTATCGTGGGCTATACCTCTCGATAACACGACCATGTTGTATTCTGGATCTAGAGCGTGACAATGCAGAACAAGATATCTACCTAAAAAAGCCTATGAACACCACTTAGTCAACACCTATGCATCCAAAGTCCCCAAATGAGAAGTTAAGCACATTGGTAATAGGCTATGCATAGAAAATTTGAAGAGACTCTAAGGTAACCCTACAATAATACAGCATGAGAAGGATCTCAGACATACTCAGCATAGTCTAATTATGACTCAATATTCCTCTTGGATTTTGTTGGATTTTAATAAAAAAAATTGGACGATCCTCAGAATAGTTAGCGTTGATGGATTCCACTCAGTATTTCCTTCAGCAAACAGTACCCTTACATCTCATGCAACAGGGCATGGTAGAAGAGAGAGCAGTATGCTTATACCCTGGAACGAGAGGGAGGCCTTTTTCATGTTTTTGGGCCCTCCCTTCATCGTCCTCGAATATATCAAGCTTACCATGGAGACCCACAAACCCACTTTTTGTCTGGAAGCAGCCGTTGACTTCAGCCAATACCCTTAAATAGCATGGCAAGTTCGTATGGACATGCTGATTTTTAGCGAAACCGGCTTCTCCATCCCGATTCCCACAGGGACCATCTCTCGTACATGGTAATTAGGATTCTTCTGCGATCTATATGGTACTGTTGTGAAGTGACTGGTTGGACAGTTGTTCTGCCTGTCAATCAATCTATCTCGGCCAAAATAGCAGCCTTGTTTTGGCCACTCTGACCGGCATCCAGCTTGATAGAGAGCATAAGGTAGTAGAGAAGGAAAGGGCCCAGTACTCTCCCAAGTGCCACCTCACCATTAATAGCCCGGCCTTTCAAGTTCTTCCGGGCAGTGGGCAGGTCAAGAACCCTTTGTGGCCGCATTGCTACCTTGACCTGGGGTTTAAGGGTTTAAGGGCCTTAAAAAAAGTATAGTGGGGAGGGAAGGAAAAGCCAGAACAATGGGCTGTTGGTCTTTCTCGGAACACAGATCCCTATGGAATGAGAGAAGCCGAGGGGGCTGAGTTCTCCAAATCATTCAGCTTCTTTGCATCAGGCCTGGTGGAGAGCAGGCTGAAAGAGGAAGACGAAGTCAATGAACAACAGCAACAGCTGCAGCAGCAGCAACGGCTGGTTGGGCTTCTCTCTCTCTCCCCTCAAATGAACATGGAGATGTCCTCAGAACCGCATCACCAACCAAATAATCCGAGTCATTATCACCAAGCGCAGCCCACCCATGCTGCTGTCCCCTCTGCAGTCCCATGCAGCTTCTTTCTGTCTCCACCTAAGCTTAACAGCTCGGGTCTCTGCTATGGAGTTGAAGGGGATCGAGAACGGGGGGGCTCTATTCTCAGTTGTCTGTAATGCCGCTGAAGTCTGACGGGTCTCTTTGCATCATGGAAGCCCTCAGCAGATCACAGCAGCAAGGTATGTCCCGACTGCTGCTTAATTTTCTTTCTTTAGATTCTTGCAGCTTCCTGACAAGCTACTGTTTCTAAGAACCCTTTGACATCCTTCTTTCTCCCTTTTTGTTGAATGTGGTGAAGGAATGGTGCCATCTCCGTCCCCAAAACTGGAAGATTCTTAGGTGCTGGTCCAAACATGGGGTACCTCCCATCATCAGTACGGGAACAACGAAAGGGGAGCAATGGCCTTCAGCTTGGACAGCATATATTACCACCAAAACTCGCAGCCTGAGGGCAATAGAAGCCATCCTCTGGACCTCCTGCAAGTGCACCAGCACCAGCAGCAGCATCCATACTTCCAGCCGCTGCAAGAAGGCTTGTGCTCTGGGCTAACAGGCCATGAGATTTATCAGGGTCCATTGGAGGAAGAACCAATGGCTGATGATGGAATTCCAAGTTTGAGAAACTGGGTAGCCGGGCAGTATGGTACTTGCAACAATGGATTGGGTGAGGAAGGGGGCTTAGGGTCTAGTTCTGTCGGTGCAATGGGGTATGGAGGCTTGCAGTCCTTGAGCTTGTCCATGAGCCCTGGCTCTCCACAGCTCCACAGCAGATAATCCGAGTCCAAACCGTTGCACTAAGATTGCATTGGCGCATGCGAGCTGGCCAAAGACTCATCTTGGTCCCTTCTTAAGAATTAAGGCCCAAGCAAGAGAAAGGAGACTGGACCTAACCCGTGCCCCACTCATCTTGGATTGGACGTTGCTTCCGGGTTCAGGCGCGTAGCAGATTGGGTGGGGTCAAAGTTGGATCAAACTCTCTCTCTCTCTCTCTCTGGGGAATCTATGTGGCAAGCTCATCTTTTGTCTCCTACTGCAACTCTATCCTTATTTTCTTTTTTTGGTAATTACAACTCATCGTTTGATTGCCTCATCCTATCTCTAGAAGTAATTCGAACTCCACACGTATTCCAAGTCCGAAACTAAAACCAACTCCCCCGGCCCGCTCCCGCACTATATATAGAAGCAGAAGATCGTATCGATTCTTTCATCTTTCTCTCTCTCTTTGTTCGTTGTTGAGTTCTTCTCTCTGGTAGGGGGTATGATGGAGTCGTCGACGTCTTATTCTCCTTCTTCTTCTGCTGCTTCTTCCTCATCCTCTTGGAACGAAGTGAAGCTCTTTGTGGGAGGGATTTCGGGGGAAACGACGGAGCACCGGCTGGTGGAGTACTTCTCCAAGTACGGCGAGGTGGCGTGGGCCAATGTCGCCGAGAACAAGATTACCGGTCGCAGCAGGGGCTTCGCCTTCGTCAGGTTCGTCGACTCGGCAGCCGCTGAGAGGGCTCTTGCCGAGACCAGAGAGCACGTCATTTTGGGGAGAAAGGTCAGTGATACTTTTTTCTTTGTTACGCTTGGTTCTTGGTTATTATCTGACTGCAAAAACGAATATACGCAACTTCAATCTTGGTTCTTTCAATGCAAAGAAGGAAAGGAGGATTAGTTTTTGTTATTATTTTCATTGTTCTTGGTTATTATTTTATTGCAATGAGGGAAAGAAATTGGTTATAGTTGGGTTGTTATTTCTCTGCGTAGAAGAATAGATGTTGGTTCCTGGTTACTATTTGACTCTGTAGGTTATTTTACTTACCATCTCCTTTGTTACTATTTCTCTGAAAAATAGGAAAAAGATTAGTTCCTGCAGGTTATTATATATTTCACGGCAAAACGACTAGTTCTTGTTTATTTTCTTACATTAAGTAAAGGGAAATATATTTCTTCTTGGTTATTATTTGACCTTGTAGATTGATTTTTTTTTTTTTAGAAAGAAAATTCGTAGGTTGATGTTAATTCATATTTCCTTGTTACAACACAAGCATGTGGTTGATTGCTTTCCCTTTTTCTTTTCTGGTATTTCTTGTTAGACTTATATTTGGTGTTAACTTTCTCTTTTTCCAGACTGCAAAACAGGATGATATTGTTCATCCTTTCCTATTTAATTTCAAACTCATTACAATAATGCTGTATCTTTTTTATCTTGGTTGCGTGACCACTTTGGAAAGTCTAAATTTTTCTCGATAGTCAAAAGTTGTTGGAGAAGAAAGATGAAACTATTTATGTTGGTTATTTCTATTTTTGTAAAATTATTCTGTGGAAATTCCTCCTTGTGGACTTCTTTGTTTTTTTTACTTTGTTGAGCCAAAGGGAAAGAACTTCTTGGTTGCATGCAATTTATTCGACATGCGATTTCTCAAGATAAGAAATGTTATCTGGTATCTTTTAGTGAAAATTGTAGTTGCAGGAAAGGTAAAGCATTGTGAGGTTTTTCATTAATAAGATATTCTGTAATTAATGAAGAACTGATTATATAGGGCTTGCAACATCAGACACATGCTTTGCTGTTTTTCCTTCATATAAAATGTTGAAACAGCTGACAAATCTCATGTAAAAAAAGCAAGATAAATGATTTGGGATGTAAAATGGCATATTTAGTTAAGAAAAAAAGGATAGAGAATTCAAAATCCTATACTGTTTGCAACAAAGTTAGATATGCATAATTTTATATGTTAGTATAATTAATTTCGATATTGGAGAACACACATACATCATGCATCTGCACCACCCTCAATAGCCCTGTACGTAAGGCATTGAGGCATTCTCAGAGTGCCTTGCCCTGAGATGTGAAAAGGCTATTGGGGTAGGTATTTTTCTTTCTCATAGTCTGTCTAATTTTCTTTGTATACTATTTATTTATTTTTGGATAATGCTTTTTCAGGTAGAAGTGAAAAAGGCCATACCCAAATACCTCGGGTACCAAAATCATCACAAGGAAGTAAATCGGATTCCTTTTAACCCAAGGAAGATTTTTGTAGGTGGTTTGCCTCCTAAGCTGACTGAGGATGAGTTTAGCAGTTTTTTCGAGCAGTTTGGTGAAATTAAATATGCTGCTCTGATGTATGATAATTTTGGCCGAGTAAGAGGCTTTGGCTTCATTGAATTCCACTCAGTGGAGGCTGCGGAGAAGGTATTGCAGAATAGGTTCTATGAATTGAAAGATAAGAAAGTAGAGGTCAAGAAAGCAGTGCCTAAGACTGCGAAAAACTATAACAAGGAAATCAACTCTTGTCTCGGTGATCATATGATAATTGGTGGTGGAGGGGGATATGTTTTTGACGATGACCAAGCTGGTTTCTATCCACTGTATGACTCTAGATATGAAGGTTTGCAGCATTATGTGTCTCCATTTTTTTCTGGCTGCGCTCCTCAATATAGTGGATACGTCGTTGGATGTTATGGTGGAATTGGTTATAGCTCTCTGTATGCCTGTCCGGAGTTGGTGCCAGCATGGAATTGGTATGAGGTCTAGAGCAGCAACTAATTTTTTTGCTTCGACTCAATGATTGCAGCAAATACAATGCAACAAATGAATTTTTTCATGTTATTGTACTTTTTTATTTGGTCAAGGAACTTCTCCTGGCAACAGTTTTTTAACTTTCTGTGGACTGTGAAATATTGTTCTGTGTTATTTACATACAATTAGAAAAGTGGCTACAATAATATTTACATTGGAATTTATTGGATCCATTAACAGTCGATGTATTTATGGGTTGATATGCATTTTTTATTTAACTATGTGGCTTTTTAATTTGTTCGGCTGGGATAACAAGGATGGATGAATGGATATATGTTGATTTGTTTGCTCTACTATATAGTGTAGATGGATATTGACTTCTTGGCTCTAGAACTGAATTGGACCTTTCGCCTGCATTGTGATTCATCGCGGTATCCATTCTCGATCGGGATTGCCGAGACCTCAAAGTTTCTAGACCATATTTTGAAAGAATCATCCATCAGATATTTCATTTGGATCAAAAAGTTCACTTCAAAGTCATCGTATACAAAATCTCACAGATTTTAAAAGGAAAAGAAACGAATGGCTGATGGGGTTTAAAAACATCCAAAGAATGGCATGAGATACAGGTACCCCTATGTTTTCCGAGAGATGCCCCTCCGCTTCCTCTCCTCTCCTCCCCTTCTCCAAGTCTGATAGCCCTCCCGGAACCTGGACAACAACGGCCGCTCCACCTATCCCTCTCCACCGCCTGCGACGCTCGCACAATCTTCCAAAAGTATAAGTTAGCTATATGTGAAGCATCCATAGTCTTGCTACATGGAACAAAATGCGTCATCTTCGAAAAATGATCAACAAAGACCATGATAGAATCCTTATTCCTTTGTGTTCGCGGAAGCCCCATCACAAAGTCAATGCTAACTTCCTCCCATGGTGAATTTGGAATTAGTAATGGGGTATACAAGCCTGTGTTTTGCCCATGACTCTTGGCTATATAACAAATCTTGCATCACTCCAAGTGCCTTATAATGTCTTGCTCCATTCTAGGCCAATAGAAATGAGACGCCACCAACGAAAGAGTCTTGTCTCGCCCAAAATGTCCAGCTAGGCCACCTCCATGAGCTTCTAGAATAATTGCCTCCTGCAATGAGCATTGAGGAATGCATAATCGATTGTCTTTAAAAAGAAATCCATCCTGCAAGACAAAATGATTAAGTAGTCCTTTCATGCATTCAGTTAAAATAGTACTGAAATACGGATCATCTTGGTATAGCTCTTTGAGAACTTCAAATCCTAAGACCTTCACTTGCATAGTAGACAGCAAGGAATATCTTCGATTAAAATATCGTCAAAGTAAACCACAATAAACAAACCAATAAAAGGTTTAAACATATGATTCATAAGGTGCATAAAAGTGCTTGGGGCATTTGACAATCCGAATGGCATAACCATCCACTCATACAATCCATCCCCTATCTTGAATACAGTCTTCCACTTGTCTTCCAACCTTATTCCGATCTGATGATAACCGCTCTTAAGATCAATCTTCAAAAATATAGAAGCACTATGTAATTGTTCAAGTAGGTCATCAAGATGTGGAATTGGAAACCGGTACTTGATTGTGATCATGTTCACTACTTTACTATCAACACACATACACCAAGAACCATCCTTTTTAGGCACAAGAAAAGCTGGAACCGCACAAGGACTTATACTTTCCCTCACTAACCCCTTAGCAATCAACTCGTCTACTAGCCTTTGTAACTCTTCTTGCTCCTTAGGATTTATCGTATATGCTGCCTTGTTTGGGAGACTAGCACCGAGAATGAAATCAATGCAATGTTGTATGTTTCTCATAGGTGGTAGTCCAGGTAGAATTTCATCGGACATAATGTCAGAAAATTCATGGAGCAAAGTATTCATGGTAGGAGGCAACTCACGCTTCTCCTCATTCTCTTCTAGAACAACAAGGGCATAGATTCTACAAGATTCCACTATGGCCTTTTCAACTTTAGTTTTGAACAAAAGATTATTTCCCTCCCATTTAGAAAGTTTGGGACTGCTCTCTATCTTAGTAGCCCTAACACAATCTTCACCCCATCCTTCACAAAGGAATACATATTTGTGAACCCATCATGTATCACTTTTCTATCATATAGCCATGGACGACCAAGTAATAGATGGCATGCATCTATAGATATAACATCACAAAGCAACTCATCGAAATATTTCTTGCCCATAGAAAATTGAATATGGTAACGCTTGTGAACCTTTACCTTATTACCTTGCGAAGCTAAGAAAGCTTGTATGGTTGAGGATGATCTTCTGTTTTAGTTTCAATTTCTCCATCATTGATGATGCTACGACATTCTCACAGCTCCCCCTATCAATGATCACATCACAGACTTTACCATGGGAAGTACATCGTGTATGGAAGATATTGTTGTGAAACCACTCATCATCTTCTACATGTGCTACGCTCAAGCTCCTACAAACTACCAGAGATTCTCCTTGATCGGCATAAGCCACTTCTTCTTCTTCTACCTCCTCATCATATGTTGGTTCACCCAATTCTTCGATTTCACCTTCATCTTCCTCCACAAGAAAAATAATTTTATGGTTAGCACGATGACCGGTAGGAGGTAGGGAACGACAAAAACCAACTGATGGACTTTCTGCTTTTGGAGGAATTTCTGATAAGGATGCCTTAGTGGAATTACCTTAGAAGGTTCGACACTCTCCCGGTTAAAAAGAGTGTCACGACTTGTAGAGCGAAAAACTCTCCTACGAGGCTCCTTCAATTGCTTCTCCACCTTAGCTGCAGCTTGCGCACATAGTTAAAAGTCCAATAAGGTTGCAATTATATCATGTCACAAATTTCACCACGTAACCCGCTAAGATAACATGCTATGATTTACTCCTCAAGCTCCTCAACATCACACTGCAACATTAGATACTCAAATTCAGCAATATAATCTTCCACAGATAAATCTTTTCACTTAAAATTATAAAATTTGAGAAAAGCATTTTGCCTGTAATTATCTAGAAGAAATTTCTGTCTCGGCACCTTTCTCATCTTTTTCCATGTCACAATTCACCTTTTTCTTTCATGTGCCCTTTGCTTCTTAAGATGCACCCACCAGATAGAGGCGCGTTTCTTCAACTTGATAGCTACAATTTTTACCTTGCGATCTTCTAGTAAATCTTTGTATTCAAAGACGCGTTCCACCGTATGCAACCAATCAATGAACTCATCAGAATGCGCCCTTCCTTCAAAATCAGGAATATCAACTTGGATGTCGAACTCTTGTTGAAACTCGCGACTCCTTTGGGAACGATTAGATGTCGAGCTATGATCACAATGAAAAGATTGCTCTCTTCTTCCTCATCATGTGAATCTTCTTCCTTTGATTCATGATTTGGGATATTATGTCTCAGTTTGAAGACGCGCCAAATTTTGTTGAAGCACTGCAATTCTTCATTCGCAGCATCACAAAGATCCCGCTCACGGTTTGGTCCTTCAACTTCCTGCCCTCTTTGACCACGACCTCAAGTAGCCATGAGGCTTTGATACTAATCTGATGCCAAAAAAATAAAAAGGGGGGAAGACAAACACAACGAGCAAACCAAAACTACCCAGAAATTTGAGAATAATGGTATACACAAATCCTCAAGGACAAGAACAATGGATAGATAAAAACTCACCATCCAAAAGAATCCACCCAAGGGATACAGAGTTTGATGGAAAATAAAACTCACCACCCAAAGAAATCCACCCTAGGGATACAGAGTTCTAGTGATCACCACTCAAAGACAATCTTCTTGAGATACAGAGCAAGAATACGCTCACCACCCAAAGAAATGCCTAGAGATACAGAACACTCAAAATATGGAACTCGTTAAGCCAAATGCTTAATCGTTAATCCACTCAATCTTGAAATTAAATTCTCTGATGACATAGTGTAGGGTATGCTTTTATACAGGCACGTTTGGAATACTTTTTAAGCAATTACAATCAATAATTTTAAACGTGAGGAGAAAGAAAATACTATAAGAAAAAAATCATAACCAAAATATAAGGAAAAGCATCCTAAACTTGGAGGGGGAAAAAACACCATAAATAGGCGTTCCAAAATTTATCTTTCCTTAGGCATAAATAAAAAATAAATTGCTAAAGAAATATTTTCTTTTTGGCTCCTCCGGTTGAAAAGGATTCTTCTAAGCACCCGTGTCAAAATTGTCATAGATAAAATTTCTTTTTGGCTCCTCCATTTGAAAAGGACTTTACTTTAGCACCCGTGTCAGAAAGGAAAGGTGATGCACTCATACCTTAATTATCCAGGTCAGATACTTGGTGATATACTATCCAAGTTTCGAACTTTGAACCTCTAACTGGTAGACAAGGAGGTTTGACCATTATTTCTTACGCCTAAATATTTGTATCAATGCATCAGAATGAAATATTTGAAACAAACTACGTCTAGGACTTAAACGTATATATGAATCCTCTACCTTATCGTCATAAGTCCTTGTAAACTAGTCATGAAATTTCTCAATTACTTACTTTGATATTGTGCATACTTCTTCAATGCTGAAGTTTCTAATAATGGTTAATTGCAAAGGTTATTAATAGAGATTTGACATGATGGGGGTTTCCATGAATAATAGAAACTTTTTTGTAAAACACTAGCATATGTATGTATTTGAGACACTAAACACTAACATTTAATTGTATATCAGCATAATTTTCAATTTTTATTTGGTATTCAAGTTTTACAAGAGGCTTGCTTGTATTTAGCTCTTGTAGGGGTTACGAGTAAATGTTTTTCCTTGGTTGAGACATGAACTCGAGAAGAAGAAGAGTGGTGTAACTGGGCTTTTACAATGTGCAGAGACTCATCTCTCTGATATTAATATCTAATAGGGATCCCGGCAAGGTGCTTGCCGCAATTGGTTCAAACTTTATATAGTGGAGTTATATGTAATATTTTATGAAATATGAACTGCTGGGACTAGTTCAAAGTTCAAACCGGATGCAAACAACTGCAAATAAGACCCTTAATAAACTTAATATTTCGTCCGGAATTTTTAAAACTCGATGCCTCCCCCAGTTCCCAATTACACTCCTGACTCCATTGTGGACCTAAAAAACCCTCCCAGTCCCTGAGGTTGGTAATTTCTCACTTTCTTCTTGGAGATAGAGGATCCAAACCTAGTTAGGGACCAAGAGGAGAATTCGATGTCTCCAGGTAAAACTCTTAGAAATTTGAGATTAAGCATCGCAGTAAATCTAAATGATGTGCTCTCTCCTCAGTCTTATTCTGACAAAAAGGGTGAAATCTTTTTATTTTTTGAGCATGGGGTCTAATCAAAATGGAGCCCTGTGTTTGATATTATAACTAGGTTGGTAAAATACTAGATGAAACCATGAGCAATTGAGATTAAAACTAGATAGTTTATGCCAATGTCTTGTCTGGGCTCCAATGACGAGAGGTGGCTCTAGTGGATTGTCTGGATGTTTTGTATGTTTCTCTCCCACTGAATTCTGCTTCTGAATTGGAGCTGTTTTTGTATCACCATTTGCAATCAGTTTACAGCCTGCATAAACTGTGATATAAAGAAGAGTGTACCTCAGCAGTTAGATCATAATATAGCAGCCCTTATGCTTACTTGCTAACCAACATTTCAAACATTATATTTGCATCTAAGAAAATGTTATTAAAGTTCAGCTCAAATTTTATCCAGCCAAGTTCAAATTCAACATTATTATTGGAACATCAGTGCCAAGGTTCAGCATGGCCTTCCTACCCAATGCTTGGCTTGTTAAAAACTTGATGGGGAAATAAAGAAGCTTCAGTAAGATTCCTCCTTTCCCTCCTTTCTCCACCACCAGCCTAAAGACTACCACCAGCTGCCACAATGAGGTGCTCGAGCTGCAAGTCATTAAAGGTAAAGATGAAGAAGATCTAGCAAGATTGAAACTTTCATTAATGAAGGTTCGAGAAAACATCTCCGGACCTGGAAGATACATGCAAGCTTGTTTCTTAAAAAAGCCATGTCATCCTTAAATTGTTGTAGATTCCTTATACATCTGCAGAAATCCAAACTTATTTTCAAAAGGGGTAATTTGTATGGAGAATCAAAATAGGATAGGATACATGGATTTGATTTTTTTTTTTTTCAATGACATGAGTCTATACCATACACCAAATGGAGCAAGTAGCTAAAAGATTATAAAAGATTAGTATTCACCCTTCCCTGTTGCCATTCCTGCAGCAGCTTAGAAATGCTATGCATATGTTGTGAAGTCTTCTAAAACCAATGCTGTTCAAAGAAAAACACCGTTTTAGAGTGATTCAGATTAGAAGCTGTGTGGAAGAGAAAGAAATTCGAAGAGAGAGAGTTTGATAATGGATGGTATATTAAGCTCCCTTAACTACAGAGGGACATAAGGAGACAACATAAAGTACAGAGATGCAACTCCAGAAAAGTTTGAAAATAAAGAGTGCGCAACTCTTTTTGGTTCTGAAGTCAGTGTTTAATCTAGTTTATACAACCTAAGTACCCCATAGCACTATCAATACGCATATAGAAGCTGGTACACATAAAGAACATCCTGTAAACATAATAGCCACACATGTATGTACTCACACTTCATCATTACCAATAGCAACTTATACAACTCTTATAAGAAACTTGTGGCCTCCATGTATGTTTTCAACGTGAAAAATGATTTATTTGAGTCTATATCTCTCCTTTCTCTATTTTCCATATGTAAATGCACTAATGCTCCAAACGTGCAAGGAGGACATATAACAAAAAGAATATATATATAAATTCTCTTTTGGAAAGAAAATTAAAAAATCGGAGCATTAGCTTGGTGAAATATTGTAAGTTGTAACATGCAATTAGCATCATAGGGTATCAAACCTGTACCAATATACAAGCATTGATGGAATAACCTGGCAGCAAGTAGGAAATTTAATATTTAGAGTGATAGCAAATATGGTCTGAAAAAAAAATTGATAGCAAGGATCAAGTTTTATCAGGCCTGACATTGACGTGCATATTTGCTGAGTGCAAGATTGTGCTCAAACTTTGACATAATAATTACTAATAAATTGTTACAATACTAACATATATTTTTATTGTTAAAAAAGTTAAGGTTATGAAATATTAGGTTATGTTAGCAACTTATATGCTCGCTATGACAAGTTTGTATTACATAGATCGTAATTAAAATATCTCCAAACTATGACTACATAAGCTGCTCTTCAGATGGAAGTGCACTTGTTTAGTTGCAAGTTCTTTTGACACTCAAAAATGCTTCAAATGAAATTTTAGTAATATTGGTTAGAAGGCTATTTATGCCTCTGAAGACTGTGTTCTATCCAAAGCATGTCATCAATGCGAGCCACATAAGTACGTGAATCTTAGCAGAAAAACAACTCAATTCTGCAGACTCTTGGGACTTGGTAGAACCACCCTCCCCTCCTTCCCCCAAGAACTGAACCCTATTTCCGCCTTTTGAAATCCTTACCTAACAAGTGCAGAAATATGCTTAAGAAGAGAAAAGTCCTCTAGAGTTCGTCCATTCCATAGCATCTAAGAATCTCAATATCACAGACGTTCAGTTTTTCCCTTCAGAAAATTTCCTGTGATAACATGGTAATATCTTAATGTCCACCTTTGATGGTAGGTTGCCAAGAGGATTTTATCACATTCCCATTCCTTTCTATTAGGAATACAACATTCGTGACCGAGCATACTAAATGTGATTGGTTAAGATAGAAGCAAATCAAGTACTAATAATAAAAGGAGATTGTACTTATCAATTTTCACAAGCTTACATGTTTCCTGAAGGAGAAAATGAAGAATTAAATAAGAGTATAGCTCTCTTATGGTCATTGAGTCACGAAGAACCAATTAGTTGTCTGTAGATTGCCCAAGCTTGCACACAAAATCTATCATATTACTATAACTGACTAGAAGACATCGATTAGCTTTTATAGTTTATAGCAAACATGTGCTCAATTATGATTCATCATGACCATAAGGATGTTGTTGATGCTTAGATTGGCCCTGAGCCAGAAAATCACCAAGGCCCGCGCACATCATGCTTGGGAGATTGTCCAAGGCCTAGGCCAGTGCGCAAGGATAGAAAATGGATAGACTACTCTAGGTATTTTTAGATTGTCTCATCGCAAAGGACCTCGCATTCCCATAAGGAAATAGGAGAAAAAACTTGCAATTAAGCTAACAACAATGAGATTGACGGACATGTTTGGTTGGGGGCAGTTGGACTCTAAAATGGGACTGGGAATGAGTTACTCTCATTCCAACCTTTTGGTTGGAGGAAGTCTCATTCCTATTTTGATTCCAGGGAGGAATGGGAGTGCCCCGATCCTCCCAAACCCAAGTCCTACTCTCCCCTAGTATTCAACTTCCATTCCGATTCCAATCACAAACCAAACATGTCGAGGAATATGGCCATTCTGATTTCCATTCCAATTCCAATCGCGAACCAAATGCATGCTGCCTTCATTATCTTTCATTGATAAGATAGCACAATGGTATTCATCTGGTTAGGTAGGATAAGCCTCTCCACTTGCTACTTCAAAGTTGTGCGTTAAGGAGTAATGTCCACTTGTTGCTTCTTCAGCTAGCCTTCACTCGAGCTAACATGTGGTTTGAGTGTTGGACACCTTATTCCCACAGTCGCCTGACCTCCCACGTATCTGTTGTCCTGGCAACACTCGATCACAACCCAAGGTGGCCACTTGGCAGCACAGTGGCTTGACACTTGGTTGTGCTCGATTGACTTGTCAACAAAAGTGTATGGAAAGGTTTAAACCACACCCTTGTGATTGCTAATGATTGCACAGTACTTGCTGATTCAATATTGCCACAAGAAAGAGTCCCACCTCTCATACATCTGGGCATTCTTTGTTTCTAATGATTGCTATTCTTTGTCGTATTGATCATATTTTTCTTGGTATCCAGGTGAAGACATCCGAAAACTACCCCATAAACTACGAGTTGTTTTATTGTCACAAAAAAATATGATCCATAGTTTTCCATTTTAGGACAATAATAATAATAATTATAACAACCACCAACAGGTGACTTACTTCACAAGCTCTACATTTCCACAAGTGACTTATTTTTCTTGGGAGATACCGTCCTTTGTTTCCTCAAGGTCAACTTTGACAGGAGCGTGCAAGAAAGAGGTACTTTTGATGGAGCAGGCTTCGTCATCGGGAGTGCCAGCAGTGCTCTAATAGCTGCAGGTGGAGTCAAGGCCTTTGATACTACAATTCTGATAGCAGCATTGTGTGCTGCAAAAGAAGCGTTGACTTATGCTATGAAAAACTTGAGAACGTCCCATATCCTTCTAGAGAGGGATTCCTTCACAGCCGTTAGGAGGCTGTCAACATCGCCATCTGTCAAGGCCAGTCCTCATTCCCTGGTACAGGATTGCTAATAAATGGTGGATTCCATGCTTTCTTTTGAGGCGACACATATTTATAGAAAAACCAACAATTCTGCTGATTGGGTAGCAGCTTATGTGGCCAATCATACTGGAACTACATTGTGGAACTCCGCGCCAATCATACTGGAACTACATTGTAGAACTCCGCAATAGATGCTTGTGCTCGGTTTTTGAATATTCTATATTCCGACTCCCATGGATGTATCTATACAAAGATTGTATAATATATCCAAGTTACCAAAAAAATAAAAGAATTAAATCTCTCTTTCTTGGGAGCAAATGAATTTATTTTAAACAAACCAGCCCTAGAGACTCCTATGAGGCTACATAAAAATATTTTTTATATAGAAACTAATAATTTAAATCGGGGTCAAATTCCTAAATATCACAAAATTAGGCAAGAATGGGCTTTCCATGAAACTTGTATAAGAAGTTGGCAAGGAAGGAGACCTATCTTATTGGTTCCAGCTGAGTTGATGCAACCAAATAGCACCTTGCCAAAATTCTCCTAAATTTTTGAAGAGCATGAATGAAGGGGTCTGACTATATCATTTGAGATAAGGTGCTATGTTCATCTCAAAGGTATGCAGTAAAATAAAACAAAACCGTCTCAACTTCATAGAAAATAAATGAACCAACAAAAGGGAAGATACTTATTTTTTTTAAGAAAAGAATTGGGTAAAGAGCAATCAGAATCACTCATTAAGATAATAAAGTACAAAGGAATAGAAAAAGAAAGAGGAAAGAAAGAGAAAAAGGAAAGAAAGAGAAACGAAAGGAAAAGGAAGCTCCTACATATAGGAGGCTGCCCAAACAAATAAACCAAAGCTGCAAGAGGTTATGAAAGCAAATCAGAATAGGTAGAATTTTCTACCAACATTTTCCCCAAATTGGTCCGGACCAGTCCTTGAGTAGGAAGGTCATGTTCCACTCTAGCTTGACGTACCAACAAATAGCATTAGCCAGAAAATTCCATCCAACTCCATGTTCGCTTTAATTTCCACCAATCTCCATCGATCCACAGGGAGGTCAATGAAGAAGGCAAATTTCTAATCTTCAGAAGAGCGACAAAATACTCTTGAACCTTTTAACATCATCAAAAATTAATCAAAAGCTAAATCTGTAGTGTCTTCAAATTAGTAACACGAGACAGATTGAAGGACCAGCTTCCTAGAAGCTAAAAGAGGGTATCTTGATCTATTGCAAGAATTGGTTAATTGATATTCTTGTTATAATATATGCTATCACACATACAGTCATACTCAATTCCATGGAATTGTTTGTAGTTAGTAGTTAAAATTTAGTTGTTAATCGCCTCGCCGACCAAGAGAAAATCAGTATTTTCATGGGAAGACAGGACTTCCAAAGTTGCCTTGCAAAAGCTGAGAGAATTTACCTTGAGCCCAGGAATCTATAGCAAGATTCCACTGAGAAGCTTCCTTGAGAGTCCCATTTCCATGTAGTAACATCGGTTATACAAGAGTGATAGCAGAGATAATCTAAAAGAACTAAGTATTCCTATTGTTCAATTTGACAGGCCTGGAGATATTGATATGTCATCTCCAAAAGTCTTCAATTAGGATGGAAGATATGCCATGCTCTTATGTTCAGATCTTGCTTGAGACCAAGGTACGCCATGCCAGCTCGAAAAGGGTGGTATGGGACATACTGTACCACACTGGTTCGGTACCGGTACCCAATACGGGTGGCATGCCGACACTCAGTACACCAAAAAAACTTCGAACCATGCCGTACCAATACTGTGCTAGTATGGCACCGGTACAGAGTTCGGCATCGAGACAACGAACCTTGCTCGAGACATCTTTGGCAAAAAAATTCATTTACTTGAGTTACCACTTGTAAAGGGGCCACTTTTGAAACCATCCATGCCACCATTTAATGCCAATGCTCTTAGATTCAAATAACTCCAATAGAAATATACCTAGACTATCTACTGTAAACCTTCTAAAAGTCCAATATAGCTTATTCATTCAGTAAAAGGTAAAACTATTAAGATAATAGCAAAGCTATTTAAACCATGAAAGGTGAAGACAAATTTTATGCTATCCACTAGTCTCCATCAATAGTTGTACTCATTGAGTAAGAACTTTAGTTACAATCTTCAAAACCCCATTAATGCATGAAACTGGGTAAATAATCTCAAAGTTAGCTTTCATACAAACTAGCTTTGAACCAGTAAGCATGCCCAGACCAACAATGGTCTTAGATGGGTCGATGGCCATAGCAAGCCCTCCGTGCTCCCATGGGCCTTGAGCACGAGCACGAAAGCCCCACTGCAGAGGCAACTCCCCGATGACCCCAGTAAACTATCCATCCAAAGGTCACTCCGGAAGCTCCAAAGTATCGAGAAGCATTGCAACCCCGATTGCTGGACTTTGATTGCACATACATTGATGTTGGACATCGAAGTCTAAGTAGAAGTCAAGTGAAAATTTGCTTAAATATATGACAATACATGGACAACCATGGTCCTTCTCTATCAATTTGTAGGGAATGGGAGAGTTAGATGCTTTGCCACATTTTTTCGTGGGAGTGAAGCATCCTGACTCCTTGGTTCTTTGGAATTGGGGTATTATGTCTTCATAGTTAAAGGGACTAATTAGGCTGAAAATGGATCGGATATTGATGTATCTATATTTGTATCCATATTTTTTAACGAATATAGATACGAATATTAAATGGATATCAAAATTAGCATCCATATTTGTTCTAAATGGATACGGATACGAATCAGATATTAAGCATATCCATATTTTTCTATCTGGATATAAATTGAATGTTATTTTGGATCTAAATTAGATTTTGTGCAAAATTCAATAATAGAAACTAAATCCCCCGCTCTTAGAGGATGTCCTCAGCGTCGAGGAACATGCACTAGGGTGTATGTGCGACTCGTTCAGGTCATGAGTTCAAACAAATGAGACAATTTTCCAGTATCAATGACCAGTACCAATGAATAGGATAGATAGAGAAGATCTATCATATACCTATATTGTGTTTGGAATTTATGGCTAGCAATAATGACATGATCGTAAAAGATAGATTTAATTAAAAATTGGAATTTTAGCAAAGCATTTATTGAAGCAACAGGTCATAATCATTACAAAAAAAATATTGAAAGCAAGAATTTAATAGTGAAAATAAATATCAATGACATTCGATGAAAAATTGCAATTCAGCAAGCATTCATCGAAAGCAAGAAGCTATGATATGTAGGATCAAAAGATTCATCATAAATGTAAGCTACATGTTTGAGGAACGGAAAAGATCTACTTAAATCTAGCACTATCCATCTTTTGATCATGTGTGCATTAACAATTCCAAAGAGGCCACATGCATGTGTTTCATGCAATCACATTCTTAAGCCATTTGCGGCGTATATTAGTCTTGCATTTTGGTCAACCTTCATGGCTGCCTAGAAAAATTCAGTGCCCAAGAAGCATGGACCTAGAAGCCTGCCTTGCCCCTTAAAAGCCCTAATCCCCCATTGGCTTCCATTACAAGAGCTTCGCTCTATGGACACCACCTGGTGAACTCATCTACCACCAAATCCTCACATCACATCTTTCTAATTAATCCCCACTTTAATAAGCTAACACCCAGATCCTAGAAGGTACTAGAAATAATATTTTCTCAAAGCCATCCAAAAAATTAAAAATTGCACTGAATCTTCTTCCACAATCAATACAAATAAATAACCTTTCTTCATCTAGGGCTGGTAAGTGAGTTAGGAATGGGCAAATGGCATTTTTTTCCATAAGGCACATCACTGTTTGAGGAAGGTAATGGAGACAAAGGTACTGTATGCTCGCCGGGGTTTACTGGTTACACCTAAACTTTTGCGAGAGTTGTTGGTATTAGAATTTGGAATCTTGGACTCGGAGGCAAACTCGGCATTCAAGTTAAGCCTGTATAACACCAGAAAAGCGAGGCATAGAGCTTCAGAAGAATATATTTCCCTTGAGGTGGAACTGGAAAACCGATTAATAGAAGCGAAGTAAAGAGGGGGAAAAGGGAAAACATGTCGGCGACTATGAAGCCTCTAATCTCCAAACTTTCACACTTGTGACACCCAAAACCAAATCAAGAACCCTAGATTTCTCCAAAATCGCCAATTCAAAAAAGCATTTTCGCGCAAAGCACCACCTAAACCTTCCTATGTCGCATCCATCTACGTAGAGATCGTCTTTTCGAGGTTAAAATCGCCAAGAAATCGAAAGGAAGACAAGAATCCAGAAATCCTGTAAGAAATCTCAGATATCAATGCATGGAGGGGAGGAGATTGGAAGCAGGACTCACCATAAGAAGCGATTTAGAGAGAGAGGGAGAGCGATGTTGAAGATTTGGAGCAGCGGGAGCCAGCCCCTGCGTCTAAGAAATTATTGGAAATGGGCTCGTTGCCGTCGCCATCACCGTCGCCGATCAATGATGCTTGCCTCCCGGCCGCTCATCGCCGGTCACCCGTCGGGAAAGAGGAATGACCGGGAAGTCGGAACGGAACCCGATCCGGCATCGAAGACTCCCGAAGGAAATAGGCAAATGGCGGTAAACCCGAAGGGCCAAATCGGGTTAAAAGGGTCCGGGTTAGGCACCTGTTAAACTGATATCCGGATCCGAAACATGGAAAAGTCAAAGAAATCTCCAACCCCTGAATTGGATATGGATGCGGATACGGTCGGATTATATCCGACCTAATTCTGGCCCTAATAGGATACCATGTCACCACATGGCTTCACTTCACATGCCGTCACATGGACTCAATTGAACAACCAAAATAGGAATGTTCAGAGTTATCCTTGGCATGAAATGAGAGTGAACGAAAAGTAATTCGGTTGGCATAAATCTAGTATGAATTTCCAACCATAATGCCATAGGTGTAGATTTAATGGTTCATGCAATATAATCCATCAAATCAATAAAATTTTATTTGCATGTCGTTTGACATTGCGTGCCAGACATATCACGAGCAAAATATAGAAATGTTTCGATCATGAATAAAGAAGAAAGTGGAAAAATGACAAGACTGAGGTTTTGTTGTTAAATCAAGTGTGCATTTTATCCTTTTCTTTTTTAGCCACTCAAATATTTGACAACTTCTCTCCACCATCTTGCTATCATCCACTTTTTTTCTTTATGTGGTATTTGATCAAGCAAAACTAACTTAGAAAAATAGAAATAATGAAAAATAGAATCATGCCTAAGTATGAAACCTCAACGGTCCGGCTCTTTGACGATTCAATATAAAAATATATAACAAAAATACTAGATTTCAAGCATTGTTATATTCCAAATATGCCCTAAAGGAAGAACTTCCAACCATTGATCCACAACCAACCATGGCCAAGGCTCACCCTTCCTTTTGTGCCTTGCCTGCCCTTTCATCTTCCACAATGATCTTTCTTTCCTTCACCCACAACATATGAGGAAGATGGCAGCTAGGTTATAAAGGAAGTTATATGGATCCAAGTGGCTACCAAGAGCTAGGCAAAGGGCATAATAAAGAGGAATACTGTAAGTTAGAAGTGATAGAACAATCTTCATTTTCTTCTCAAGACAAGAGATGAACATTTTTCCATCTCTACTGGGGATTCTTTGTTATCAAGAGATAGCTAATACAACAGACAGTAGACTTGGTAGACTACTAGCTCCATGGTCCATTGAATGTGCATCATAAATAAATAGACAAGCAAATATTAGTTGATATTTTTTTAATGATCTCAAGCCAAACTTACTTGGGCCAAAAAAAAAACAAAAAAACTTGTCAACCAAGGCCTGGTTTAGCTTGAGTGTAGCATCATAACCAATAACTTATTGCTAATAATGCTATGATATTATGACCGTTATTGATGAAATATGACATCAAAAAATTAGGCCTTTTGTGTTATATATCAACATTACTCAAATTTCTAGGATATATTTATTTTAATGTATTTGCTTTCCTATCCCTTTTTCCTAGTCCGAACATATTAAGCAAATGGCTCAAATTTCTCTATGTTAAATGGTACCTTTGGTTGTTTTTTTTTTATCCACCAAAAAGAAAAAAATTAGTTGTAAATAAATTTAGGACCAAGACCAATTTAGTTAGTGATAAGACAACCTAATATTTGGAGTTAGCACCAGGGAACTAGAATACCCTCCCCTACTAACTCATTTGATTATGTATGTATGTATGTAAATATATGAATATAAGGAAAATTAGCTACATGATTTTATCTGTTAAATTCTTTTCTTCATTTTCGGATGTACACTTTCACATGCATCCTCTCCTTTAACTCTTACTAGTTGCTATTCTATTACAACATCCCAACTAATATTTGGATTTTGATCATGTTCCAATCAAACTAAACACAATAGAAATTTAAATCTAATTTCATGAGTGATTTTTTTTTAATGCAAAACCGATCATTCATTTTCTCTGTCATGCTCCTTTCATGTTGTAATCTGTCAGAGACTATTATGACAAGAGTTCCATTAGTTTTGGAAGTTGTTAACCTTTGAGCTACTTGGTTCACTAAAATCATGTGCTGAATTGAACCTCAAAAGAGCTCGAATTTCATTATTGATCAAGTTTGAACATGTGTTCGAAGTTTACTCATTTGATGGATTCAAACATGAATCCAAACTTGATTTTTTTTTTCTTTTTTATAATCAAATTTGGATGCAAATGTAGCATGAATCCAACCTATTTACAATCCTAGACCCCATTCATATCTCAATATAGCCCTTCTTAAATTGGTCTAGAGATTGAGATTGACACCTTGCTTCAATTATCCTTACCACGAGATCATGTGCATCTCTTTAGAGAGCCTCTATCGGATTTCCTAGAGGGGACAAACCTCAAGATTTGTGTCCCATGGAATCAGTCTTGAAAGATGCTCCAAGAGCATCTTAGATGATGAACCTTAAAAAGAAAGTACTATAAATGCTCAATTGATTTGATTCTAAAACCCCCATCTTTTCTTCCTTCTCATCCTTCTCTCCTCTCTTACCTCAAGAAAGGGATATCAACCAGAAGGATTGATAAGAGAGGGAGGTGCATTGACTAAGAAGATGCAATAATCCTTGAATAGATAAAATCTTAAGGTAGATATTTTATCCTTTTACAAACCAATAGCTAGGATTTTAGTTTCAAACATTGAAAATTAAAATAACAATGTACTGAAATAAATCTCTTGTCATAAGAGGAAAAATGAAATAAAAATCTAGATATTAAAAATAACAAATACAGAGGTTTTTCACTTTTTATCAACATAGAGTGTCTTCTTAAATAGAATTTGCAACATAAGCTACATATAATACCAAAAAGAAGTTGATATGCATACCATGCTGTGCCCCCTTTCAACTTAATAATAATGTAATCAATTTTTGCAAAATCCACAGCTGGCTCACCCCTTCATTAAGATGCAAAACCCATATATTAGCTATATATCATCTCATGCAAAAGATAAATAAAGGAGAGATTTCGAATGAAAACTCACAAAAGCTTGCTTATCAGATTAATTTTTGTCTCAGTTTCCTTGAAGTACTCTGTCGTTACGAAATTTGCAAAACCTCGACCATCCTCTATGCCGTGTACTTGTCTAAAATAATCATCTAGGAACTCCTTTCCAATAGAAAGGATCAAATACAAATTAAAGAAGAATATCATGGACACAAATGAATAGAAAACATAGTGATCATAAAACTCAAAATATATAGCTTATCATCTTTCAGACTCACCTCATGAAACAGTTCCCTGAGAAGGCCTTTGTGCTGCTTCTTAAGCTGTTGGACATCCATAGCTTCTCCTCTTCTCCACAACTCAAGTTCTCTCTTTGATTTGAAAGTTTTAAGAAACTATTTGCAGATTAGGGTCTTGATTTATAGTGGAAACTAGAAAGAGATAATAATTGAAAGCAGAGTAACAACAAAGTTTTTAAGAACATTTGATGTTTCCAAGAGGAACAGACTAACAATATTTGTCTATTTCTAAAATGAAAACATATATTAATGAGAAATGAATGGCAAAAATCCGTGCTAGAAAGTTGTAATGGCTTTATTACATGACTTCACAAATTCGTTGGAGCTACTAGGACCCACAAAAAGGCTTTCAGGGAAGGAGCAAAGCTACTATTGTGCGAGTAAATTAGATGCCTCCATAGGAAACAAACTAACGTACTTGCCTATTTCAGGAGCCTATAATTATTAATTGATTCGAGATAAGCTTAAGAATTTGTGCTAGAAAGTTGTAATGGCTCTGAAATTACATGACTCCACAATTAATTGAAACTAGTAGGACTCACAGAAAGAATTTTGGGAAAGGAGTAAATGTGCCACTATAAGACAAAATAATAAGCATTGATAGGATAAAGATAGGCTTTGAAAGTTATAACAGTTCTAACATTATTAGCTTCATGGATTGGTGGCAGTAAGTAATAAATGTTAAAGAATTTAATGGAAGGAACAAAGCTGCTATCATTTATGTGTCAATTTAAATAAGAGATCCAAAACATCTTGAAAAGAA
The DNA here is from genome assembly GCF_051530095.1 of Phoenix dactylifera. NCBI lineage: Eukaryota > Viridiplantae > Streptophyta > Magnoliopsida > Arecales > Arecaceae > Phoenix > Phoenix dactylifera. The sequence goes on along the minus strand of NC_143191.1, from coordinate 50,335,920 downwards.
CTTCTACAACATGAGTTCAAAGAACATAGAGGTAATTAGAGTTGTTTTTTTTACCTTTTCTAGGAATATTCTCTTTTAATACAATGTGAGACATTGTAACCTGACGGGTTATAAAAATTATTTTTTTTTAACAAAATAAACTATGGTTTAGGGTCCTAATATAGTGGCACTACATTGAGGATGAACTCCACATATTTTTATTGATACATCCTTTTGACATTCAATGTTCTAAAGAGTATGAAATTAATGCTTTCCCATTAATTCAAGAAGAGATTGAACATACTATTGATATAATTAAATATATTCTACAATGTGTTTGAAAAAATTTGGTGTTCCTAAAGGCAATAAGTTAGTAGCACTTATCAATTTTAGAAGGAACCAACTAGGCAAAAGCATATGATTAAAAATGTAACGGCTTTGACATCACTTATCTCCATGGATTTCTAAAAGTTTAGTGGGGTTTATAATAGAAGTTTCAGCAAGGAGTAAAGCTACTAGCATGCATATAATATTTAAATTAGAATATTAAGATTTTTGAAGAAGGATGCTACCACATTAAATTAGAAAAAATATAAATTTAATTAAGGTTTTTTATTTTTCTAGGAATTATCTTTTCTACTATGATGATAAAAACTTTGTAACTTGATAAGATTAAGATTGCAAGATATGATATGTATTTAATATTCGTACCTTTTACCATTCTAAAGTGGTGCCTTTGTTTTAATGTCCCTTCATGGAGGACCTATATTTTTATGGAGACATCCTTTTGATATTTAACATCTCTAACAGGACAAATTATCAGTACTTATCCATCCATTCAAAAAGACACTACAATTACTAGTAATGAATACTAGCATGAAGTCTATAGAGCCTCAATTTATAATAAAGGATTAGAAAGAGATATACTTAAGAAGAAAGTATTGAAGCAAAAAAATAATCAAAGAGTATCTAATAAAGTGTTACAACAAACTTATTTCAAATTCTTTCTAAAGTTCAATGTATACAACAAAATTTCTGTGAAAATTCAACATTTCCAAGGCATGCTGACTAAGGATACATGCCAATTTCAAAAGCAGATACAATTTATTGATCATAAATGTAAGGCAAAATTCTCTACTGGAAACCTTTGAGGGCTTTGGCATTGCATAGCTCCATTGGTGGGTGTTGGTGGGGCCTAAAAAGAATTTGAAGAAAGGAGTAAAACTACTAGTTAGCTCTAAAAGAATTTAGAGCTAACTAAACCCTTCTACGTTTTCTAAAATGCTTTATAAAGGAGTTCTAGCACATGAGCTAAAAGAATGTAAAGCTAATAATCTCTACTACTAAGATGTGAATAGCTTTGGAACCCAAGTAGATTGTGTTTTTCCTAGAAAGTTTCATGGCAATACATTGAGGATGAACTCCACATATGCAGATACATCTTTTTGACATTTGGGGCTTGTTTGGTTCGCGGGAAGTATTTTTCCTCCTAGAAATATGATTCCTGGGAAGCAGATTCCTAGGAAGAGGATGCCTAGAAAAGTACTTTTGGCATGTTTGGTTGACCATGGAAAATTAACAAATTTTCAAAGTGCTTATATTTGATTGACCATCCACTTTCTTGGAAAAGTTATATATAATTCCTATTATACCCTTAATAAAAATTAGGTCTTTGATACCTCTTTAATGCTTCTTTAATGCTGAAGGATCTTTTTGGAAAAAAAATAAAAATAGAGTGATTCCTGCCTCATGGGAAAGTAACTTTCACATGTTTCTTATGGGAAAGAATTTCTCATAAAATGTGGGAATTATATTTTCATAGGAATACAATTTTTCCGTCTCTCTCCTTTGAAAACTCCAACCAAATAAGAGGCATCTTGTTACTTTTCCGTTGACCACACTTTCCTTCCTTCTTTTCCCGCGAACCAAACGAGCCCTTGATATTTCTAAGAGAACTAGAATATTAATATTTTCCCATTCAAGAATAGACTACAATTACCGATGAAGAATGATACTATGGAAGTACCAATTATAGGCAACAAAAAGAATTCAATGAAATTTAATTTTACAACTCCGAGAAATGCAATGTTCCCAAGGGAGACGCACTAACAATTCTTGCCAAATTCAAAAGTGACTGTTAACATTGATGAGAAACGAAAGGCAAAAGTGTATACTAAAAGTTTTGATGGCTCAAATATTACACGGCCCCACAAATGGTAAGAATTAGAAAGACTCATGAAAAAAAATTTAGATATTTTCCAAAAAATTTCTACCATATGAATTCAATTATAGATTATATCTTACATGATATACACCATACAACCGTGTATGCTGATAACCATAGCCGCTTATTTCTATAGTAATACATCAGGATAAGTGTTTGCTAAATAGAATCGATGATTAATGGTGTGCAGTGTCACGAGGTGCACATAGTATAAAATATAATTTTTTAAATTAAAATAATTTAATTACTTGCAAATAAGACTAATAAATGAAAAATTATTCTCCATGCTGTGTACACCGTGTGGCGGTGCATGCGGCCAACACATATATTGCAGTTTCTATAGACCTCATCCATTGAACACATATTTTGATGCACAATCATAAAACGAACGGCCGTGATTGTCCGTTGGTGCATGTAGATAATTTTTCCAAACAACCTAAAAAAGCCGGCCGTTCCGCCAAGCCCGGTGCTAGTGTTAATTGCAAATAAGACCCTCAACAAACCTAATATCTCATGAACACTCGATTATTGTTCTCCCGAATATACGGCCGACCTCAAAATCCCTCGGGATACCAACCCTAGCTAGAGCTCGGAGATTTCCCACTTCTTCTTGGATAAAAAAATTTCGAACTTGTTGGTAATCAAGAGGAGTCTTGTCTTCTCGAGCACCTCCAACTGAGGTAACAATCTCTCCTTTGCCGTATTTTCCGTTGGTTTTTGTTCTCTCTCTATTCCTTTGTTATGAATCGCGGTAACTCTAGATGATGTGCTCTGTCTTCCGGATTCGAGATTGTCACTTAATTTGTTGGCAAAATATTGTTAGGAACCATGAGGATATGAACTGTTAAATTCGTATAGATATGATGGCATGATTTTATTTGTAGAAGGTAACTCTGCTGGATTGTGTGGATGTCTTATATGTTTCTCTGCCATTGGATTCTACTTTGAATTAGAGCTGCTTTACTATCCCCATTGGTATGCTTGAAATGTAAATAAATAAAAATTATGTATATTATAGCTATGATTTTTCACAAAATAAACTGTGATATGAATAAAAATGGTGTATATCAGTTGTTAGATGTTAACATAATAGCCCTTATGCTTACTTTCTAACAAGCATTTTAATCATTAGATGTGCATCTAACAAAAGGACAATAGCTTTTGTTGCGGGGTTTTCACCCCGGCAACAGTCCGCACACCAACCGAGCAGAGAAAGCGACTGCGTCCTCACCGAGGTATTGTCCGCTCTGGGCCGGCCTACGATTTTCCCTCCATGGGTTCGTGAATGAGTTGCTCGGGGAGTACCAACTCGTCACGGCGCAACTTGCTCCGAACGCATGGAGGACGATTATCGGATTTCGGTCCTTGTGCATGGCATATGGGATCCCGTCTTCCGTGAATGTCTTCCGGCGGCTCTTCATGTTGAAGTCCAACCCGGGAGACGGAGAGTGGCTCTATATCGCCCTTCGGGGGGGTCGGTCACTCTTCCAGGGCGCTCCGACGTCCATTCACGACTGGAAGAAAAAAATTTTCTTTTTTGGGTTCCGAGCGGTCATGGGGGTTCGACCTTAGGTGGAGGCAGAGCCGGCTCAGGACCGCCAATAAACTCCCCAGGCTTTCCACGCGCGAGCAGGGGATCCTTAACGCCGTTCGCGGCCTCGGGGATGGTATTCTTCATGAGCGAGGACGCTCTAGTCAATGTCGGTCTGAGCTCGGCGCGCCCTCAAGATAAGGGTAGTAGTAACTTAAAAAATTTTCTTTCTTTTTCCTCATAATATTTTACGAACTTACTTTGCTCGTCCTTGCAGACATTGCAAAGATGGTGACCAAGAGCGGAGCTTTGTACGCTCGGTTCCGAAAGAGGGCAGCCGAGCTCGAAGGAGTCCCGCCCGAGACAAAGAAGAAGGCCAAGGTCTCGGCTGATGGGGCCGCCGAGAGGAGCGCTCCCCGAGTTGAGCCCCCCGAAGCTGCTCGGAGGGGGGGCTCGAGCTCCGAGCCCGGAAGCTCAGCAGGAGCCACTATGGCGCTCGCATGCCCGACGCCAATCTCGCGAGTCCCTGGTCGGTCGCCCGTTCGACCCGAGCGCCCGGCATTCGAGCCGGGCAGCAGCCGAGGGGTCGCGAGGCCGCCTTCGCCGAAGGCGACAAGGCCCAGCCTCCCCGACCCACCGGAGGATGAGGGCCAACAAGAAAGGCGGTCCTACATTCCGGAATGGACAGTGTTCGAGGGCGACTCAGCCCTCAAGAACGTTGAGACGGCGCGGCAGATCTTCCGCGTCGCACTTCTTTCAGCCGACAGGGCGAAAATTCAGGCCATGAGCTTGAACAATTTTTTGGAGTCACCTCGCCTCCCTGCTATTCGGATAAATCTTCATTATTTACTATTATTTATTCCTTACGCTTTTAGCTTTTATGCCCTAATTCTATCCTCGGCCTAATTTCTGCCTTGCTTACAGCACCTCCACGAGATCGAGACACTGATCTCGATCGGTGCGGACTGCAAAGAACGAGCTTGTCGGTGTTTACGGGCACAAGAGGAGGCCGAGAAAAAGCTGGCGGAGCTCGAGCTCCACAAGAAGGAGCTTTTGCTTAGAGTGGGGGCCACCGAGGATGAAGTCCGAATTGTGACCGAGGTGCTCGAAGAAGAGAAGGCCGCTCATGTTCTGACTAGATCAGAGCTGCGGGCTGCCGAGGCTTGCTTGGCCGAGGTGCGGTCCCTGCTCGTCGTCCGCGAGCAGGAAATAAAGAACGCGGAGCTTAAGACCGAGCAACTCGAAGCTCAACTCGGAGCTCGGGAGAAGGAGGCCCAGGAGCAGGCCCAGAGCGCCGTTCAACTCTTCCGTGAATCGGAAGAGTTCCGCGACCTGCTCGAAGAGGAGGCCGTGAAGGGGCTCATTCAGGGCTTCAACGACTTCCGCAATCAACTGAAGCGGCTCTGCCCCGACTTTAACCTCGACCTGCTTTAACCGGGAGCGGGGTTCGAGTTCGAGGCAGATGACTCGGTTGAGGCGGGGACTCGGGCGGTTGAAGAAACCGCTCAAGAGACCGAGGCCGCTGCCGAGGAAGGTCCGGCGGGAGCACCCGAGGCTGCTCCCGAGGTTGCTGAGGACGGCTGGACCGAGACCGCCACGGAGGAACCAGCAGCTGCTGAAGAAGGTCCGACGGGAGTTCCTGAAACTGCCCCCGAGGCTACTGAGGACAGTGGGGCCGAAGGGATCCCGGCTGCTGGTGCCGCGCTCGCCCCCTAGGGTTTTCTTTTTTGTTTTGTTATTTTTGTGAAGGAGGATGGCCTTTATGTCTGTTATACGGCCGAGCCTCAATTTTGTACTCAGCCTTCGGGCTTTTCTTCCAAATGAACTTTCTTTCTAAATTTGTGTGGTTGACTCAAGTCTTGCTTTTCAGTAGATCTAAGTTTTTTCGGGTTCACTCAAGTTCATGGACTTGGGCTCTGCGGCCTCAACCACGTTCATTACGTAGTCAGACTTAGGTTTGGCATATTTGCCAAGTCCTTGACTCGGGTCCTAAGTTCGCGCTGCTCGGACCCTCGACCAGCGATATCGCGGTATTTAGGTCCGAGACACTCGCCTGTCCTCGGGCTCGTCAAGCTTTCGAGCTCGGCACTGAATCCTACCGAGCCCTAGGACCTGAGGTCGCTAACTTGGCTCAAATGTCACAGGCTCCGTGAGCTCGGAGCTCTAGTTGCCAAAGCGAATTGTCGGACCCTCCCCCCGACCTAAACAAGTCTAGGTACAGGCCCGATGCAAGTCCCCAAGCTCGGGATCAAATTTCACTGAGCTGCCGATATCAATCGGACTAGGGTTCACTGACGAGTGGTGCGCGTGGGATCGATGAGGTCGGCCCATGATTGATCCGGCAAAGCGCCCCGATGCTGGTCGGGACTTTATTTGAGCATTCAGTTGATGCAGGAATGAATACAAGTACTGATTAAAATGTACCTTTTGTACCGTCGGAGTCGAGCGGCTCACGCTGAGGTCGGCAGCTTTGCTCCTCAGCTAACTTTTGAGGATGCTCTTTTGCTCGGGGTCTGCTTTCTGGGGACACCAGCACACTAGGAGAAATAGTTGTCATTGGAGATCTGTGGGCGTTGCCTTGCGGTCATCCACAAATATTTTGGGGGCGCTTCGTTGTCAATCACGAACATTTGTTGCCGATCACGAACGTTTGTTGCCGATCACGAACGTTTGTTGCCGACCACGAACGTTTGTTGCCGACCATGAACATTTATTGCCGACCTCGAACATTTATTGCCGACCTCGAATGTTTGTTTCCGGGGGGCCGCGAAGGTACTACCCCGTCATTCCGAGGTCGAGGGAGCTCGGGCTCACTGTCGACTCATCGGGGCATCTCGACCTTAGTCGAGGAGGCGCTACGGGGGGCCGCGAAGGTACTACCCCGTTATTGATGTTGAGCGCTGGCCGCGAAGGTACTACCCCATCTTTCCGAAGTGTCAAGAGGTCTGGGCACGCACTGTCGACACTTGGGGCATCCCGAACTCTATCGGGGAGGCGCTACGGGGGGCCGCAAAGGTACTACCCCGTTATTGATGTTGAGGGCCACGGAGGGCCGCGAAGGTACTACCCCGTCTTTCCGAAGTATCGAGAGGTCTGGGCACGCACTGTCGACACTCGGAGCATCCCGAACTTTGTCGGAGGATCGTACGCAGGTCGAGGGGTCTGGGAACGCACTGTCGACCTGCGACGCTTTCCGAGGTCGAGGGATCTGGGAACGCACTATTGACCTCGGGGCATTCCGGCCTTAGCCAAGGTATTTGAGGAAGATCGAGACCGAGCTCGACATTGACACCTCGAACTTTTTGCTATAGGCGCCCGGCTTCGCCCGGTGCTAATTGTAGTATCCGAACGGGGTCATGTATACGAGCCGGGCCGGGTCGTCTGGGAATCACGAAACATTTAGACATCAGGAGAAACGCAGCACAATTAAACAATTGTAGATAAGTTATTGTAAAAAGGTGAGACTTATGCTCCAAACAGAGATCCCCTTGGGGTTCTATTGGTAATACACCCGGAGGTTTTCAAAACTCCAGCTTCGTGGAATAGGGGTCCCGTCGAGAGACTCCAGCTTGTACGCCCCGGATCGCTGGACGCGTGCGACCCGGTAGGGTCCTTCCCAATTCGGGGCCAACTTTCCTTGCTCGGTCGGTTGAGAGACTTCAGCCCTTCTGAGGACGAGGTCCCCCACTTTGAAGGATTTGATTTTGACTCTGGCATTGTAATATTGCGCCGTCTTTTGTTGGTACCTCGCCATGCGGACTCGGGCGGCTTTCCTTGTCTCCTCGTCTAGGTCCAGGTTATTTCTGAGCTGCGAAGAGCTGGAGTTGGCGTCATAATGCTCTACCCTTGGAGAAGGGAGCCCAATCTCCAATGGGATAACAGCTTCCGTTCCATACGTCAAATTGAAGGGAGTTTCGCCGGTGGGTACACGGAACGTGGTCCGATAAGCCCACAGGATGTTGTATAGGTCTTCGACCCACTGTCCCTTGGACTGCTCGAGCCTGGCTTTGAGCTCCTGCAAAATAGTACAATTCGTTACCTCGGTTTCTCCATTTGTCTGAGGATGTGCGACCGAAGTGAAGCAGTGGTCGATGCCGAGCTCGGAGCAGAACTCTCTGAAGCGAGCGTTATCAAACTAGCGGCCATTGTCTGATATGAGGATGTGGGAAAGTCCGAATCTGCAAATTATTGACTTCCAAACGAAATCCTGCATCTTCTGCTCGGTGATCCGGGCCACTGGCTCGGCCTCAACTCATTTAGTAAAATAGTCGATAGAGACGACCAAAAACTTCTTTTGCCCGGTTGCCAGAGCGAACAGTCCCAGGATATCAATTCCCCATTGGACGAATGGCCAAGGGGAACTGATCGAGGTCAACAAAGTCGAGGGTCGGTGTTGAATATTAGCGTTCCTCTGGCATCGGTCACGTCTCCGAACGAAGTCTAGCGTATCCTTCTGGAGTGTCGGCTAGTAATATTCCTGGCGTAGATCTTATGTGCCAGTGCTCGGCCTCCCAGATGATTTCCGCAAATCCCTTCATGGACTTCGCGCATCGCATAATCCGCCTCTGTCGGGCGGAAGCATCTAAGGAGGGAAGAGGTAAACGATCTCCGATAAAGCTTGTCTTCGTACAATATGTATCGAGCGGCTAGACGCTTGACTCGGCGAGCCTCGCATTCATCACTGGGGAGGGCGTCATCCTGCAGGTAGCTGACGAGCTCGTCCATCCAGCTCGGCTCAACCTCGACGCAAAGGGCCGGCTCGGGTTCCTTCGTGCTGGGCATCTGAAGATACTCCAGTGCTGCTGCTTTTGGAAGCTCGCTTATGCGAGAGGACGCCAACTTTGACAGTTGATCTGCTCTGAGGTTCTCCGACATGGCAATGTGTTGGATGTGGAAAGAGCTCAGAGTCGAGGTGAGATCCCGCACTTTCCGGAGATACTCCTGCATCGTGGGCTCTCTGGCTTCGAAGTCGCCCAAGATTTGGTTCATAACCAGCTGGGAGTCGCTGAAGACCCTTAGGTCCTTCACTTCCAGCTCCTTTGCCAACTTGAGCCCGGCGATGAGTGCCTCGTATTCCGCCACATTGTTTGAGGCGGAAAACTCGAGGCGTAAAGCCTGCTCGGCAACCACTCCATCTGGACTGGTGAGGATGAGGCCCGCTCCACTACCCCCCAAGTTCGAGGAACCATCGACGTGCAGAGTCCACGTCGACCTCGGGGTCTGCTTTGTTGGTGCAGGCTCGAGCTCGGCCTCATCTGGCACAGTGCACTGGACTATAAAGTCGGCGAGTGCCTACGTCTTGATCGCCGGTCTGGGTCGGTACTCGAGGTCGAACTCTCCGAGCTCGACGGCCCACTTTGTAATTCTTCCAGCACGATCTGATCGTTGCAGAATTTGCTTCATCGGCTGGGCGGTCAACACGGCCACCGTGTGGGCTTAGAAGTAGGGCCGGAGCCTCCGAGCCGAAACGACCAGGGCAAAAATTGTCTTTTCCAGCTTTGAATATCGGGTCTCGGCATCCCTCAAGACTTGGCTGGTGTAGTATACCGGTTTCTGAAGCTTGTTCTCCTCTCGAACCAGGACCGAGCTCACTGCAATTGGGGAAACCGCCAAGTACAGATAAAGGAGCTCACCCTGCTGAGGCTTCGTGAGCAAAGGAGGAGAAGCGAGAAGACGCTTAAGCTCTTCAAAGGCTTGCTGGCATTTCGCCGATCACAAGAAGTTCTTCGGCCGCTTGAAAGTCGCGAAGAACGGAAGACAGCGCTCGGCAGATCGGAAAACAAATCTCTCGAGAGCTGCGACTCGTCCTGTAAGCCGCTGCACCTCTTTAACTGTCCTCGGGGGCACCATCTCTTGAAGCGCTCGGACCTTCTCGAGATTGGCTTCAATTCTCCGTTGGGTAATCACGAAGCTAAGGAACTTGCCTAAGGTGACTTCGAATGCACATTTTGCAGGATTGAGCTTCATCTGGTATCTCCGAAGCATGGTGAACGCCTCGTCGAGGTCAGCCACATGATCCTTCGCCATTCGACTCTTCACCAACATGTCATCGACATAGACCTCCATGTTTCGGCCTATTTGGTTTTTAAAGATTCGGCTGACCAGCCTTTGATAAGTGGCTCCAGCATTCTTTAAGCCGAAGGGCATCACCTTGTAGCAATAGGTGCCCCCGTCGGTAATGAAAGCCGTCTTTTCCTCATCTTCTGGCGCCATCCGAATCTGGTTGTACCCTGAGAAGGCGTCCATGAATGTCAACAGCTCATGTCCCGAGGTGGAGTCTACGAGCTGGTCGATGCTGGAAAGTGGGAAGCTGTCCTTCGGGCAGGCCTTGTTCAGGTCAGTATAGTCCACGCACATGCGCCATTTTCCGCTAGCTTTTCTGACGAGGACCACATTGGCGAGCCACTCCGGATAGGATATCTTCCGGATGAAGCCGGCCTTGAGGAGTTTGTCGACCTCCTCGGCCGCTGCTCGCTATCGCTCTGGAGCGGCACTTCGCTTCTTTTGTCGCACAGGCTTACAGGTTGGCTTTACTTGGAGTCGGTGGACCGCGACCTCCGGATCTATTTCCGGCATATCGGCGGGCGACCAGGCGAAGATGTCCATGTTGGCCCGTAGGAAGTTGATAAGGCGATCCCTCTTGCGGGCATCAAGGCCAGAGCCGACCTGCACGGTTAGCTCAGGACAATTTTCTCGTAAGAAAATTTGGGTGAGTAGCTCATCGGGCTCTACCCGCTTCTTCTGAGGGCCAACCCGTGTCTCTAAAGTTTCAGCCGAGAGCTTGTCATTTGGCACCGAAGTTGACACCTTGGCTAGTTGCTTTGCCTTGTAGGTCGCCATTTAGCATCACCTTGCTATCACCTGGTCCCCACGGACTTCGCCAACTCCTAGGCTGGCAGGAAACCGCATAAGTAGGTGACAGGTTGAGACCATGGCTCGAAGTGGATTGAGCCCTGGCCGTCCAAGGATGGCGTTATAGGCTGAGGGCAAGCGCACCACGAGGAAACCCATCCTCACGGTACTCTCTCGGGGGGCGAGCCCGACCGTAACCAGGAGATCGACCTCGCCCTCCACTGGAACTGAGTCTCCGGTAAACCCGATCAGTGGGGCGTTCACCCTCCGTAACTGCCTTTCTGTCATCCCCATTCTAGAATAGGCATCAAAGTACAAAACATTCGCCGAACTTCCATTATCAACTAGGATGCGTTTTACATCAAACTTGTTTACGACCATAAAGATGACCACAGCGTCATCGTGGGGAGTTTCAACTCCCTTGAGGTCCTCATTCGAGAAAGAGATGACTTCAGAGGTGCGGGAGCGCTTTAGAAGAAGTCTTTTTCCAGCGGGTTCTCCGGCTGGGGCCCTCCGATCTATGGTGTTGATAGTGCCAGCAATGGGTTTGTTAGCATTCGGCTCTCCATGCTGCACGACGTCCTCCACTGGTCTTTTTTCTTCACGCCGGTTCCGCACAAACCGGTTGAGCACTCCTCGGCGGATGATTGCCTCGATCTCGTCCCGGAGCTGGAAGCAGTCCTCCGTATCATGACCGTGGTTCCGGTGGAAACGATAGTACTTCTTGGGGTTGCGCCAGGCCCCGGGGTTCCGCATCGGGGGCGGAGGCCGGAAATAATTCCGACCCTCGATCTCCATAAGGATCTCAGTCCGAGGAGCGTTAAGGGGAGTGTAACTTTCGTACCTCCCGTTGGATATGCGGGGCCGTGGCGGAGATCTCGGACGAAGCGGGGTTCTTGGTCGGAGCGGTCCCCGTAGCCGGGGTGGACTCTTCAGACGAGGCAGGTTCTTAGCTCGGCGCGGAGACGGGCTTCTGGGACGGCCGCGCTCCTCATGACGCCTCTTTGCTTTTTGGAGGTCTGCTCGGCCCCGCCTCGTCTAGAAGCGACGGCTTTCTCGGCTTTCGCGTACTTCCGCACCCGGACTAGCATTTTGGTGAAGTCAACTGGAAAATTCTTCTCGATGGAGAAGAGAAACATATAAGACCGAGCTCCAGTCTTGAGTGCCGACATGGCTATGGACTGGTCGAGCTCGCGGACCTCCCAAGTTGCGGCAGTGAAACGGTCCAGATATTCCCTGAGCGACTCTCCCTCCCTTTGCTTTATATCGAGGAGGGAGTCTGAAGTCCGCCGCTGGGGTCGGCTGGCAGCGAAGTTGGCGGCGAACTGCCTGCCGAGTTGCTCGAAAGAAGAGACCGTGCTGGGTTTCAGCCTGGCGAACCAAAGACGAGTTGCTCCTCGAAGCGTTGCCGGAAAAGCCTTGCAGAGCATGGCCTCCGAGGATTCTTGCAGTGCCATCAAGGCCCGGTAACTCTCCAGGTGATCGAGAGGATCGGTCATGCCGTTGTAGGGCTCCACCTGGGGCATCTTAAACCTCGGCGGGACCGGCTCATCCTCGATTTATTGGAAAAAGGGGGACCTCGTGGTAAATTCGAAGTCGCCCTCGCGTCCCGCCCTCCTGCTGTGGAGCGCCTCGATCTGGCGCTCCAGCTTCTCGACTTTCTTGTCGAGCTCGTCGCCCTAGGGGATCGCCACGGTGGTCTGCTCGGGCGCAGGTTGCCCTGGGACTGACTCGACCTCCGACGGTTGCGGCCAGTCGCCTGGACCCCTCACTGGGGGTTCTCTCCAGGATGCTCGAGCATGGAGATCTTGGCCTTGGGGGGCTGGTCCACTTGAAGGGGGCACCGGTTGAACCAGGGCCTGAGGAAACGGTGCTGTCGGGACGCCCCTAGGTTGCAGGCCTTGGACAGCAGCAGCCAAGGCCTGAACCTGCTGCACCAAGGCATCAAACTGTTCCGGCCAAACTTGAGGAGTCGAATCGGCCGGAGGTGGTGAGTTCTGGACAGAGTGTCTAGGGCTAGGTGGAAGACGTCGGGAGGCATTAGAAGCTCCCTTGCTTCTCAGCTTCATGGCCGCGACTCGGGCCCTTCCTCTAGCGCCAACTGTTGCTGGAATTTGGACCCGGGGGTGACCACTGGGCCAGGAAGGAGGAGCTCCGGTGAGAACCAGCGGGCGGCGATCTGGCGGCGCGCGACGTCCTCCGAGAGACCTGCAAGAAGCCGGCGCCGGAAACCCCGGTGCCGGCCCTCCGATGCTTAAGTTAGAGGGGGCAAGTGTATGAACGGGAGTAGTCAATGTTCAGAGTTTTTTCTTCTCCAGTCCCCTTTAAAATGGGGAAGTTCCCCTTTTATAGAAGGGGCTGGGTTACCTGTGATGTGACGGGGCAAACAGTCTGTAGTACGATTGGGCATGCAGTAGAAATCAATGCTCGATCGTGTGAATCAATGCCGTTACTGTAGGAGATTAGGCCGAAGCTCTCGAGTCATCATGGAGTCATACCATCATTCATAGCCAAGTAGGTTTGCCGTAAGAGGCTTGATGTCCGTAGATAACAGAAGCCATACGTTTTAATTGTTGAGCAAGCTGAGTGCCTGCAAGAGCCATACGCTTTGATTGTTGAGTAAGCTGAGTGCCTGCAGGAGCCATACGTTTTGATTGTTGAGTAAGCTGAGTGCCTGCAGGAGCCATATGCTTTGATTGTTGACGAAAGCAAGGCGTGGTTTTTTGGTCGCGCTGCGGGGGGATGTGACCACAGCGCGAGTCGGGCGTCTCTGGGTCAGTAGGGCTGCTCGGGCGCTTCCGGGTCAGGGGGTTTGCTCGGGCGCTTCCGGGTCGGAGGGTCTACTCGGTCTGCTCGGGCGGCTCCAGGTCGGAGGAGGTCTGCTCGGCTATTCATGCAGGCGTGACGAATATTTTCCCCCCAACAGCTTTCATATGAAACCCTGAGGTTCTCATGCTCTACCTAATCCCTTAAACAAGCTCCTCATCAAACTTACTGAGCTAAGCTCAAACTCAACACCATTCTAAGATGAGCCAATCTTTAGCAGGGCGGTCCCTACCTGAAGCTTCGCTTATTTAAACCTTTATGGAGAAATAAGGAAGCTTCAGTAATCTAGCGATGCATCAACAGTCTTGGACATAAAACAATAGCATTCTAGCAGGTATCTCCAGGTCCCTCCTGCAAGGACTGGTACCAACAACTTATAGGGTTTGCTTGAACTATTTCTGAAAGCTCTCTGACACTGTCAACATAAAAAGAAGTATCTCATGCGGTATTATTGCTTAAAATGAAAACTTAGGGAAAAAACAGAGGGCATAAATGCACGCTTAACACAAGCCATAGAAACACAAGTCTAAAGGCTTTTGTTTGCTTCTTCCGCTTATAGTATATATATTTACTAACATGTTCTTTTACACATAACTTGAATAACATTAGTACAAACCGCACGATGACAAAAAATAAAATCCAGATGACCACCACTGCATTATCTTGTACTTCCAAATGTGGCAAAACAAATAAGGTGATTGTATCTTTAGACAAAAAAAAAAGATCCACCCCCGACACAAAAAAATAAGAAAAAGAAAAAGGGATCCAATATATAAGAAAATATAGGAATAGCTTCAAAGGCATCCCTTTTCCCCACCTTTCTCCAGTATCACTGTCCTATAGACTCCCACCAGCTGCCACAATGAGGTGCTTCAGCTACAAGTAGTTAAAGGTAAGCATGAATATGATTTAGCGAGAGTCAAACTCTCATTGCCGATTTTTTTAAGAGAAATATCTAGATATCTGGTGTAAACTTGTAGTTTGTTTCTTAAAAGAGATTTTTCTTGCTTAGATTGTTGCAGATTCATTTGCCATCTGCACGAATCTAAACTTATTTTCAGAATGGAAATTTCTATGATGAATCAGAAGAGGATAGGAGATAAAATCCATGAATTTAATTTGTTAATGAGATAAGCATATAATGCACACCAAGTGGAGTAAGTACTAAGTAGCTAAAGAAATTGTAAACTATTAGTGCTCACCCCTCTCAGTTGCCATTTCTGCAACAATTTTGGAATGCCCCACATATATTGAAAAGTCTTCTAAGACCAATCATGTTCAGAAAACCCATTTTAGACTGATTTAGATTAAAAGATGTGTGTGCGTGTGAGAGAGGAGGTGGAAGAGAGTTTTATAAATGGACGTATATTAAGCTCCCTGAACTATAAACAGCATAAAGGACATAAAAGAAGAGTTGCAACTCCAGAAAAGTTTGAAAATAAAGACTGCATACCTCGTTTTGGTTTTGGAGTTAGGCAAGTGTTTAATCTAGCTGATATAACCAAAGGATCCCACGGCACTATAGTATGCAGGGACAAGCTTGCACATAGAATGGCCATCGTATAAATATAGTAGACACGTTGGTGCTCAATTCTTCACTATTGTAGCAACTTATACAATTCTTGTAACAAAATTGTGATCTCCCTATATGTTTGAGTTTAAACAATGATTTAGTTAAATCTATATCTTTCCTTTTCCTATCTTCCATATGTCATGCAAATGCACTCATGTTCCAACAGTTAAAGGAGAAGTTACTTTAGAAAAGTTGATGATAAAGGAATTACCAGTGTTCTAGAAGTTATTCTTCTCATGAGATCATTTGTTTTGAAGGATCTTATGCAATGGCGTATTCCAGTATTATTTCTTAAGAGATTTGCTATAGAAAAGTTGTTCCATTAGAGGACCAGTTCCCACTGAGGGGTGATATTTTGAGGAGTTTCTAGTTGAATTAGTTGCCTTATAGCAGAATTTGTGTGTATCCTTGGACTGTGATGTTTCAAGTTATTTTTCCTAGTTAAGCCCCTCATGCTGCTTCTACCATTAATTGGAGGAATAATGAGTTGAAAACAAGACTAGTCAAGGCGACAAGCAGGTCAGGAAATAAATGATACAGAAGCGATTTGGACCATGACCTCTTGCAATTTTAGCTCTAAAACCACATTAACTAACCACTTGATCCAAAAGCTTTTGTTGTTAAGGAATGGATCAACATCGTATGGTACGCGTAAGAAGGCTAATAGCCCAGTTTACTAATTAAATTTACTTTGCTGACAACTTGAGTACAATATCTATTACCAATTCAAAACCATGATGTATTAAGACTATTTATATAGAAACAAGGATACATTGATAGATATTTCACTACTCTCTACAGATAATGGTAAAGATTTGGATTTCAGCATGCGTATTGGACTCGAAAGCTTTCTTCATAAAATCTTTGTTAATGGTATTTTATGAGTTTCAAATATGCTTTAGTTTGGTGTAACAAAATATAGTGTAGTATGTGGACTTCTCCATGTTGTCGCCATTCATTTGAACTCTATGAAATTAGAAATCATAGCCATCCAAACTTTTCTCATGTGCATTGCATATATTAAGATTTATGATATAGAAACAAGGATACCTTGACAGCTTTCTTCATAAAATCTGTGTATTGGACTCGAAAGCTTTCTTCATAATATCTTTGTTAATAATATTTTGTGAGTTTCGAATATTCTCTAGTTTGGTGTAACAAAATATAGTGCAGTATGTGGACTGCTCCATGTTGTCTCCCTTCATTTGAACTCTGTGAAAGTTAGAAATCATAGCCATCCCAACTTTTCTCATGTGCATTGCATATGCTAAATATTAAGATTGATGATATAGACACATAACAAGTGCAGCATGTGGACTTCTCCATGTTGTCTCCATTCATTTGAACTCTATGTAAACTAAATCATAGCCATCCAAACTTTTCTTATGTGCATTGCATATGCTAAATATTAAGATTTATGATATAGAAACAAGGATACCTTGACAGAAAGGTATCTCACGTGATGCTAACCATGTCACTCTTTTTTTTTTCCCTTTAGGACTGACATTTGGTGCATTCAACATGACTTTCTACTTACAAATGCTATTGAGTTGGTGTGTAATCCAAGTCACACATTTGAAACACTACAGAATCTGAGTTTCCATGATACTGACATTCCATAGAGCCACCAACAGATGGATCTCTAATGGTTTATAAATCCAGAGCAAGCTTCTTATGTTGAGTAAGAGCGTTCAGATATCTTGTCGCATTGTACTCTTCTGCATCAAAGAGTTCCTCTGAATATGTCCTCCGGATAAGTGGCTTGTGAATCCCTTTCATGGACTCAGACCGCATTTGTTCACCTTCTAGTAGCTTTAATACCTGCACCAACATAAAATGCTAATCATTTGAGGTCCAGACTTATATCTTGCAAATTAAGATGTATCTGGATTCAGAGTTATGTGCATGCCTGACTCATCTGAGGTCGCAAAACCGATGAATGCTGAATGCACATATAAGCTGTTTGTGCTACACATCTCACTTGCTTCAGGTTGTAAGCATCATTTAGGAAAGGATCAACAAGCTCCTTGATTTCATTCTTTTCAAGTAATGGCTTTGCCTGTTACAGTATGTTGGAAAATTCTATCATTGTAGATGATGTGCTGTACCACCAAGAGATGTTGACATATAAATAAGTAACACATACCCACATTACTAAACTTTGTTGTGATGCATTTATTGCTCTGCGTCCGGTAATAAGCTCTAGCAATAGAACCCCGAAAGCATATACATCAGTTTTCTCATCAACTATCCCATGAGTGCAGTACTCAGGGGCGAGATAGCTGCTCAATAAGAAGGCAAAATGGCAAGAAGTAAATGACCAACCTCACAATAGATCAATGATGACAAGAACAGAAGTAAAAGGAGAAGTAATTATTCACCGACCCAAATGTGCCTTCGAAATTTGATAATGTATGGTGAGTCAACTTGTCAGGCAGCCACATAGCAAGGCCAAAGTCACATATCTGGATCAGAATAAAATAAGTAACTGTGTCATGTTTCTTTAGAAAAAAGTGTCTGAGTTACTTATGCTGAAAGCGTTTATTTAATCAATGTTTTTTTAAAGAGTCATATGAAGTTGTGAATTCTAATAACAAAGCACAGAGAACCTAATCAATTGGTTGAATATGAATTTTAGTAATGCAAACTACAAACTGTATGAATCCATCATATCTGCACTTAATATAACAATGGAAGCAGTAAACCAGTAAACCTTTACTTTTCTTGACAAAATATTTGTAATTATCCTATTTCTTCTTCATATTCTTTTAAGATTTAACTGATTGGCAAAATTTTCATCTCATTAGTTTGTTACAATTGGATCAATGTTTTCTTTTTGGCCTCTTCGTTTTTGCCGTCCATGCTTATCAATGGCAAAAATTTGCAATCTAGACAGACATGTTCTTCCCAACTTTCTCTCACAACTTGCACCCTCATGTTAAGACTTTTACCCAGATCGTGCCTTTCTATACTATCCACTGCACATTATTTGTAAGGAAAATTAAATCTTCTTCCTATTAATTGCAATCCCTTAGCTTTGCTTCATATATGCATTTTAAAGTCCTCCTTTTCTTCTACCTACCGGCAGAGCTTTTCTGGATCTTCCTGAATTTCCATGAAAACAATTCATTTTTCATGGGACTATATAATTACGTGGGAACTTCAATGACTTCAACACAATAATTCTCAAATAATCCTTGTCCAATAAAAGAAGAAATTTAGATTATGGAATTTTTCCAAAAGTCTCACAATATGCTGCACATACAGATCGCAGCAGAATTATTAGAATATCGGTGGTAAATCTAGTAGACAATGCCTGAACAAACTTGATCTACATGAATGATACCTGTGGTTCGAAGTCATCAGTAAGCAACACATTAGCAGCCTTGATGTCTCGGTGAATGATGCGCTTCTGACACCTCTCATGAAGATACTCAAGACCTGTTGCTGTCCCTGTGGCAATCTTGTATCTCACATCCCAGTTTAGTTTATCCTTTGAACCTAACAAAGGATTAAAAAGATTAAAAACTGCAACAGAGGAAAAATGATTTGAAAAGATTTTATGTTGACATAACTACCATGAAGAAGAGTTTCCAAGCTCCCATGAGAGGACAGCTGTAAAACAAGATACATGCCTCCTTCAGTCCCAACGCCAATCAATTTGGCAGTGTTTGGATGATTTAGATGGACTATGATTCCCAATTCAGATAAGAAATTTTTTGTTCTTTCATCTGCTGTTCCTTGGGTAAGTTTTTTAATTGCTACAAGCTGTCCATCTTCTAGGCTTCCTTTGTAAACCTCAGCATAACCGCCTTTCCCTATAATGTTCTCTACAATAGAAAAGAGGAATGGAGATTTTTTACACTAAACTTGATATGCAGCATATGAAAATAACCTGATATTGTAGCTTAACATGCAAAGAAAGAAATGCGACTTCGAAATGTCCTCTTGATCATTGTCCAATTTAGCATTGAAGCATGAGAAGACATGCAAACCATATCTTATTGGTTATTTGATTACCATTTCTGAATTACTACAGCAGATCTTTATGAAGTTTATTTTTCACCATTGCAGCAGTCCAATTTGAACACCAGGTCAATTGAACAGCAAAACTTTGTCATTCCAATGTCAGAATTTTAGGACCTTTAAAATCACATTTACCACAGAGTTACTGAATTAGCACTCTCATATTATGAAAAATATGACACTACTTAAAATAAAACACAGACATATGTTTAAGAAAATGCAAACAGAAGCAGGAAAAAGAAAAGTACATGTTAAGATACAATTATAAACAAATCAAAAATTACCAGGATCTTTATCATTCTGTATTTTATCCGTTCAAACGGTGTCATCTATGGAACACAGTCAAGAAGGGTTTAGCAAATTCTGTGATCACCTACGCATTTGATCTCAGCTCTCAAAGTATGGATCCAGAATTCCTATTAGAGCAACTTTAGACAAGTGAAGACCTTGGCATATTGCCAATGAAACCTACTTTAGAAGTGCAAACCTGGGGGCAGCTTCCTTTAAGTCACAGTTTGGGCTTATGAAACTATGGAACAACCCTTCAAAACTTCCCTAGACATAGAATCTAAATGAACAGTGAAGATGACAATGTTCTGAGGCCAAACTGGAATGCAGCAACAGGATTGCTCTTCCACAGATTAACAAACAACATAAAAATAAAAGGGAATAGTAATAACTGCTAAAGACTCACCATAAGGATGTCTTCACAGCATAATTTAAGTACCACTAGAAATCTACTAGAAAGGATAGGTTATTCAGAGAAAAGATCATGCTAAGATGAGCCAACCTGGCCTGAAGTTATTGGTGGCTTTCTGGAGCTCTGAGAGTGTGAAGTTCTTCCAAGAAGGTTTGAAGCAGCAATTGTCATAATCAGTGGTGGTGTCTGATCTGGGGCCATGAGTCTCCCTATTGCTCTTCCTCCTTGATAGCTTTGGGACTCCGAGCGGAGGAAAACTGGATAATCTCCTCATTGATTTCTGCTTCCAGAAACGAAAGAATCCCTTCCATAGGGAAGGGCTGTTCGAGAGCAATTGTGTTTCAGAGCAGGATGTGCTGGCCTTCGAAGAACTTGTCTCCGAATCCGAACACCTCAAGCCATCTTCGAGGACTCCTCTAGGAGATGATACCTCTGTCGCTTCTAGGGTATCCTTCTCCATGTCTAGTGACCTCAAATCTATGAAGTGGAAGGGAGAATTCAGACATGAACATGATGAAAATTATATGAAAGAAAGAATGGAAGATAAAGCTGGCAAATTACCTTGAGCAGAAACAGAGACAGATAACAAGCTGGTTGTATCTTTATCACGGCCTGAAAAAAATCCTCCTATTCGAGGGGGCTTTCCACTGCACTCTCTGGATATATTGGCATTTTCTCTGAGAAGGGAAAGAAGAACACATGTTGGACTAAATGGAAGAAATCTGTGCATATATGGAAAAAAAGCAAAATATGTGCTGAAATTAAAACCCATATAATAAAACAGTGAGCATACTGGCATTAAGATCAGGTACAGATAAATCCAATTTTTATGTTTGTGCCTGTGTGTGAGTGTCTTGGTCAGGAAAGGCATGGAAATAAGAACATGTCTTCTTTCTTTGAAAAAAGAAACAATAATAGAAGAGAACATGTCTTCAATGCAAAAGAATTGATGCCTTAAGAAATAAAATAACAAAATCCCATAAGAATAGAAGGGTAAAACAAAAGAACATAAGAGAGGAAGAAAAACCAAAGAAAAAGGAAAATTGAAGTTTTTTCTTGAGGAAAAGATGGGCACTTAGAGGGGCCCATCAGAAGATTCATTCATTGATAAGAAAGGAAAAATTGGAGTTCATGGAAAGAAAAACTGAGGCAGAGGAGGAGAACCAAACATCATGGAACAGAGATAAAAAGAAAAATATCCATGCCTAACAATGAATTTTTTTTTTCTTTCTGTTTTATAAAAATCATGTCGGGGATGAGCCATTTTCAATGAAAGTTGGAGCATGGAAGGTTCCAAAATGAAACTTTGCACAGAAGAAACCAAGAATATCTTTTGAACCCAATAGATTTTGTTTGATAAAAGGAAACCAAGATCTCCAAGACTGCTAATTATATGAACCTTTTGCAGATGAACAAAAGAAAAATACAACCCAAAATGAAAACTTAGAGACATAAAATGCATAAAACGACGAAGTGGGTGAAGAGATGATACCCTGGAGGGGAGTCACCAATTTCTTCGATGAGATCATCCATTTGATCGCTGCTGCAAAATAACCAGAGGCACATATAAGACAAGAATGGAGACCAGCTACCCTCAAGAACTTGAATCCTCTCCTCCTCTTGTGCTCCCAAAGCCAAGCTTTTCTTCTTCTCCTACATGAAATCTTCTTCCTCTCAGCAATGCAAGAAGAATTAGTAGTTGAAGAAGAAATGCTTCGCTGTGTGGATAGAGCTCATGGATTCCAGCGACCGTTAGCCTTACCCCACCGTCCGGGGATGCATATCCTGGGCGCGAGTTTTGCTCTCGTCCACTCATTTTTAATAATAATAATAATAACAATAATAATAATCAAACCATAACAGCTTTACATCAAACAAAAAAAAAAAAAAGAAACATAACAAATGATTTTTTTTTTTTTGGATCCGATTATAATCTTTAAACCTTGTTTACTCAAACCATGGTGGTCGATCTCTCCATTTCTTTGCTCTTTAAATTGCCTCACCCAACCACTACATCTAAAAAAAATAAAAAAGTGCATTTTACCACACTTGCCATCATTAAATTTGGAAAGGATCAGGTATATACAACCATATCCGGAGAAAATTGTAATACCTAGAATCACTTTATGATAGAACATGACTCATTAAAAGTTGTTGCAACTACAAAATTGTATTAGTATAGAGATACCTATTCTACTGTATAATCAGAAGAACTACGCTCATGAAACCCAAAATTTTTGCATTTCCACCACCTCCTGCAATATTATTGTTATCTATATTATGTCACATGTATATGCGCCATAATTTAGTCTCTCTAAAGCAGCTCATAACTCTACCAAATTTCTAATTTTTTCCTAACCATCAACCATCCTCCAATTTGCACTAGTATTCTTCTTTTCTCCTCAAGATATCAGAAAGTGTCATGATTGCTCCATCCAGCTTCTCTCCCATTCAGCAAGGACAACTTGCTTATATTCCCTACTAGGAAAATTTCACTTGCCTTCTAATCCTCACCCATACACTTACCCAAGCTCGTCTACGTCCATTACATTATGTCGAAGTAGCAAGTGACTTGCCATATTTACAACAAAGAAAAGAAAACAAAAGAACAAAAATTAGCATGCGACCGACACTTAAAGAGTCATTTTCTTGCGTTAGGTGCTGATTTCTCTAAAAGAGTGATACCAAAGCATGCATCAACGCTGTAGTACAGTGTTAATTACTACCAAACAAAAACACTATAAAACATTTTTGAAAAGCAATCCTAACTGTTGTACTTTTGATGATTTGATTCACTGCATGCATATTTACTGCATGAGGGCTCGACAGAGGCCAAACAGTATTCTAGGAGATGTTGTTGATGTGTAGGACCAATGATTTGCACCTTGTAACTAATAAATTATAGATTTCTATGTAGATGTCTTTCTTAGTCTTTCCTGTTAGGTATGAGTCCAAAAGAAATTAATTAGAATCTCTAGTTAGTAGTCATGGAAAGTAATGCTATGGTTTACCCTCTATTCACCTAGATCTGACCATGGTTCTGGAACCGCCGGTTCCGGTTTCACAAAAACCTAAAATCTTAATCGTAACCGAAAATAGTCGGTTCGGTTCCGGTTCTAGAACCGCCAGTTTCGGTTCCGATTTTAGACGGTTCTGATTCCGATTTTTCAACATAAATTATAAAATTTTGAAAAAAAATAGATTGTGTAATTAATTTGAAAAAAAATAATAAATACAAACAGATTGTGTAATTAATACAAAATGATAATTTGTACCTCATTTTATTATTAACTATCAAAGTAAATTTTAATAATACAACTAGATAATATCATAAAAAAATAATAAGTTACATTAAATAAATTTGGAACTAATTTATTTTATAATAAATGGAAAAAAAAGAAAAAATTAGGCTCCGGTTTCGGTTCCGGTTCGGTTCCATCAAACCTAGAATCTTAACCGAACCGTATTCCTCAAGGTTCCGGTTCGGTTAAGAACTGTGAGACACGGTTCCGGTTCCGGTTCCGATTCTTTCCGGTTCGGTTCCGATCTAGTTTCTCGGTTAGAATCGGACCGTGATCAGATCTATATTCACCTCTCTATTCTCCATCCAACATGGCACGAGGCAATTGGTGTGATACGTGGGAGGTTGGGCTAGGTGCAATGTCACACATGAGATGGGAAATGGAGCAGTGAATTGAGTTGCTCTGCGTAGAATTTTTCTTGATTGAAAAAAGGGTAACTACTTGCATATTTTTACCAGCATGCAGGAACAAAGGTCAGTTCTTTGCAGAGAACTCAACTAAATGAATTGAACACTCAACTAATCCCTCAACTTAAAGTGACAAATCTGATCAAATCGTCTTGCTTACAGTCAGTCTGATAGAGAGCTAATAAAAGGAAAGATCAGCATTACCATATAAACTCAATGGACAGGACTGACAACTTTATTGACAATCTCACGATGGCATGCAAACCACCAACTTTCGATTGATTTGACTTCTGAATCGTCTGATTGGTGTATAAAAAAGTGGTAGAAATGGACAGAACAAAAATCTCACGAAGACATCGTAACCACCAACTTTCAATTGATTTGAGTTTGAATCTTTTGATTGGTGCATTAGGAAGTGGTAAAAGAGGGGCTTTTGCTAGAAGAAATTATATCCTACGTGGCCGTGCATGCTGCCAAGTGCCAATCACAGTTGCTTGTTCCTGTAGCGATGCACCAGTACTTTATGAATTCCTATTTTGCCGGACTATATAATGAATTAATTCCATCATGGTGAGAAGTCTATTTGGGAAACTCAAGCGACTCGATGGGATATTCAAGCTAGTTGTCATCCCTTCAGCCAATTGAACATTGCTCCTCAACTTGGTTTGTAGAGGATCAGCTGCTGATTTTGTGATATTCATGTAAACTTAGGCCAACAAAGACATCGTATATTAGACTCCCTTTTCTCTGAGAAATTATATCCTACATGGCGTGCACCATTTGGCCACGTGACCGTGCACGCCAATTATCACTGCTCATTTCTATGGGCCCCATTTATCAAGCATTCATCTCGGTCCAATACTATAGGAACAAACGATTGTGATTGGCAGTGTGCATGGCCATATAGTGCACACCATATAATATATAATTTCTCCTTTTCTCTGACCTCCCTGCCGACACGCTATCTTATATTGGTCATAAGCACATCAATTATGCAAAGCTCTTGGGCTATAGATTGAGTTGGGTATTTTACCTTCATATAAGCTCATTCGGTTCTCAGCCTTATTTTTATGAAAATGCTTCTCTCCTCCAAAACCTGTCCGAAAACTTTTTCAGCTGATCTAGAAAGATCACTGGATTTGATGTGGACCATTTTGGCCACTACGAATATTCAGGAGGATAACCAAATTTGATATAGATCACTTTGGCCACTACGAGTATCTAAGGAGATCACCAAACTCGATGTGGAATAATTTGGCCACAACGAGTATTCTGAAAAATCACTAACTGGATGTGGACCACTTTGATTACTATGAGCAGGAGCGAGATCCATTACATTGGAAAGCCGAGTCGCATATCAAACTTTTGAAGGCCATACCTGATTGAGATGATTTTTTTTTTTGAAGTTAAGTAATTTTTCAAAATCTACATCTAGAAGGTTGAATTGGGATGATATTCAATCGTTTAGGCCCTAAAACAGGCTGGTCAAACTATTTTTTTTTAATGTAAGACTTTGATCGAGCATAGCTCTCTATCTGAGAAAAAACAGGTAGAAGGATAGAAGGCAGAGTTGATGCAGAAGTTAAAATCTACCTTCTCAAGAATTTTAGTTTTTTCTAAAATATTTCTAAATTTTAGCTTTTTTATAATATTTCTATTAATTATATTTATTTTAGGATACCTAATCCTATTCAAACTAGGAATAGAATTCAACCCAAATAGTGAAAGAGGCAACCTCGCTAATATTATAAATGGGGGTTATGCACCTCAGTTTAAGTGGTGTGGATGATCAATGAAAGAAAATAGGAGTTAAGCCCTACTTTCATAATTCTTCTATTTTCTTCTATTTTTTTTTTGGGAGATTCGAGTTAAGCAAATTGAAAAAATTCTTCCTTCTCTCCGATCGGATCAAGTTGGTATCAGAGCCATGCTCTTACCTGGTAGAATTCCAACTTGATTTGATCAGATTAAGTTAGTATCAAAGCTTTAGTTTTCTACATCTATGGGAGCCGTAGAAGGGCTATTCATGCTTGAAGTACATTAAAGGATAAAGACAAATATGGCTGCTAGTTCTACTTCGATGGATGATGGGGTGAAGGGATATCTTACACAATTGGATGAGAAGATAGCCCAACTCACTGAGAGCGTGTCTTGATTGGCGATGCCTTCAACACAAGCACCGACATTTCTATCTTTGAGCAAAACTAAGTGGTTCAGTCATGAGGCAAGGAAGTAGCCATTTTCTAATTTTTAGTTCTGATTTAGCAGGAGCTAAATCCCCTAAACAAAGGGGAGCTTTGATCCACGATGATCACCATACTCGATGTGGACTACTTTAACCACTACAAGTATTCTAAAAGATCACTAAACTTGATGTGGATCACTTTGGCTACTATGAGTATCTAAGGGGATCATCAAACTAGATATGGAACACTTTGGTCACTACGAGTATTCAGGAAGATCACTAGGCTCGATGTGGACCATTTTGACTACTACGAGTAGGGCTAGATAGGGTTCAGGAGTGAGATCCGCCATATTTGAAAGCCGAGTCGCATGCCAAACTTTCGGAGGCGATTACTTGGTCATACGATGTTCGATTGAGATGATCTTTTTTTTAAAAAAAAAAAATTGGGTTCGTTTTCAAGATGTATAATTGAAAGGTTGAATTGGGATAAAATTTTACTATTTAGGCTTCAAAAAAGGCTGGTCAAACTGAAAGTTTTTTTTTCGAATAAAACTTTGACCGGACATAGCTCTGAGAAGATTCAAATAGTAAACAATATTCTAGGCTGACTCATCTTTTACCAATTTTTTCCTTAACTAGACAATCAAAATTTGATCTGCATTTTCTCCAACATAATTCAATCCTCACCCTGAACAGCACAGCATTGTCCAACTGAATCCAACCCACCGTAATCTCACTCAATCCAACCCAATATGACCTGCTTCAACCTAGCTCATGGCATGTTTGGTTTTGTGTAAGTGGGCCGAGCAGAAGCCAATTTACTAAAGTCTCTGGTACTAGGGAGAGGAAATCTTTAAACCGAATGAAGGGAATGCCCCTTGCATCTGCTATAACGTATTGAGCTAGAACTGCAGGAAAGTCCTCACCCTAATTGGTTTCAGCTCCTCCTTGGGGCCTTCTATTTTTCTCTCTTAAGTTGGACTATGCAAGAACTCAGTTCAATTCCATTTTGAATCAACTAAACATCCCCCTCTAGCCTGAATCCTTAGAGGTTATGAATCAAGTAGTGCAAGTTTGAATTAGGCTGGCTGGTTAAGATAATTTTCCCAATACAATCACCAATAACGAACGGCTACGATGAATCTCCTTTTTTTAATTAAAAAAAATATAAAAGAGGGCATCCCCTAAGACGAATCAGCATAAGGAAGATATTTTTAAATAGTGTCCTCATAATCATAATACAACTACCACATCAACAACAAGAGGTGTGTCGCCTATGACCATCGTAGGAGGGGCACAACAGCCGACCAACTTGAGATACTTTAAGCTCAGTTTGCAACCATTTTTTTATTCGTTGCTTGGAAGTTGCCAGGAAACGCCAACTCCCCCGGCCGGCCAAAGGCTACTTGCAAAATTATCGGAAACATTTGCCATGATGATCATGTGCTCCCCCTTCCATAAAAAATAAATAAATAAATAAATAAATAAATAAATATTTTTTTCTTTTTTATTCTTATTTATTTATTTATTTATTTTGATAAAAATGATATTTTATATAGCTCCAACATAAGTACATCCTGCCAAGTTAAAACAAAATAAAAAATACAAAAAATGGGCTAAAACTGTCAATGTCGTCCAGATAAACTTCTTGGAGTGCCGGGCTACAAATGAGGCGACTCAGTCCGCTGCTCTGTTCATCTTCCAAAACATGTGCTGTTTGAAAAAAGGTAAATTTTTAGATCAGTCTATAGATCTTACAAATCAGTGAGTGGTCGTTTCCGTATCTGTTCACTTTCTAAATTCAGTCTACGGATCTCACAAATGAGTAGGTCCTTATTTTTCAAAAATATCAACATCAATCTGTTGTTAGAAAGATAAGTTTGATGGGTCCTGGCGATGTATATATTCTCCGTAGATGATATTGACAATATATATATTTAATGAAAGAAATGTTACGGAGTCCAACGTACAACTTGGCCATGGCCATGTGAGAAGAGAGAATCCGTACACTTAAACGAGGCTTAGCGCAGTTGGTGGAGACTACCCGCTTAAGACTTGCGAGGTGGAATATTTTTTAATATATATATATATATATATTGTGGTATACATTATGACATAATTTGTTAGCCTCGTGTCCGGTTGGCACGCGGTGTCATTTAAATGTTCCTCGGCAAAGCCATCTATTTTGACCAAAAAAAAAAAAAAGGCATCTACATATAGATTTTTATAAAGAAGTTTGGTTTGATCTTATTTTTTGACAAGCGGGATGGTTGTGCACTGTACCATGAAACCTCCATCTCATGGTGGATAATATCAAGGATCCATTTGGTTTGCCAACAATTTTTTTATTAAAATATATATTTTTTAAAAATTAATATTTGAAAAATATAATTTTTATATATTTAGTTTATATTAGAATAATTTTTATTTAGTTAAATATTTATTTTTTGAAAAATTTGTGTAAAATACTTGTTATATCTTAATAAAAAATCTTACTATATTTTATCTAAAAATTTAAGGATACTTTTGGAAATAAAAAAATTCCAATTTTCAGTTCTATATGAGTTTTTCTCTATAAAATATAAAAATCTTATTCTTCTGAGAAAAGCTCTTCTTCTCATGCCTCTATTTTGAAAACTTCAAGTAAATTTGAAATTCTGTCTCCTTCTTCGGTGAAACAAATAAGTCCTAAAATAGAAGAGAGCTAGAGTAGGGGATGGTTTAGAAATATAAGTTATTGTAATGTTTTGCTTGGGCCATACCTAGTTCTAGCTCCAAAGAAAGGTAGAGGGCATCAGAAAGTTCACTTTGAGTGTGCCATCTTTGAAAAATCCATCTAGGAGACAACACCTGACCAATCATGTAATGGAGCACTATAATTGATCACCAAGTGGACAAATGGGAGGACTCCAAAGCGTGGTTACCTGAGGGTGGACCCTTGGCCTTAAATTGGGGACCCAGGATCTCTATAATCTACATAATCCTTATAGATGGATCTTATCGTAAACATTTTACGTGCTGGAGTTATAATCATGAGTCTAGGTTTTTCTTTCAAATAACATTTTCAAAAGTATATTGGGTTTTATCAGATATCTGTATTCTAAGAGTACATTCCACTTGCTTTAAATGTGTTGACTTATCAAACAAAGTTGTGTGATATGCCATTTATTCAGTAACAATTTCATACTTTACAGAGACTATGTTTACCAAGGTGACAAACAATAAGCTTATGATGCCTTGGCACATACTTTCATTGGACATCTCCTTGTACAATTCCTCATACATTATCTCCTAATATTGTTATGGTAGAAGCAAGCTTGCATGGACCTAGCTCATGGACTCATGGTGCACTCTCTATAGTGAGTTAGAAAGCTTTTCTTTTTTATTTCATCTTCTATGATGTCTCGATCGAAAGATTATCTTTTCTATCATAGGAGAAAGGGAGATCAAATTTAAATAAGTCATGTTATGGTTTTTTTTTTTAGCCTGAAATGAGTATTAATCATCTCCATATCATCTTCTATGATGTCTCAATCGAAAGATTATCTTTCCTATCATAGGACAAAGGGAGATCAATAAATAAGTCATGTTATGGTAATCTTTTAGCCTGGAATGAGTAATCATCTCCATATGGTCCAAAATATTTGAAATCAAGTCAACTTTATCATGCAAGATTTGGGTCAATTCAGCTTATAATTTGTATTTTGACGAATTTCATAGTTTTGTTGTTTGAAACTATAAGTAACGTATACGCATCATGAAAAATATGAACCTTTGAAGTTCATGATACTGATTTAATTATGCATTAATGGAGACAACCAAGCATATCTAGAACTTTACTTTGCAGCACATAATCATTTTACCAATTGTATCTTAAAAAATATGCTTGACAGATATGCATCTATCTAGAATCCTCTATAGGCATCAGAAGTGCTTATAAAAGAATGGTCTTGAAAGGTTCCTTGCAGTAACCAGAGGATGAAAATCCAAACTAGGTCACTATGATATCAAGCTTTGCTCTTAGCATTTCTTAGGATACGTGCTATACCATCCTGCCTAATGTTTGAGATATACCATGTTAGTGATGTCCTCCATCAGTGATTGGCTATAGATTTGAAGCACTCATAACATGGAGAGGTGAGTAACTTGGATGATCCTTATGTTAGGTTTGGATGGTATGGAACATATCCTAAGAGTGTTATATATAACCTTTGTTTTGAACTTGAAGATTACAGAACCTTACAGGTGCCTAATTTCGAGCAATGATTCTTATTTCTTATCTTTACATGTATGCATAGGACTGTGTTTCATTTAGCTCTTTGGCTTACTCATGCCTTTGTGATGAGCACCATTCCTTATATCAAAAAAATTTTATCTCGCATCTCTGTTTAGTCTCTTAGCAGGTTTTTGTAAACATTAAAGAATTACTTTTTGGTTGCATGATCTTAAATTGCTATAAAGAAGGATTTGATCACCCTAGTTGTATTGGATCACATAGTTTTCATGTGCAAATTTACTTTAGATAAAAATTCAGGCACATTTTTTTAGAGTTTTCATGCCAAGTTGATAATTATAAAATTTAGCAAATCTTTCCATGTTGCCTTCTCAACTGAGGTCTCATTTTATTCGAAAATAAGAAAAAAAGAATTAGGGCTAGTTATATCTACCAAATAGTAATGCCACTGGTGATTCCTAATCTTTGTTTGGCTATAATTTCTAGAATAGGTATTTTTATGCAAGAATAAAAGATGTAGAGTAGCTTAGGATATTTTTCTTGGAATAGTTCCTTTTGAAATAAGCAAATTTGACCAACATAACCATCTTGTGGTCATGTGTATTTTTTCAAAGTTGCCTGGAAGGCATGAGGTTAACTACATGCCTTATATTTGCTTTATTCCTAACCAAGTGATGCATAAGAGTTATGCTCCATAGCCAATCCTTTATATGATAAGAAAAGGCTTAGATGATAATGATGATGATAGCAACCCTTTGAAAATCTTCACTAATAAAACAAAGTAACTCTATATGAATACAAATAATAGTATATTTAACTTGGGGTGTCAAAATTGACCTTGCCTGAAAAATAGACTTGATCTTGTATGGGCAAGTATTTAGGGTTCATCCATTTGGATATGGGTAAATTTTTCTCGAGCTTTAAATGGATCAAGTATGGGTTCGAGGCTTTTGACCAAATACTAGGTCGAATTAGGAATGGTTAAAGCTCATACATTGCGGTGCTAACATATCCCAATTCAAATTATGATCTTGTCAACTCACTGCCAACTCTTTTAATTATAATGACAACAATATAATAAAATACATAGTAATCATTCAAGAAACTGACTAATCTCTGGCTGGCCATTAGCAGAAGCATTCTGGTTTGCTTACTATCTCTTTTACACTAACATCCTACTTGTTTCAAGTTTTCAGAACACATATGAGATCATCGATGCCTCTATATTCTCACTTTGGCACCCTTTTCACATTATATAAGTGAGATCTTGAAGGGTTCCTCTGAAAAATTGGTTGTAGAGATCAAATCCTTCAACAGTTTAGAATCATGAGCATACGGCCTTTAAGAATATGTCTTGTGGTAAGGAATGACAAATTCTAATTAATTGTAATAATTGAGGGAGGAAGGTAGAGAAAATCCGCCATTCATTACAATTATAATTATAATTTGGTTCATATTGGATGCTATATTTATGCTCAGAAATATTTATTTTCTTAAAAAAAAAAGGTTATTCAAGACCGTCTTAATTGCTCTCCGCATACTCAAATTAACTAAATAGGTATTTTTTGTTTGTCAAAAATGAAAACATGAAATGCTTGCCAGGTGATCCAAGAGTATCGGTTATTATATAACTTTCATATATCCTTGTAAATACTAGAGACTTCATATTTTATACATATCATATTATTTCAAATATCAAGAAATTTGTAATTATGCCGACGAAGAATAAAATTATCATTAAATCTTTTTTCCCCTATTTTTGGTGGTATAAATCACTGGAATTAATGGGAAATATTTGTATTAGCTGCTCAAGGAACATTTGGTTGCACATATTAGGAGACCCATAACATTTTCCAAGCACCAATTCTATTATTCTAACAAAAACTTTAGCTAGTAGATGGAGTTTTCCATTCTAGTTCTCTTTCCATATATATTGACTAATAAGGCCAACATCTACCAAACAAGTTTCCCAACTCCGGTCCACACATTCAAAACTTCACTAGCTCCGGATTATAAGTCTTTGACGTCATAATCCGACAGAGATCGCCACGCAAGCCTGACTTCTCGCCCTGTGGCTGCGGGCAGCGTTCGCCGGTCTCACAATTCCCCTCCCCTCGCGCCAAGCCCGCCGCCAAACAAGATAATTCCACTCTCTCTCCTCTCTTTTCTCTCTACCCCTCCTTCCTCGAACTCTCCTGCTCTCTCTCTTCGTTTTCTTCCAGCTCCTGCAAACCTCTCCCCATCCGCCGCCTCTATGACTGCAGCAAGACAAATTATAATAAAATAGAATGCCCTCAACCCCTCGTCACCACCTAAACAACTAAAAACTCAGCATCTCGCAGGCTCCATCCATCAATAATGGGGAGAAAAAGAAGAACTTCTCCAGCACCCATAGTAACGGAGAGAAGCAGGAAAGAGTACTCATTCATTTCTCCTTCATCAATGACGTCTCTTCCTATCTCCGTCTTCTTCCTCTCTTGGTGTCTCCTCCTTGGCTTGGTCCGCTCTCAGAACTCTTCATGCCCTCTAGACTTCTCGATCCTCCAGAAGTTCATCACCAACGCGGATGCCGGCTCGGACACCAGCTCCCGGTGCACCTTCGCCGTCGTGGCCTTCCATCTGGTCCAGGCCGAGTACCTCCGCACCGCCGGCCTCTTCGTCCCGCCCGCCGCCTCCGCCGACGCCTGCTGGTCCTCCTTGAACTCTATCCTCCGCCCCCTCGTACCCTCCTCCTTCTCCCTCCCCTCCTCTTGCGGCTTCCAGCCCTCCTGGATCTCCGAGGGCTGCATGAACCTTACCTCCCGCGCCGAATTCGAGGCCGTCGTGCCGGCCTCCGGCCTCCGCGACATGGACCAGAACTGCAACCAGTCCCTCCACGCCGTCCCCTCCTGCACCGCCTGCACCACCAGCCTCAATCGCGTCAAGGCCGCCTACCTCCCCGGCCCCGACTACGGCAACGTCACCGACTGCACCGCCTACACCTTCATCTACGCCGCCGGCGTCGTCAACCGCTTCGGCCCCACCGATAACGACACCGCCTACTGCATCTTCCTCCTGAACTCTCAGTCATCCTCCTCCGGCGGCAGTTCGAACGCCTGGATCTTCGGCGTCGCCGCCGGCTGCCTCGTCGTCGTGCTGCTAGCCGTGCTGGCCGCTTGGTGGCTTCGAAGACGGCGCCGGGAGCGGCTGCGCAGGCGGAGGAGGAAATCGATGAGGCCGGAGAGCGGGCCGTCGAAGGCGATGGAGTCGATCGGTGCGAGCACGACGCTGATCAAGTTCACCTTCGACGAGATCAAGGAGGCGACCAAGAACTTCTCGCGGGACAGCATAATCGGGCGGGGTGGGTACGGGAATGTCTACAAGGGGACGCTGCCGGACGGGTCCGAGGTCGCGCTGAAGCGGTTCAAGAACTGCTCGGCTGCCGGGGACGCCAGCTTCGCCCATGAGGTCGAGGTGATTGCAAGTGTTCGACATGTGAACCTGGTCGCGTTGAGGGGCTACTGCACGGCGACCACCCCCTTGGAGGGCCACCAGAGGATCATTGTCTGCGATTTGATGCGGAACGGGAGCCTCCATGACCATCTCTTCGGCTCGGGCGTTGATCGGCTGAGCTGGCCCGCGAGGCAGAGGATTGCTGTAGGGACGGCGCGGGGATTGGCATATCTCCATTACGGAGCTCAGCCGGCGATAATTCACAGGGACATCAAGGCGAGCAACATTCTGCTGGACGACAGCTTCGAGCCGATGGTCGCCGACTTTGGCCTGGCGAGGTTTGCGCCGGAGGGGATGTCGCATGTGAGCACCATGGTCGCCGGGACTCTCGGTTATGTGGCTCCCGAGTATGCTCTGTATGGCCAATTGACCGAGAAGAGTGATGTTTTCAGCTTTGGAGTTGTGCTGCTCGAGCTGTTGAGTGGGAAGAAGGCGTTTGTTTCATTGGGCGAGGGGCAGGCTTTTCTTGTCACCGACTGGGCTTGGTCCCTGGTGCGGAAAGGGAGGACCTTGGATGTCATCGAGGAAGGCATGGAGGAATTGAGCTCCAAGGAGGTGTTGGAGAAGTATGTCCTTGTTGCTGTCCTCTCTACCCATCCTCAGTTGCATGCGAGGCCTACAATGGATCAGATTGTCAAGATCTTGGAAACTGATCTGGATGTTCCTTCGATACCGGACCGCCCGATTTCCATTATGGCAAGCAGGGAGGACATCGAGAAATCGGCGAGCAGCAGCGGCTCGGGTCAGCTATCAACTTTTGCTGGCTACCAGACGTTTAACTCCGCGAATGATGATGCAAATTCTGATGGTTCAGAGGTGGTGTGATCGCTGCTCGCATTGATAGAGGAGGATGCTGCGAGCTTGATGAAAGGAGGCCATTTCTGCTCGCCGAAGGGGCTTCCCGGTATGCATGCCCTGCATTGCCTCTGGATATGAATTTTTCGGTTTCTGATTTCAGGTTGTGGCTTTCTGTTGTAAATAGGATGGCAATCTGAATCTTTAGTCCCCCCACATTTGAGAGAGAGTTTAGTGTACCATATTTTTTTTTATTTGCTTCTGACGAGAATTGCCTTTCTTTTTTTCCGCATTCCATCTACATGACTAAATGGAACACTTTAAAGCATTAAACCAACAGTGTAATTTTTGAGGGAATTTGTCTCGCTGTAGACCAGTTTCTCATTTTGTTTACATTCTTCAGTTTGCAGCTCGGAGTTTGATTTAATGCAATTGCTGTTTGCTCAAATTACAAAAACTTGTGTTGAATCCAGAAGGATCTTGTGTTTACGGTGCTCTGTTTTGCTTAATTATCTATTGGCTGATTATTATCATTGCAGTCTAAAGAGTACTCTTTTCCTTACAAAACAACATATGAAGTGTTCTATTGAAATAGGAAGTGGAATGGTATAAAATGGCTTTGTACAATAGGACTATATTTTTTACTATGGTTTCTCGAATCTCAGTCCTCAATCATCTTGGATATGCACATATCTTATTTACAAGAAACCTTGTAGGTTCGACTCTGAAAATTTTCCTCTGATGTAAAGTTCCCCTAATGTTCCGATCTTGATCTCTCGACTCCCATTTTAGCCTTAAGGCTGTGAAGAATAGGTAGAAAGAAGAGAGCGGACAAAGGAGGAAGAACGAGAGAAATGATAGAAATGATTGAAGGGGAAAAGTTGATAGAAATGATCTAGCTGTGCGCCTTTCTTTTTTTAACGAAATGCTACCTATCCTCCTGAAGTGTCCAACTGACAAAATTAAACATTAGCCAGTGCTAGTTACTCATGTTACCTTCAACTGTATTTGGAGTTACTCATGTTACCTTCAATTGTATTTGGAGTGAGCCATTATAATAGAATGCTAACAATGTAATATTACTTTGCTTTTATTTACATTTCATAGATCAAACTCCATAATCTCTTGCAACTGCGAGCATGTTGGTTTGGATTATGGCATTCAAGTTTGGACGAGCACTTAGCTTATTATTTTTAGTTCAGGTCTCCTTTAAATATGTTATATGGAAAGGTTTTCAGATTCGATGTCAGAATGAACAGCCTCTTTGCAGTCACCTTCTTCTGGATGAAATGAATGGCAACCTCACTATATTTTGGTTATCCATAATATGTAGGATTTTTTGTTGTATGATCTACAGAGTGTTTGTCACTGCATGGTTTCAATGCAACCTTAGCAATGAGCTCTCTCATTTTGAAGAAACTTCAATCTCAAAATCCCACATATTTATATGCCACATAATGCCTAGTCTCTACATTGGACATTACCAAAATACTTCATTTCTCACTTATTAGTTTGTTACAAGATATCACCCATCTGAGTTACCTTATTAGTTTGTTTTCTGTCCACTAGGAATTTTGACCCATCTAAACTTGATGATGCTTCAGTTTGCAGATAAATTGTTTATATGGTACGCACTAACTTGGTGCTCCTTTCAATCATTGAAGAATATGCATCATTGCATCTAGATCAGTTGTTTTGTAATATCGTCAATTGGTTAACATCACTAATGGTTAATGTAATATTCATATCACTTTGCCAACCAGAAATGATCTCTCTCTTTATACTATTGAAGCTCATATTGGTCCTAACATTGCTCTAGGATTTGTATGAAACGTCAAATCTTAGTAAATCCATTTCAATGTTGGCTCATCATGCACTTAAACATAGATGTAGTTCTTAATTTATTTTATTTTGGGTATACGCGATGTAGTTCTTAATTGAAGCCTGTAATTTCAATTGTACAGAAATGCTTCACGGCATCGAGATCCTTGATGCAAAATATTCTGTGGCCCAAACTTGTATTTTGATCATTAATTATCATTACCTTTGGTTACTAGATCCATCATGCATGCAATAAGAAAGTTATCCTATATATATATATATATATATATATTCATGGAGCCTAAATGACCAGCTCTACGTTAGAGATCATATGACATGATTTTTTTTAAAAAATCTTATTAGTGAGGTGGAAAGAGAGTATCGTTTCAGTCAATTCACTTCTAAAAATGAGAACTAATTCATGTGGTGCCAGGAAAGATAGTTGCAGCAGTCATGGACAAATTGCAGTTAAGTGTTCCCTCTGCCTTAATCTTGTAGATGGTATGACAATCACAAATTCTTTTCACCGATTCTGTCTTCTTAGGATACATAATGCATAGAAAGTTCACGGTGAAAGTAAAACTTGATGTATGAGTTTTATTTGGTTATAGTTTATTGGCAAATATAATACAGGAACTGGTTGCTGTTCCTTCACTTTTATTTGAGAAATCTAGCTGATTTCACATCTTCTCGGTCAGCTGAAGGGAGCACGGTGATCATTTCCTGGATGCTATGGAGATTTCTTCTCAACTATGGTGCTTTTTGACATAATATACTTGAGAATGTCAGGTTTTCAGATTTTTCATTGTATTCATGACATAACTGTGCTTCTCTTCTACTCTCTCCTTCTGGAATCTGCATAATAATATTCCTTCAGTACTCTCTCTACGCCTTCATCTTCGATTACTTTATGGTCACGTTAAATGTTGTTCACTTGTTGCTAGAAACTTTCTCATCGATAGGAAAATGTTAGACTCATTCACAAGACTAGCCTAATAACTATCTTTTGTCATGAGCTCCTATTGCCATTGCTAGTTTGGGAATAGATTAGTCTTCTTCTAGTCATCATTTTCCAGTTCTCATGATTTTCTTCCTTTTGTTGATAATTGTCTTAAGATCTGAATATCAGGAATAATGTTTACTGATTTTCTTTTTTATGGAACACAATATTACCTGGCATAATCTACGTCCACTGGGTTCTGTGTTTGGATTTTAATTCCTCGCTGCTATTTATGTGTGCTCCCTGGCATTCTCTCGTTCAACTGCAGTTTTACTGGCACAAGTTTTATGTTTTAAGTCTTTCATCTTTTTAGCAAGATTATACATCTTATCCTGTTTTATCAGGACTTGTGATTTCATCCTTTCAGCTGTTCAAATTTTATCGAGGTTATTTATAAGGATATTTTGCCATCCAATTATTCTTTTAGATTTGTTGATGACTGTATTCCTGGTGCATGTTTTTTTTTTCAGTGTGATGGTCTTATCATTATTAAAAAAGCATACAATATGACTTCTGCATAGCAGGGTGGACATGTCAAATAAATCATAGCATCTTTGTACTGAATTACAGGGTTTTTTATTTCAATCATTAGTATTCATCCTACTATTGGAATCCAAAGTGTATGAGCTGAATATCTAAGTTTCAAAAGGATTTAGGTAGTTGATTCTTTTATTAGTTATATACAACATCTTTTGGATATATCTGTCACAATGGCTTGAAATTTTTGAATCTTTTCTTTTTACTATTTTTCTAATTGTCTATATTGTAATAATCATGCCATGTATATAGAGAGCTTGAAAGCAATCATATGTTTTTTTTTTCTTTGAGTACAACGGCTGTGCACACAGCTCTTGCGTGAGTACAACCAACAAAGTCAAGAGAAAGAAGATGGCGTAAAGGTGGAGGGGCAACTGCATATATGTCCAAAGAACTTTTTCCAAATGCTGAGCAACAAATGAGACGACCCAGTCTGCGGCCCTGTTTACCTTTCGGTATACATGAACGGCTTGAAAGGAGCCGCAATCTCTCACCAGCCTGCAAATGTCATTGAATAGCGGGTGTCCATGCTCCCATTGGTCCTCGTCCTATATTTTTCTCGATCACCGTAGCTGAGTCCCCTTCAAGACAGATCCTATCAACCCCTAGAAAGCAATCATATGTTTCAAGATGTCTAAAAACTCCTACAAAATATTGGTCTCTATCATGAATTTCGAGATAATTTGTGTTGTCAGTGTGTGTGTGGGTAACTTTAGCTTGTAACAAATTACTCTGAAACCATGTGATATACATGTATAAAACTCTATGATGCTTTACAATCATAGACTTTTAACAAGATATTGAAATCTACATTCATTTGTTTAAGATATACACTAATATTGAACAACTAAAACTGGATTAATTTTAGAAAGGATAAATAAAGCAGCATATATTGGTGTGACAATTAAGAATTTTCTTTTCAAACTTATATACCATTTTGTTCTTTTGCATGACAAGTTGTGACAAAATGTGGCATGGTGTCTTACCATGCCAACCCTTGACAGGCACAAGCACAACTTGCAATTCTTTGTGCTACGCCTATAGGTACCTCAGAAAATTGGTGAGTGATTGTTGCTCAGTGGTTAGAAATTATGCCATCAGGGGACCAAACTTAGAATTCCGGACCAACTTGAAGGGCCTTAAATTTTCCCTTGTAGTCTTGCTCTCATCTAATTTTAGCTAATAGAAGGATATTATTCGGCATTGATAAAGGGATATCTCATAAAGAATATCTTAATTATAGAATTTGCAGAAAGGGACCATATTTTTAGTTATGACAATCCATTTTGAATTTTATTGGACCATTATGCTTCTGCTACTGCAACAACTTGTTTGACCATTTAGAAGTATGCATTGGCTTCTATCATTTGTGCATCTGTCAACTAGGATAAATTTGTGCATTTATCTGATAGTTGGGGCATAAAAGTCTTGCAAGGTCTGAAGTGGACTATTTCTGTTAAAAAGAATATAGATCCTTTTGAAATTTTCATAATTAAGTTGAATGATTCTTAAATCTAGGATTTCAAACTATGCTCATATCCAATTTATGTTTATTTTTTCTTGTGAACTGCCCATTTGAATCATTTAAGAACTTCCTCTTTATTTGCAATGGGCTTGGTACTTAGATACTTTCTACAGCCATCCACTTCTTCACTAGCTAGCTTATATCATCAGCACAAGGTCTGGTGTGCTGTTATCTGAGAGGCTATTTTTGGTTTTGAGTTCCACTGAAGTTCATTTGATTAATGATAAATCTATCTTTTCTTCCATTTTTTAACAAAATGTTTCTTAGATCCTCTTTTAGGATTTTTAGCTTCAGTTAAGACTTCTTTTGGTGTTTCTTCTCTTAGGATCTCTATAACATTTTGGCTATCCTTTCCTTTTTCAATTATGCTTTCTTTGTTGTTTTAACTGTTCCTATTATTCTTCCTATTGTTTTTCAATTCAAATGAGTTCATTTGATTGGCATACATATCAGAATTGACCTCAAGTATGCTCCTTTCGGCCCTCCCAGGAAGTTAAAGCTAATCCTCTGTTTTTGCCAAACCACATCTTTGATAGTTCACCTTCTTAGGGTTTATCGTCCATTCAGTTTGAAAGATCATTTCATGAAAATGACCATTTACCCAATTTGTTTGTTCTCGAAGTTCTTCAGTTCAAGCAGAAGTTATTCTGAGTTGAATTCACCCCATTTTTTGATGTATTTTTATGCCTTTGATATTTATCCATTATATTCTTATATATCCACATTTTGTTTCATGGTTCATCATTCTTGTATGCTTGAGGTCCTTCCTTGATATTCTGGTTTTTTGGTTTCCCTGCCCATTGTCATTTATGGTTAATGCACTAACTTCACTAAATTGTTCTTATTGCTTATCATATTGGTGACATCCTGCACACCCAAGTATTTCAAATTTCCCATATTGACCCATTTCTTCTATTTAAGGCTCCCTCAACTTCTTTTTAATGTTACCTTCCTAGTTCTAACACTGGTCAATTGTTCCTCAACTTAATGGAAGTTAATAGTCCATCTTCCAATCTTGTATTATTGTGGCTTTCTGCCTCCCATTATTAAGGTTGGTCGTTCTCTAATATTTATTGGGAAAGTTGGTCATCCTCTAATATTTATTGGATTGTTTTGCTAGACAAGTGATTGGCACATCTGAAAGTTTTAACACATTTTACTTCTTCATCAGTCCCTCATTATTCTCTTTGCTTTTCAAACTTGATGACTTGTTGCTTCTTAATCTGAACATGCTAATTTATTTCCTAATCATCCATGCACCAGCTATTTGACCTGGGATGCCAGTAAGCAGCAATCTTATTTCTAGGCTGCTTCGAAATCCTTGCATTCTCAAAGACCAACCTGTGCTTCTCAAGGTTCTTTTACTGAGGTTTTAACCATTTCATGGCATTTCAACTCTATGGTCATTGCCTGTTTACAAATCCTTGGCACTGATTTCATATTCATCTCTTCATTGCTTCACACCTCACACATCAATGTTCTCCTACTACCATCGACCAATCCCTTAAGAGTGTCAATAAGCTTTAACCAATTCGACCTCCTCGCAATGCGACTTATGGCTCCTAACCAGCTTGCAGATCGGTTCTACTAGTGCCTGAGCCTCTGATATTCTTGTTGCCATTCGCGTTGCTTCTCTAGGTTTCTCATGAAACACTAACCTCTCTTTCGAATTATAGTTTTCCTACAGTTTCACTGTGGCATTTCCAGAATGAAAGTGAATTTAAGTATGACATTTACAGGATGGAAGAAAATAATGGAATCAGATTATGCCCACTTCTCAATCTAAGCAATATTATGTCCCCTTCTCAATCTTCTCTTCTTAATGGAAGAAAATATTTCTTCCTGTGTATCAGATTCAAGAATGTAATCTTTGGAAGCAGAAACATCGAGGACATGGTAACCAGAAACATCAAGCAGAAACACAAACAAATTGCTTAGAACTAACTGTTTATGATTTTCTGAGAGGACAATGGCATTGTCAAGATAGGTTACCTTGGGATGATGTTGTTGTTGGAAGATGATAAACCTCAGAAGAAAACCCTCCCCTATTTCTCTTCTGTTCCTCTTTCTATGTTTCAGTTTAATTCTTTATAAAAATTTCACAAGAATTGCATCTTCTACAGTCTGATGTGGAAAAGAGATGGACAAAAAAAAAAAGGGTAATTGACTTTCCCATCCCTCTAAAGACTCCACTGTAACAAAAAGTCCTTGTTAATTAAATCTAAAACAACCGGTCCAAAAACTTTCCAAACTGTAATTTCCGGTCCCTGAGCCCCTTTTATTTTGAAATAAGATACCGAAAATGCCCCTTTCCTCATGATCTCCCATTCTTCCGAAGAAGAAGAATTTCAGAGACTTTTCAAACTGTAATCTCCCAGCCGCGGCTGCTGCCGACCGCGGCCTGCCCCCTCCCACGGCCGCCGCCGGCCCGACTCGCCTCCTCCCGAGCCCCCTCCCGCGGCCGCGCCGCCGGAAATGCCTCCGCCCCTGCCCCCATGGTGGGAAGGTGCCGAAGAAGAGGAAGAAGGGCGCCGTCCCGCGTCCTGCGGCTGTCGCCGGCCACGGCCCACCCTCCTCCAGCGTCCGCCGTGGCCCAACCCCTTTCCGGCGCCGCCGGCCTCGCGGGAAAAGAAGAAAGAAGAAGAAGGGAAGAAGAGAAGAAAAAAAAGAAAAAGAAAAGAAAAAGTTTGAACTGGGGTCGACTCGTGAGAATCTTGGGTCGACTCGCTTACTTCTACAACAATTTTCTAAGAACACTTAACTGTGTGCACAGTCCTGTTAACTGTGTTCGCAGACAACTTAACTGTGTGCCGCCAGCTCGCGGAAGGAGAAAAAAGAAGAAAGAAGAAGAAGGGAAGAAGAGAAGAAAAAAAAAGAAAAAAAAAGAAAAAAAAAAGAAGAAAAAAAGGAAAAAATAAAAATAAAGTTAAATAAGCTTGGAACAATTAAATAAGTTTGGAACACACTTAATCTAACATGACACACGGTTAAATAAGCGTGGAACATATTTAAATCATCCCGGAACACACTTATTCTATCCCAGAACACAGTTATTTCGACTGTGCACACAGTTAAGTGTTATTAGAAAATTATTGTAGACTTATGCTGAGGTCGACCCCTAAAGAGCTGGGGTCGACCCCTGAAGAGCAGGAGTCGACCCCTGAAATCAGGCAGAAAAACAGCTCTCTGGAAAGCTTGAGAGAGTCGACTCCAGGTGAGCAGGGGTCGACCCCAGGTCTGTGAACACAGTTAACTTATCTAGGAACACAGTTAACTTGTCTAGGAACACAGTTAAGTTGTCTGTGAACACAGTTAAGTTGTCTAGGAACACAGTTGTTTAGGAACACAGTTAAGTTGTTTGGGAACACAGTTAACTTGTCTGGGAACACAGTTAAGTTGTCTGGGAACACAGTTAATTTGTCTAGGAACACAGTTAACTTATCTAGGAACACAGTTGTTTAGGAACACAGTTAAATTGTTTGGGAACACAGTTAACTTGTCTAGGAACACAGTTGTCTAGGAACACAGTTAAGTTGTCTGTGAACACAATTAAGTTGTTTAGGAACACAGGTATCTAAGAATACAGTTAAGTTGTTTGGGAACACAGTTAACTTGTCTAGGAACACAGTTAATTTGTCTAGGAACACAGTTGTCTAGGAACACAGTTAAGTTGTTTGGGAACATAGTTAACTTGTCTGGGAACACAGTTAAGTTGTCTAGGAACACAGTTAACTTGTCTGGGAACACAGTTAAGTTGTCTAGGAACACAGTTAACTTGTCTGGGAACACAGTTAACTTGTCTAGGAACACAGTTGTTTAGGAACATAGTTAAATTGTTTGGGAACACAGTTAACTTGTCTAGGAACACAGTTAACTTGTCTAGGAACACAGTTGTCTAGGAACACAGTTAAGTTGTCTGTGAACACAGTTAAGTTGTTTAGGAACACAGTTATCTAAGAATACAGTTCAGTTGTTTGGGAACACAGTTAACTTGTCTAGGAACACAGTTAAGTTGTCTAGGAACACAGTTAAGTTGTTTGGGAACACAGTTAACTTGTCTAGGAACACAGTTAAGTTGCCTAGGAACACAGTTAACTTGTCTG
This sequence comes from Phoenix dactylifera, assembly GCF_051530095.1. Taxonomy (NCBI): domain Eukaryota; kingdom Viridiplantae; phylum Streptophyta; class Magnoliopsida; order Arecales; family Arecaceae; genus Phoenix; species Phoenix dactylifera. The sequence goes on along the minus strand of NC_143191.1, from coordinate 50,292,808 downwards.
GGAACACAGTTAAGTTGTCTAGGAACATAGTTAACTTGTCTAGGAACACAGTTAAATTGTTTGGGAACACAGTTAACTTGTCTAGGAACACAGTTAACTTGTCTAGGAACACAGTTGTCTAGGAACACAGTTAAGTTGTCTGTGAACACAGTTAAGTTGTTTAGGAACACAGTTATCTAAGAATACAGTTAAGTTGTTTGGGAACACAGTTAACTTGTCTAGGAACACAGTTAATTTGTCTAGGAATACAGTTAAGTTGTTTGGGAACACAGTTAACTTGTCTGGGAACACAGTTAAGTTGTCTAGGAACACAGTTAACTGGTCTGGGAACACAGTTAAGTTGTCTAGGAACACAGTTAACTTGTCTAGGAACACAGTTGTTTAGGAACACAGTTAAATTGTTTGGGAATACTGTTAACTTGTCTAGGAACACAGTTAACTTGTCTAGGAACACAGTTGTCTAGGAACACAGTTAAGTTGTCTGTGAACACAGTTAAGTTGTTTAGGAACACAGTTATCTAAGAATACAGTTAAGTTGTTTGGGAACACAGTTAATTTGTCTAGGAACACAGTTAAGTTGTTTGGGAACACAGTTAACTTGTCTAGGAACACAGTTAAGTTGTCTAGGAACACAGTTAACTTGTCTGGGAACACAGTTAAGTTGTCTAGGAACACAGTTAACTTGTCTAGGAACACAGTTGTTTAGAAACACAGTTAAATTGTTTGGGAACACAGTTAACTTGTCTAGGAACACAGTTAACTTGTCCAGGAACACAGTTATCTAGGAACACAGTTAAGTTGTCTGTGAACACAGTTAAGTTGTTTAGGAACACAGTTATCTAAGAATACAGTTAAGTTGTTTGGGAACACAGTTAACTTGTCTAGGAACACAGTTAATTTGTCTAGAAACACAGTTAAGTTGTTTGGGAACACAGTTAACTTGTCTGGGAACACAGTTAAGTTGTCTACCCCGGAACACACTTATTCTACCCTAGAATATAGTTATTTCGACTATGCACACAGTTAAGTGTTATTAGAAAATTATTGTAGACTTATGCTGAGGTCGACCCCTAAAGAGCTGGGGTCGACCCCTGAAGAGCCGGGGTCGACCCCTGAAATCAGGCAGAAAAACAGCTCTCTGAAAAGCCTGAGAGAGTCGACTCCAGGTGAGCAGGGGTCGACCCCAGGTCTGTGAACACAGTTAAGTTGTCTGTGAACACAGTTAACTTGTCTAGGAACACAGTTAACTTGTCTAGGAACACAGTTAAGTTGTCTGTGAACACAGTTAAGTTGTCTAGGAACACAGTTGTTTAGGAACACAGTTAAGTTGTTTGGGAACATAGTTAACTTGTTTGGGAACACAGTTAAGTTGTCTAGGAACACAGTTAATTTATCTAGGAACACAGTTAACTTGTCTAGGAACACAGTTAAATTGTTTGGGAACACAGTTAACTTGTCTAGGAACACAGTTAACTTTTCTAGGAACACAGTTGTCTAGGAACACAGTTAAGTTGTCTGTGAACATAGTTAAGTTGTTTAGGAACACAGGTATCTAAGAATACAGTTAAGTTGTTTGGGAACACAGTTAACTTGTCTAGGAACACAGTTAATTTGTCTAGGAACACAGTTGTCTAGAAACACAGTTAAGTTGTTTGGGAACACAGTTAACTTGTCTGGGAACACAGTTAAGTTGTCTAGGAACACAGTTAACTTGTCTGGGAACACAGTTAAGTTGTCTAGGAACACAGTTAACTTGTCTAGGAACACAGTTGTTTAGGAACACAGTTAAATTGTTTGGGAACACAGTTAACTTGTCTAGGAACATAGTTAACTTGTCTAGGAACACAGTTGTCTAGGAACACAGTTAAGTTATTTGGGAGCACAGTTAACTTGTCTGGGAACACAGTTAAGTTGTCTAGGAACACAGTTAACTTGTCTAGGAATACAGTTAATTTGTCTAGGAACACAGTTGTCTAGGAACACAGTTAAGTTGTTTGGGAACACAATTAACTTGTCTGGGAACACAGTTAAGTTGTCTAGGAACACAGTTAACTTGTCTAGGAACACAGTTAATTTGTCTAGGAACACAGTTGTCTAGGAACACAGTTAAGTTGTTTGGGAACACAATTAACTTGTCTGGAAACACAGTTAACTTGTCTAGGAACACAGTTAATTTGTCTAGGAACACAGTTGTCTAGGAAGGAACACAGTTGTTTAGGAACACAGTTAAATTGTTTGGGAACACAGTTAACTTATCTAGGAACACAGTTAACTTGTCTAGGAACACAGTTGTCTAGGAACACAGTTAAGTTGTCTGTGAACACAGTTAACTTGTCTGGGAACACAGTTAAGTTGTCTAGGAACACAGTTAACTTGTCTAGGAACACAGTTAATTTGTCTAAGAACACAGTTGTCTAGGAACACAGTTAAGTTGTTTGGGAACACAATTAACTTGTCTGGGAACACAGTTAAGTTGTCTAGGAACACAGTTAACTTGTCTGGGAACACAGTTAAGTTGTCTAGGAACACAGTTAACTTGTCTAGGAACACAGTTGTTTAGGAACACAGTTAACTTGTCTAGGAACACAGTTAACTTGTCTAGGAACACAGTTGTCTAGGAACACAGTTAAGTTGTTTGGGAGCACAGTTAACTTGTCTGGGAACACAGTTAAGTTGTCTAGGAACACAGTTAACTTGTCTAGGAACACAGTTGTTTAGGAACACAGTTAAATTGTTTGGGAACACAGTTAACTTGTCTAGAAACACAATTAACTTGTCTAGGAACACAGTTGTCTTGGAACACAGTTAAGTTGTTTGGGAACACAGTTAACTTGTCTAGGAACACAGTTAACTTGTCTAGGAACACAGTTAATTTGTCTAGGAACACAGTTGTCTAGGAACACAGTTAAGTTGTCTGTGAATACAGTTAACTTGTCTTGGAACACAGTTAAGTTGTTTGGGAACAAAGTTAACTTGTCTAGGAACACAGTTAACTTGTCTAGGAACACAGTTGTCTAGGAACACAGTTCAGTTGTTTGGGAACACAGTTAACTTGTCTAGGAACACCGTTATCTAGGTACATAGTTAAGTTATCTAGGAACACAGTTAACTTGTTTGTGAACACAGTTAACTTGTCTAGGAAAGCCTGAGAGTCGACTCCAGGTGAGCAGGGGTCGACTCGTGCTGTTAAGGGGTCGACTCCAGGTCTGTGAACACAGTTAAGTTGTCTGTGAACACAGTTAACTTGTCTAGAAACACAGTTAACTTTATTTTTATTTTTATTTTTTTTTTTTTTCTTCTTTTTCTTTCATTTTCTTTTTTTTCTTTTCATTTTCTTTTTTTTTTCTTCTCTTCTTCCCTTCTCCTTCTTTCTTCTTCCTTCTCCTCTCGCGAGGCCGGCAGCTACGGAAGGGGGTCGGACGGTGGCGGCCGCAGGATGGGGCCACCGGGGGGGGGGGGGGGGCAGCGGCTCCTCTTCATTGGCACCTCCCCACCGTGGGGGCGGAGGTATTTCCGGCGGCGCGGAAGGGGGCAGCGGGTGCGGGAGGGGGCGGGCGGCGGGCGCGGCGGCGGGCGCGGGAGGGGGTGGGCCGCGGCCGGCGGCAGGCGCGGGAGGGGGTGGGCCGTGGCCGGCGGCTGCCTTTTTCTTCTCCTTCTTCGGTGGGAATGGGAGAGGCGGGGGCATTTTTGTCCCATAAAGCAATGTTAAAATATATATGGACCGGTTGTTAAACAACCGGTCAACAGGGATTTAATGTTAAAGTTCGGTCAATAAATGGACCGCTGAGCAAGTTCCCCAAAAAAGGGTAATTGACTTTTCCATCCCTCTAAAGACTTCACTGTAACAAAAAGTCCTTGTTAATTAACTCCACTGTAATTGACTTTCCCTCAAAAAAAAAAAAAGAAACCCATCGTTTTAACATGAACCTAAAAAAACAAAAGAAAGAATGAAGAAGGTAACAGGAGAAAGCTTCACCATGCTAGTAGTACGTCATAAAACGTACTGACTAAATCTTATTTCAAGGAATATATTAAAAGATAGATTTTTGTATTAAAAGAAATATTTTAAGAACCATGTTTTAGTTAACGCTTTACTCATCATGTATGCCAAACTAAAGGGCGTCAATGGGTCAAGTTGGAGATATCGGCTAGAGGATCAAACTCAAAGCCACTAATAGCTCTAAATGTTGGGCCTTGACATGGACACTCGAAGAACAAATTTAGGATAAAGGTTATAGGAAATTGCAGCTAGACCTAGTAATCGTGGACCAATTTTGGGATGAATTTAGACTAGAAAGGCTAGTCGGCTAAGCCCCACACTAAATGCCGACTCAACAGAAAAGCTAATTTTAAAAATCTAAACATTTAAAATCCAATTAGTAATATTTTCTTTTTATTTCATTTAACTTTGTTAACAAAAGTCGGTATGTACACGATCAACATTGCATAATTTAGTGCACAATTAGAAATAAATTCCTATCATTAGCGAGGAGGCTATGAAATTGAATCCTATTGTTGATGAGGCTATCATAATAAGTGTCACAGCCCAACATCTCACCCAAAATAGTTAGCCGAAAGATTATTTAGGTTCCTTGATCATATATAAATATCTAAGATCTATCTAGCGAATAATCATTGTTGTTGGAAATTGTATCCTAAATCCAATCAATTGTTGATTGTAAATATATTTGAATCAATTATAAATAACATGGTATTTATTCATCACCAGAACATCTTCACAAACTCCGATGTGATGAAGTCCTTAGGACTGCTTTGTGTAATGAAATATGATTTTGTCACACAGATCCTTAAATATTCATGACCGTATGATATACTATTAATAGGACGATAGTATTATCAGGCGTAGGTCATTGTGTATCATATTTGTTGGTTGTTTTCCAAACCAAAGAGTATAGAGATACTAGTATGGTATACAGGTGAATGGTAGTGTACGTTCACTGAACGTGACCAATTGACGGACTCTCTCTTGTCAAGAGTTGTTCCGAGTGGATATGGGTATATGTATCCTTTAGACCTGAGATTGCAACCGGTGGCTTGCAAGTAACTCACTGTACTTTGGTGCCGGACTACCTGAATTTCTAATCCAGCGACGGAAGATTTCTGGGTCCAGTCAAGTACTTGTGGTAGTCAGTTGCAGATCAAGATGGGATTGACCTCCCTTAGAAATAAGGGTGAATGCCTTGTGTTTTCAATTAAGTAGACCCTGGCCAGGAAAAGTCAAATCACTATCACTTGACTTATTGAATTAAAATATATTTCCGGATGGATCGTTTCAGGGTAGACAGACTCTGAACCCACCCTGGGCATTTTTTTTGTCAAAAGGATAAATTATGCGGTAACCATAGTCCATAGGTTCTAGAATGTTGCTTTGCATCTATTCGGCCTATCCGATCGTCGGATCCCATTGCTAGATGGTTACTTCGATTAGTGCAAGAAGTGTTCTTGTACTACCGATTTAGGTTCGAACCTGTGAGGTCACACGCTTAGAAGTTTCTGGATTGATCAAATGGCCGATTGACGATTGAGAATTGTCTAGAGGTAAAATAGTCAATGTGATTGACTGATTGTCCTAAGCAATTATTGCTTGGAGAAGTTAATTGGTGATTGGATCACTGATTAGACTCAATTTGATTGAGTAATAGAGATTGGGCTTGACCAAATTCAAATATGATTTGAAATTGGTAAAACCGTAATTGACACCAAAATTGGTTTGGTGAAAATGTCTAATTTGCCCCCAACCAAATCAGATTTGGCTTGAGTCAAATTGGATCAAAATCAATTATGATCCAAGTATGACTATGACTTCCTTTCCTATGTGAGACCCACACACTGTATGTGGGACCCACGTCCTGCCTAGGTGGGACCCACATACTGTATGTGGGACCCACGTCCTGCATTTATGAGACCCACATACTGTATGTGGGACCCACATCCCAGCCACCTCACCCCTTTGCATACGTGATATGTGGCGGAGCAGGACACCTCTTTTGCTTGCATGCGTGACACGTGGCGGAGCAGGACACCTCTTTTACTTGCATGCGTGACACGTGGCGGGCCTGGATACCTCACACTCCTCTTGATGTCATCCATGACCTCATCTGCCTCATGAGGTCATCCATGATATCGCCCTCCAGGCCACCTCACCCCTTTGCATGCGTGACACGTGGCGGAGCAGGACACCTCTTTTGCTTGCGTGTGTGACATATGTCCTGGCAGGACACCTCATCGGACACCTCATAGGGACACCTCACCCTCTTCTTGGCCTATAAATAGGCCACCCCTCTTCCTTCTTCTTAACACATCAAGAGCACCAGAGAAAGAGAGTGAGAGGAGAGAGTAGTTCTGAAGGTGAAAACCCAAGAAGGAGTTCTTGAGCTGTGAAGGTCCATCTTCTTCCTTCTTCTCCCTTTCAGCCAACCTTCTGCCTCCCTGCGAGCTAGCACTCCCCGGAAAGCTGATCATTCCGGAGCTTTGCGTGGATGAGTCATCGAGGCCGGACGCTTGTGCGGCTGCGAAACATCCTTGAAAGAACCTCCTTCTAAAGGTAAAAGATCTGATCTCTTTTACGGTTGAGATATGATCTCAATTTTCAAATCAAAAGAAGTTGTGATTTATGCATATTTATTTGAATCACACAATCCTCGGGATCTGAGGGCTTTGTGATATTTGGTGTCAAAGCAAAGGATTAGTGGAGACTATCCGATTTTCGGAAACTCTCACGTGTGATCGTGTGACGAAGCGTGGCTCTCCACCCGGGGGCTCATATGATGAGTGCTTTGATAGGCACGTGCGGGTGTCACCCTATGTATTGGGACTGAGCCCGCGCCACATGTGATGTGCAGTTGAAGACTGTCTTCGACTGGTACCAGAGTCAAAATATTTAAAATATCAAGCATGTTTTGGGTTAAAATGTTTAACCCGTTCTTTCTGCATAAATTTTTTTTGAAATTCATGCTTAGCCCTCTACATGCACACCATCAGTGGTATCAGAGCCCGTCCAGGTTCTTTGTGATATCAAATATCTATGCAAGATGTGATCTTTTACATATGATGTAAACTGATTATATTATTTCATTATGTTATTCTTATGATGAATGAACATGTTTGTTTGCATGATTAACTTGAATCTTAAAAGTGTTTTAAGAATTTAAAGTTATGGAGCATGCAAAACAAAGATAAGACATGAATAATACAATATACTTAATTATGAATTAAGTAATGATATAGATCCTAGACTTTAAATGTGATTTGAACGTCTAAGACATTGCATAATTCATGGGGTAATGGGTTAGCTAAAACAAAGTAAGCCGATTTCGCACATCACATAACCGAAAGAATCCAACTGAGTTGGACTCAATGGTTGAAATCAAACTTGGTAGAGTAGTTGATCTAATCTAATTAAAGTTGTTTCTTAGATTGGGTCAAGATTACTCTTGATCTTTGCAATAGTTGTAGTTGATCAAGTCCATGTCTTTGATTAGACCAAATGGATGTTGATTTAGGCTTCGTGGTTGAGCTTGAGTTATGATATTGATCGAATTGAAATTGATAAACCAGTTGGTGTCAAAGGCAACTGTAATCAGTGGGTTTTTAATTGGGAGCTACTTGCTGGGTTTCGGTCCAGTCAAGTTAATGGCATACCCTTCCGCTGATCTCACTTACCTGGCCATCTTGGTGAATCTCTTTTGATCAGATCTCTGATTGACTCTATTTAACCCATGCCTGTAAGAAAATCAGTTGGACTGATTTAGGTGCACTGACTTGAATCTATTTCCTACGATACCTGACTTATGAAGTTAGTGGGAGCATTTGGATTGAGTCAGCTTTTTATTATAAAAATCCTCTAAATTATTAGGTCTATAAAATGATATGGTTAATGGAGATGACCACGTCATAGCCTCCTATTAGTTGTGTGATAATGAGTCCAATGCGTCTATATACATTGGAGGCGCGTGCGCGCACTGGTGCGTATCGGCCATTGGAATTGTCATACAATAATGATGAGTCAGTTGCAACTATTGGAATGGATGGTCCGGTTGGATACCGGCCAAAGTCGGGCTTGACCATCTATTAGATAGTTTGCATTGATTGCTACATGTTAATGGTTGGACCTAACCGGGACTTTCAGTAATGCCGATATACGCCTGCTGAAGTGCTTCCTGGGGCAAAATGATCACTAGAAGTTGTTTAGTTGAAACAATTTGTTATGAACCTACCTTTAGGTGTATTTGGGTTGATACCGACCAAAGCCGGGCTCAGGTGTAGCCTATTGGATTCTAGTGCCCACTAAAGAATTAAAAGTAATTCTTCGGATTAGAGGTAGAGGCTCTTGATTCGTATAAAATAGTGGGAGGATCTTTAGACTAAAATCCATATCTTTAGATTAATTGATTCATTTACTAATAAGGCCATGGTTTTGTCCTTTATGCAGAAATGTCCTCTTATAAGTTCCCCCTATCACTATTGGATAGTGATGAGCCGACTAGACCTTTGATTAAGAATCAGGCTAACTCGAGTGCTAATGAGAGAAATCAGCAAAGAGTCGCTGGTCAAGGTGGTTATATGATAACACCTTATAATTTCTCTGTATGTGATATTATGACTTGGGTATTGGATACCGAAAGTCCTTTTAATATCTGTAATACGTTGAAAGGACTGCAAGTCATTGAGAATTTCGGTAACAATGAGAAATTCCTAAATGTTGGAGATGGAAGAACTGTTCCAGTTCTAGCATTAGGTAATACTCAAATTGTTTCAAATTTTCACATAATTGCCCTTGGTGAATGTCACTATTGTCCTAGTTTCTTAATGAATGTCATTTCCGTTGGTCATTTGGCCTTAGATGGTTATGAAATTTGTATAAAGAAGGATTATTGTGATATCATTATGAATGGTGTTACAGTAATCAATGGACGATTAAACAATGGCATTTATGTATTGCCACAATCTGTTAGTGTAATGTACACTACAAGTAAACGCCCTAGATCTGATGATGTCTCTGATATCTACCTTTGGCATTGTAGGCTAGGTCATATTAACAAGAACAGGATCAACAGGTTGGCCTCACTGGATATTTTAAATATTAATGATTGTGAATCATTACCTACCTGTGAGTCTTGTCTTCTTGGAAAGATGACCAAGTCGTCTTTTACTGGAAAAGGTATACGAGCCGGTGCTGTATTAGGTCTTGTACATTCGGATGTATGTGGACCTATGAGCACTAGTGCAAGAGGTGGATACAGCTATTTCATTACATTTACCGACGACCTATCTTGGTATGGGTATGTGTTTCTTATGAAACACAAGTATGAATTATTTGAAATGTTCAAATTATACCGTAATGAAGTAGAGAAACAAACTGGACAGTGTATTAAGATACTTCGATCTGATCGAGATGGTGAATACCTCTCTAGTGATTTCTTGACATATCTGGAGGAGAATGGGATTCTCTCTCAGTGGATCCCTTCCGGAACACCGCAGCATAATGGTGTGTCTGAAAAGAGGAATCGGACTCTGTTGGACATGGTCCGATCCATAATGGGGTTTACAGTTTTGCCCTTATCATTTTGGGGTTATGCACTTGAGACCGCTTGTTATATTCTTAATAGAGTTCCCAGTAAATCTGTGACTAAAACTCCATATGAGATATGGACCGGTCAAAAGCCTGTACTCTCTCACCTTAAAGTTTGGGGGTCTCCAGCCTACGTCCGTAGTTTGAAAGCAGACAAACTGGAAGCTAGGTCGGAAGAATGTTTTTTTGTCGGCTACCCGAAAGAAACCAAAGGGTATTATTTCTACCAGGCTAATGAACAAAGGTTGTTCGTCAACAATAGAGCTGTCTTCTTGGAGAAGAAATTTCTTGGTGAAAGAACGAACAGCTCTAAGGTTGAGCTTGATGAAGTTCAACAGGTAGAGGATCAGACAACTAGAACTGAACCGTTAGATTCTGATTTGATTGGATCAAACTCAGAACCCATTAAGGTTGCACCTGTTAGGCGATCCGGTAGAGTACCGCATCAACCGGATAGATACTATGGTTTTCTTGTCCGGGACGATGATCCCATTGGTCTCGATGAGAACGATGAGGATCCCGTCACCTATATGGATGCTATGCAAAGGTCTGACTCTGATAAATGGCTTGGAGCCATGGAATCTAAAATGGAGTCCATGAAGGTCAATGATGTATGGATATTGGTTGACCCACCCGAAGGATTTAAATCCATAGGGTGTAAGTGAATTTTCAAACGGAAAAGAGGCGCAGACGGAAAGGTGGAAACCTATAAAGCCCGTCTGGTTGCCTAGAGATTTCGTCAGCGTTATGGTATCGACTATGACGAAACGTTTTCGCTTGTGGCAATGCTGAAATCCATTCGGATCATGCTTGCGATTGCGGCCCATCTGGACTTTAAGATCTGGCAGATGGATGTTGAAACCGCTTTTCTAAATGGAGATTTAGAGGAATAGGTGTATATGATACAGCCTGAAGATTTTATTTCTGCAGATGAGTCTAAGGTGTGTAGGCTGCAAAAGTTCATATATGGACTAAAGCAGGCATCTCGGAGTTGGAATATTCATTTTGACAGGGTTATCAAAACTTATGGCTTCATTAAGAACGAAGAGGAACCTTGCATATACAAATGGGCTAATGGTACGGTAGTTTTATTTCTTGTACTGTATGTGGATGATATTCTCCTAATAGGGAATGACATCGCTGCACTACAGGGAGTAAAAATATGGCTTTCATCACAATTCTCCATGAAGGATTTGGGAGAAGCATCCTACATCCTTGGGATGAAGATCTATAGAGATAGATCTAGGAGGTTGCTCGGTCTGTCCCAATCCATGTACATTGAAACCGTGCTGAAAAGGTTCAGCATGACGAATTCCAAGAAAAGCTATCTTCCGATAGGTCATGGAATCACTCTTTCTAAAGGAGATTGCCCGACAACTTCCCAAGAAAGAGAGTGTATGACTAGAATTCCATATGCCTCTGCTGTGGGATCTATTATGTATGCAATGATATGTACTAGACCAGATGTGGCACACTCGCTAGGAGTAGTGAGTAGGTACCAGTCTGACCCAGAAGAAAGCCACTGGAAAGTTGTAAAGACTATCCTCAAGTATTTGAGAAATACTAAAGATAAATGGCTTTTTTATGGAGATACTGAGTTGAGACTTATCGGTTATACCAATTCAAGTTTTCAATCAGACCATGATGATAGCAAGTCTGTGTCTGGTTATGTTTTTACCCTGTATGGTGGGGCTGTCTGTTGGAAGAGTTCCAAGTAGACTACTATAGCGGACTCTGTGTGCGAGGCGGAGTACATTGCGGCATCGGATGCGGCGAAGGAAGCTGTGTGGCTGCGGAAGTTCATTGCTGAGCTTGGAGTTGCACCCTCCGCTGATGGACCAGTCCTACTATACTGTGATAGCACTGGGGCCATCGCTCAAGCTAAGGAACCAAAGGCACACCAGCGCACCAAGCACATTCTGCGCCGGTATCACCTTGTTCGTGAGATAGTAGAACGAGGTGACGTTGATCTTCAAAAGATTGACGGAAAGGATAACTTAGCCGACCCCTTTACTAAGGCCCTCAGTGTAAAGGAGTTTGACCATCATTACTTGAAGATGGGTATACGATACTGTGCTGATTGGCTTTAGGTCAAGTGGGAGTTGTTGGAAATTGTATCCTAAATCCAATCAATTGTTGATTGTAAATGTATTTGAATCAATTATAAATTACATGGTATTTATTCATCGCCAGAACATCTTCACAAACTCTGATGTGATGAAGTCCTTAGGACTGCTTTATGTAATGAAATATGATTTTGTCACACAGATCCTTAAATGTTCATGACCGTATGATATACTATTAATAGGACGATAGTATTATCAGGCGTAGGTCATTGTGTATCATATTTGTTGGTTGTCTTCCAAACCAAAGAGTATAGAGATACTAGTATGGTATACAGGTGAATGGTAGTGTACGTTCACTGAACGTGACCAATTGACGGACTCTCTCTTGTCAAGAGTTGTTCCGAGTGGATATGGATATATGTATTCTTTAGACCTGAGATTGCAACCGGTGGCTTGCAAGCAACTCACTGTACTTTGGTGCCGGATTACCTGGATTTCTATTCCAGCGACGGAAGGTTTCTGGGTCCCGTCAAGCACTTGTGGTAGTCAGTTGCAGATCAAGATGGGATTGACCTCCCTTAGAAATAAGGGTGAATGCCTTGTGTTTTCAATTAAGTAGTACCCTGGCCAGAAAAAGTCAAATCACTATCACTTGACTTATTGAATTGAAACATATTTTCGGATGGATCGTTTCAGGGTAGACAGACTCTGAACCCACCTTGGGCATTTTTTGGTCAAGAGGATGAATTATGCGGTAATCATAGTCCATAGGTTCTAGAATGTTACTTTGCATCTATTCGGCCTATCCGGTCGTCGGGTCCCATTGCTAGATGGTTACTTCGATTAGTGCAGGAAGTGTTCTTGTACTACCGGTTTAGGTTCGAACCTGTGAGGTCACACGCTTAGAAGTTTCTGGATTGATCAAATGGCTGATTAACGATTGAGAATCGTCTAGAGGTAAAATAGTCAACGTGATTGACTGATTGCCCTAAGCAATTGTTGCTTGGAGAAGTTAATTGGTGATTGGATCACTGATTAGACTCAATTTGATTGAGTAATAGAGATTGGGCTTGACCAAATTCAAATATGATTTGAAATTGGTAAAACCGTAATTGACACCAAAATTGGTTTGGTAAAAATGTCTAATTTGCCCCCAACTAAATCAGATTTGGCTTGAGTCAAATTGGATCAAAATCAATTATGATCCTAGTATGACTTCCTTTCCTATGTGGGACCCACACACTATATGTGGGACCCAGGTCCTGCCTAGGTGGGACCCACATACTGTATGTGGGACCCACGTCCTGCATTTATGAGATCCACATACTGTATGTGGGACCCACATCCTAGCCACCTCACCCCTTTGCATGCGTGACACGTGGCGGAGCAGGACACCTCTTTTGCTTGCATGCGTGACACGTGGCGGAGCAGGACACCTCTTTTGCTTGCATACGTGACACGTGGCGGGCCTGGACACCTCACACTCCTCCTGATGTCATCCATGACCTCATCTGCCTCATGAGGTCATCCATGACATCGCCCTCCAGGCCACCTCACCCCTTTGCATGCGTGACACGTGGCGGAGTAGGACACCTCTTTTCCTCGCATGTGTGACATGTGTCCTGGCAGGACACCTCATAGGGACACCTCACCCTCTTCTTGGCTTATAAATAGGCCACCCCTCTTCCTTCTTCTTAACACATCAAGAGCACCAGAGAAAGAGAGTGAAAGGAGAGAGTAGTTCTGAAGGTGAAAACCCAAGAAGAAGTTCTTGAGCTGTGAAGGTCCATCTTCTTCCTTCTTCTCCCTTTCAGCCAACCTTCTGCCTCCCTGCGAGCTAGCACTCCCCGGAAAGCTGATCATTCCGGAGCTTTGCGTGGACGAGTCATCGAGGCCGGACGCTTGTGCGGCTGCGAAACATCCTTGAAGGAACCTCCTTCTAAAGGTAAAAGATCTGATCTCTTTTACGATTGAGATATGATCTCAATCTTCAAATCACAAAAAGTTGTCATTTATGCATATTTATTTGAATCACACAATCCTCGGAATCTGAGAGCTTTGTGATATTTGGTGTCAAAGCAAAGGATTAGTGGAGACTATCCGATTTTCGAGAACTCTCACGCGTGATCGTGTGAGGAAGCGTGGCTCTCCACCCGGGGGCTCATATGATGAGTGCTTTGATAGGCACGCGCGGGTGTCACCCTATGTATTGGGACTGAGCCCGCGCCACATGTGATGTGCAGTTGAAGACTATCTTCGACTGGTACCAGAGTCAAAATATTTAAAATATCAAGCATGTTTTGGGTTAAAATGTTTAACCCGTTCTTTCCGCATAAAAAATTTCTGAAATTCATGCTTAGCCCTCTGCACGCACACCATCAATTATAGTACTAAACACATGCCCGCACGAATCCTCACATACTCTCCCCGTTTAAGTCTTGACATCCTTGTCGGGCTAAAGATTCAAATCTAATCACAAGCACCACAATTGGCCCGTGGTTAGCCCCAATAGATCTACGTTGCAGTGTCTTCTAGTCCATATAGGTTATGGGTCGGATTCGCTATGATACCATTTGTCATAACTCATAATCTCATTCAAAATGGTAAACTAGAAGGTATTATTATCCCCATCTGTCTGAATGATTGGTCTCAACTCGGGAGGAAGAACTGGTAATAAGCACAAAACCATCCAAACTGGAGCAAGGGTAGCAACGGTTACTGATTACCTGACTGAACCACCAGGAGCTTCTTCTATGGCATCAATGCCATTCTCTTAGGTTCTTTGGTCTTATGTAAGTACCCAAGATCTATCTAGCGAATAACCGATATAGGACAAAAACACGTCCGCACGGGTCCTCACACTAGGTCCTAGGTTGGTTGTTCAAAGAGTTAACTATCATTTTATGTCCATTTTCCTTTTTGCATCATCAAACAGGGCATTTTGGGGACTAATTCAATAGGAATGGAAGCCATTCCTTGGGTTATAATGCGCGCATGAGGTAATTAAGAGAATGACGGTTTTATATTTTCTTTTCTTTTTTCTTTTTGTTTAGCGAAGAAAGAATATTGATGCCTATTTTCCTATTTGGCGACTCAATTTCTCTATTACTTTTAAGATCCTGGAAGGCAGGCTGTAGGATGCTGCATTGAAATTGGATTGGTTGCAGATATTCCCATTCAACATAAAAGGACTAACTGGAAGCTTAGTGACTCCCCCCTGAACTGATTTAGTTTGTGAGCTGTTTCATATTCTTTCAATTTTCTCATGGCCTGGAGTTCTTCAGGTAAGATGCTAAAAGATCCAAAATTTTCCACTGAGTATTTCTAAACAGAACAAAATTATGTTCCGCGACCAGTATTGCTCAGTTTTCCATTCAAGATTTAGCAGTAATTTTCAAGGGAAATAGTTAAGTTTCATATTAACTTTGTTCATTGCTTGTCAGGAATGTACTAAATGGTTGATACTAAGAAGTAAGAACCACATGATATTAGATTCAACATTGGCCTCTAATGATTCATACGTTGCATCCGATCTTTGCTTTGATGCATACCATTGGCACAGCAGATTTTGAGGCAATAACCATCCAAAGCAAGAAACTAGCATCCAATGCTAATTCCTATGCAGGCTTGCTTCATGTAGTTTTCTATGGGTCACCATATATGCAATTTTTCCCTCAAAAACTTCATCAGCATTTCAGTATGAATGTTTGGAAGATTAGGTCATGTCTGCATTCCTGATAAATGTTCTCAATCTCCATCAAAAATTATATTTTTTTGATATCGAATTTGAAAGTTCAAATCTTTCCAAACAAAAAAAAGAGAGGGGAGTGCGAAAATTTCAGAACTAATTTCGCCATTGTTTAATCCTATTAACTTAAGGAAACTGCTCTTTTCTTCCAAAGAAAAAAAGTAGATAATCAGTCACTTTTGTTAACAGTTTAGAAAATCTAGCAATCAATGATTTCTCTGATCCAAACTAACCAAGGGATAAGACATTACAAGTTATTTTAGAACTTTATCTAAAAATTACTCAAATTTCATTTGCATGATACGTTATTTTGCTTTCAGGTAACTTTTTCTTAGCTTTTCTGCAATTTGTGTGGCATCTATTCTGTTTGTTGCAAAAGTAGTACCAGAAACTAAAGGTAGGACCTTGGAAGAGTTTCAAGCATCCATGAATTCCTACAGATGAACATTTTTAGGGACAACCAATTTGTTGTCGTAAGCAATTCAGCAAGCTTTAGGGCAATCTTTGAAACCAATTTCTCTAAATAATCGATCTATGTCAAATGACATCTCAATCAAGCAATCATCGATGGTGATTACTGTGATTTTGTGACAGTATTTCCGAAAGATTATTGTGAGGTTTGATGTTCCTGCAAGGAAACTTCTGCTTTAGAGAGTGAAATGAGAGAAGAAACTTGCGTACGTTGGAGGCCGGGGTGATTTTTTGCATTTATATAACACAAAGCCTCTTGCTTCTATTAATATTGCGATGGAAATAAGTAACATTAGTTTCCAATCCATCCTTCAATTGGACTTTTCCTGAGAAGAAAGTATTCTTATATATAATAAGCCAGTATAGCAAACGACAACAACAAAAAACAACATTATTGGATAGTCTCATTGTTCACAAATTATAATAATATATTCTCAGATCGATACCTCCGTAACATTTATCATAAAACTTATGGTGAAAAGATCAAATAACATTTGATATCTGAAGCCAAAGGCTGCTCATTTCTTCCAGAGTGGTCAAAAAAAATTAGTCTCCAGTCAATTACCAGGGAGATATCAGACTGTTATAGTGGATTTTATGAATATGTTATCATAAAAATTATAGTGAGAACATCACATAAGCTGATATGACATCTACTGATGCAACAGAAGACCCACCAAGAGTTGGTGTACCCTAAAACCGATGGGCGCCCATGGTTTGGCAAGGGGAAAAAAAAAGGAAAACCTTAGTCTGTCATAAAGTTGCCATCTAAGACTGTTACATATATTAAACGACAGAGGGTCATAAGAAGCCAATCCACAATTTGAAAGACCCACCCCTAATCTACATACTGTAACATCCATAACTCCTCCTAAAAAAAGAAAAAAAAAAAAAGCCTTCATAGTCCTCCTCCCATACTCTTCGAGCCTCGTATGCTCCTCCAAATCTATATAGATGATAGATCGAATCAATTCAGATCTATGTCATTTATAATAATTCAAAACATTACTCAAAAAAATAGCAAAAAGAGGTATTTAAATTTTTTAATACTTTATACTTACCAAGATGTATAGTTAATATGGGACTAAATAGATTCTGCATAATTCTTGCACATAACTATAGAGAGATAAAAAGATCTACTTATTAATAAAAAAGAGTTTGGTAATGTTAAAATATTTACAGAAGAAGAGAAAAATAATAATGAACGAGAGAAAAATATAATTTTATTTTTCTATTTTATTATATTCGATACATCTTAGGAGTTATATTAACTTGTATACAAATTCTATACATAAAAAATAATATAAGCTGATATACATTTATGCTAATAAAAAAAAATAATTTTTTCTGATGGAGGTTGTTATGTGATTCATAAAATCATTCTAACAAAGAAAAATAATACCGGCTAGTATAGAATTATGTTAATAAAAAAATAATACTAATAATATAAAATTATACTAATAAAAAATAATATAAATTAATATAAATTATTATGCTATGTTTAAAATTGTGCTAAAAAGTAATTCTAGCTGAGCACAAGAGAATCTTTTGTATATAAAAAGAAAATCGTCGAGCACTTATACTTCCAGTCCGGTCCACACAGAAATGAATAAATACAGCTGTACACCATTGCTTTCGCGGCATTGACCGACGAACCGCACCTTGGAATGGCCTCTTTTTGAGACTTGGTCTCCCCTTTTGCTTTCTCGATGGGAATAAACACGCTTTTTGAGAGCTTATCTTTTATCTTTATTCATTTCTTTTTCCCGTAGCAAGGATGGGAGCTTTTTTTTTTTTTTTCTTCACCCTTACCCTCACTTTCTTTTGGTCCACGGTGTGATCTCGACAACCGCTTTGGTCTTTTACATAACATCCATTGCATCTTATCATGAGAAGGGTTAAACAATATAATTTCTTTTGTCATGACAAAAGAGTCCAAATAACAGCTGTTTGAGGGTGTTTCATGTCATAGCCCAATGAGCTTGTAAAAAAATATAAAATATATAAATAAATTTATTTTATTTTATCAACTTAAGTTTTTAAGATAAATGATGATTTCAACATGATATCAGAGTAGAAGTTTTGAGTTCGAACCTTATCTTCATACTATTTAATCTCATTATTAAAAAATTTCATATGTTAGGCTCATCCATTAAAAAAAAATCCGGCCTACATATGAAGAAGAGTGTGAAAAAATATAAAATATATAAATAAATCTATCTCATCCTATTAGCTTAAATTTTTAGAATAAATGATGATTTTAATGGAGCTTATAAATGAGAGGCCCAATTGGCTTGTTGTTGGGGGACCATTGGCTGCCTTAGATCCTTCATGTGACCAGTGGCTCCCTGTTTAACCATCCATCTTTCCTCAGCTAAATATGAACAATGGAACAGGATGAATATATATGAACATTTTTTATTTTGTTATAAACATTTGTGCATTTCTTGCACAATTACTTGCCATTAATTGATGGATAGTTGATTGAACTGAATCCTCCATTTCATGTACAAGATAGAGAATTTTAATTTAGCTGAATTCCATCATGATAGATATTGACAGTACATAACCACCTAGCATGGCTTATGGATTTAAAAATGAGAGAGGAAGGAGTGGGGGTGGGGGGAGGGGTATGGTTGTTCCCTCTCCTAGAAATTGAAGAGAAACAAGTCCTCTAAATTATTGTGATGCAGCATTTTGGCTCTTTAAATGGTGCTGAAATTTACTTTGACTGCTCTTTAACTTTTGCTTTTGCCATAAACAACTGCACTCATTCAGCTGTATTTTTCTTAATCTGTAATACCTTTCATAATATTTTCATTTCTTTTGTTTCATAAAAATGGTGAACACACTTCCATGATTGAAAGTGTATATAATTTTCTGGCCTCATCTCTGCATATACATTGCGTCTACCATAATTGATACGCTTACATTGCATCTACTATAATTGATACCCTTTGGAACTGACTACTGTCCATATGAAATATCCGTCAATTAGACCCTCTCACAAAGCCTCCATTCTATCAATGGAAGTCTGCTACGTAGCCAGTCCAGAAGTGCATGGGGAGTCCTTCAAATTTCAAAATATCCCCCCAAGTAGCAGCAATACCTTGCTCATGATTGCAAATAGTTTCTCTAAATCACGCCTGCGAGATACGTAGGGCATGATGCGCGAGACATAATGCACGCATGAAACAACTATAAGTAATCCTCAGAACATGAGGGGGCTTGCCAAAGACGGCCAATCTGCATGCCTGAATCCCTTAGTGATAGGTACTGGCCCTTACCTATATAATCTAATTCCAAGAGATCCTTCAGGTAAGTGCTTTTGAGCTCTCACACGTCTTTATGTTATTGTTCTGCCACTCTTATAACCTTTACCGTTCCCTAAGAGTTTTTATAACTTACACATTGAAGGATCTCTTATCGGACACTTTCTGGCAAAAGAATTTCTTCGTTTTTGCTATTTTAGGTCAAGCCTAATATTGAAGCAAGGATCCGATTACAATCTTTGCTTCCTACCACTATCTCAAATATGCTTTAACTTTTTGTTGATCTTTACAGCCTGAGCAGTCGATCATCGAGCCCTTTGGTAACTTTATTAGCTTAGTGCCTCAATCATATCGATTGTCAACGGCAACTTATTTGGCCTAGATGATTAACTAAAGATCTCCACTAACCATTATATTGTAGAAATAGATATCCACCCATTGGTTCAACTCCATCTCTCTAGAGGAGAAAAACCAACTAAAAAAGAGAGTATTGGTCTAATTAGGTAATAAAAAAATGTAATTATGCTATCATTTTTTTAACTTTATGGTGCGAACATTATCCATTACAATTACTTAGATCAAATAATTGAAGTTCAACACCGACGAGATTCTAATCCATAACCCCCTCTCATATAGAGAAGGGGTAAATTACTAGACCAGAGCGGCCATCACTTGATTATATCTCCCCATACATTTTCTCATATATGATACATGCATTTGAACCTAGTCTTTTATATCGAGATGTTAGTTTGTGTTGATATCATATATATCGGCCAACATAAATTAATAAAAATATGAGAAATGGGTTAAGACGACATATTCATGCTGATCAATATCTTCAAATCACTTTTCTGCTTTTAAATCAAAATTTTAATTAATAAATTCCAAATCAATACCCAGATATAATTTTTAATATTAGTCAAAATTTCAATATTTCTATCAAAAATATAGATAAAGATCTCGAAAAATACCAGTTATATTTAAATTTTTGCTAAGATAAACTGCTATCTCGGTTCATCTCGCACTCAACCACTGATTGATGGAAATCCAAAAATCTTGCCTTTTTACATAATATGTGCCAAGCAACAGCAAACCCTCAAAAAGTGTTACGTAATAAAAAAAATTTCCATCCGAGTAAAATCTCAATCATAAATCTCATGAATCAATGGCAACAACCCTTCCTCTAATTTCTGCTCCTTTTTTTTTTTGGTACAATAGTTGCTCATATTACTCTGATGAGTGTGCAACTAGCAAAATCAAAAAAAAGAAAATAACAAAGCATTGAAGGGGTGATCCAAATATGGCAAGAGAATCTCTCCAAAATATTGAGCGGCATAAGTGGCAATGCAACCGGTGGCTCTCTTGGTCTTTTGGTACAGCATTCCAACATCCCTCGGATATCACAGCACAATGGGGGTCTCTTTTAGGTGAGTCACGTTCATCGCACCACACTCTTAATTGCCATAGACCCAAGCTTACATCCAACAACTCCCAATATTTTGTAGAGAATACCGCAACGCTACTACTATTAAATTATCATTTTTAGAAACAATTGGCTCGTAGCACGGGTGGTTGATCGTAATGTTGGATGCTGGCGCTGTATAAGATATTCCCTGAATTATTATACATCTATTAACACAAAAATTACTAATATTCTATGACAATAATTGGACGCACTTCTTTCCACAAGTAGGGCCCACATACCAGTACACGAACGCTGCAAGATGCGATGCTCATGGTCCAAAGGCTTTTTTTTTTATTTTTTTTTTTAAAAAATCGTTGTTCTCTTTTTACGCGTCGATGACCCAGTAGTGGCAGACATCGTTTCGGTGGGTCCCACTTTTAGGGAAAGAGAGAAGGAAGAGTGGGACGACCAGGACAAAACGACGTCAAGAAACGTTTTCTTTTCCGTTAGAAGAATCTCTGACCGACCCGGCCGGCGAAGACCGGTTCAAGATGTACACGCGTCAACCATCCACCGGGGCTTCCAGGCCTTATCCTCGCCAACCTACTACGCCTTTCTCTCCATAAATTAAAGCTGGAAGCAACCGCGAAACCCTCACACCGCCCTCGCCATCTCTCTTATGAGGAGTGGAAAAAAGAAAAAAAAAAGAAGGAAGCCCGTTAGATTTAGAGATTGAAGAACCCACGCCGAAATCTCTTCTTTTCTTTATAAACCCTCGCTCTTCGATCCAGAAGCCATCGAAATTTGTTGACTTGAATCATTTCTTCTCTCTTCTTTCTTCTTCTTCGCCATGGCAACGGAAGTCTTGCGGCCGCACGACGTCCTCATGGCCCAGCGGATGCGGCCCCTACCGGCCTTCCTCCCCCGCCGGAAACCTAACCCCAAGCCGTCGAGGAAGACGCCCTCGCCCCGGCCGGAGGCCAGAAAGAGGCGGGAGGGCTCCCCCAAGCCGGCAAAGTCCGGCGGAGCCGCCGCCGAGGCTGGAGGAAGCCGCCTGGTGGCGGGGCAGGTGAAGATCCTGAAGCGGGGCGAGTCGCCCGACGCGTTTAAAAAGCCGGAGATGGCGGCGGTGTTCGGAACGGGGAGGCTGGGGCCGGACCCGGAGATGGTCCCGAAGCAGATCAGGTTTGGGGATCCGAAGACCGCTGCCGTGGCCGCGGCGGCGACGGCGGATATGTACGCGGGCTCGGCGTTCGCGGTCTCGCCGTCGCCGAGCTCGCTGCCGCTGCCGAGTTTCTCCTTGAAGAAGGATGTGTCGGCGATCGTGGACTGTGCAAGTAAGGATCTCAGGCGTTTGCTCCGGCTGGAGTAGAGATCAAATAAATTAGAAAATAGAAAATGTTTCTTTTTTTTTCTTTTTGGTATGCTCTTCGGCTTTTCGTTCTTCTTGACTCTCTCCGTTTGCGTTTTAGGACAAACGGGATTTGGGGATGGAATGAGAGGTGCGATGGGGTGTTATATACGAATAATCAGGGTGTAATTTTTTTTTTTTTTTCTGTATATTTGTATCTGTTCTTGTGGAAGGTAGGAGGAAAAAGGAGGAGGATGGGTTAAAAGTATGATCGAAGATGGAGTGGAATCAGCAATAATGTATTATTAATATATATATATTTTTTATGACGTTAACTGCCCTCTCCACCCTGGTGGATGCAGAAAATACAAGGTGCTTCAACTTTGTTTGGTATTCCATATGCAGGGGCCGCCCAACACATCTCGAGGCCTAAGGCGAACCAATAAATAAAACTTTTTTTTTAATAATAATTTTTTTAATAAATATAAAATATTTAAAGAATGATATGAAAATAGATAGCTATTAAGTATACTATTTCAATAAAGATACATGAATCTAATAAAAATATATAAATTTTTTTTTAATTTTATATAATTTTTGAATGGGAGCACAGAAAAGTAATTATCCTAAAAAAAGATCTTGAAACTGATTAAATAACTGAGATAATACTTGACAATACTGTTTACCCCGTCAAGCAAGAGAAGAATAGGAAAAGGTCATCCCATGGCACTTTATAGCCAAGGTAAAGAAAAGAATTTCTTCAAGGAGCCTCCCTATAGAGAAAAATAGGGGTATTATGGAAAATTCACTCCATCTAATTAATAAAAGTTCCATCCCACCATCTCCCCTTCAAGTGAGTACTCAAGCAGCAACTGCAGCAGCTATTGAACCCCCTCCCTCCTTTTCTCTCTGTACCACCCAAGAGGGGAGAAGAAACCGATAGGAGAAAATTAAAAGAATCTCCACCCTCCAAGAAGTCCATTTCCAATCCCCCTTTCTTCTTGATGGCCCAGCTGGGTCAGGAGTAATATGAGGGAAGGAAAACCAAGACCAAAACCAAAAAAGAGAAGGGATAAAGATAAGAGTCGCTTCGGGCGTGTATCAAGCCAACCAAATCCCTCCTCTCTCTCTCTCTCTCTCTCCCCCCCAAACAAAACTACTGTCCCCAACTTCCCAAATTGTCCCTCTGCAGGCCAGAAAACTCTCCACCTCCCTTCCATCAAGGAGGAAGACTCGTAGCCAGCTCCTGTTCCCGTTTTATATGGGGCCTTTGCTTCCTTTTAGTCACGACGCAAGAAACTTTCCTCTCTCTTTCTCAATCTCTTTGCTCCCTTCGCCTCCCAGAGGCCTTCCATTGGCCCGAGGCCTTAGGCAGCCGCCTCGATCGCCTAAGGCTCGGGCCGACTCTGTCCATATGAAGAAGCTGATGGGTGAGCTGCCTTTGGAACACACACACACCAAAAAAAAAAAGAAAAAAAGAAAAAAAGAAAAAAGCTTATGGGTCCAGACTGTATTTTTCTTTCTTTTGCCTCCTCTTTGGGAAAAAAAAACATAATTGAGGACACAATTTTTATAAGAGGGAAGGATGTGAGACTTGGGGCTGGGAAGCTTTTTTTTTTTTTTTGAGAATATGATTTTTGAAAAGCAGATTTCTGAAAAGAACATGCCTCAAAAAGTTTTATGTTTGATAATGAAAAAGTAACAGATTTTCAGAGTACTTATGTTTGGTTGACCATTGATGGGGACATCAGCTAGGTCCCCATTTTATTTGCATATTTATTTGTTTCTGGGCTTATTTGCATTTTAGGGCTTATTTGTGGTATTTGTGGGTTTATTAGGATTTATTTCTGTGTAAGGGGATTTATGCAAATTTTGTAGTTTGGCCCTATATATAGGGACCTCTTTTCATGATTAGGGTTTTAATGAAAGTTTAAGAAATTTTTTGTTGCCCAAGGTGACAAGCCAAGAGGGGGGGGGTGAATTGGTTTCTTTTAATTTTAACTATCTTACTTGTGTTAAATGATGAGTTAGTGAACTTAAACAAATCACAATACAAACAACAAGAAGTATAGTGGTTCGGTGCTCTCCTTAGCACCTACGTCCACTCCCCAAGCGACCCCTTGGGAATTCACTATAATCCCGCGGATTACAGTTGGATTGTTTTCCGGGCTCACAATCCAAAAACTTTTACACTTTGGTTTTCCGGGTTCACCAAAAACCTATGTTGGTTTTACGGGCTCACCAACGAACCTATACAATTGGTTTTACGGGTTCACCAACAACCTACGTTGGTTTTACGGGCTTACCAACAACCTATGTTGGTTTTACGGGCTCACCAACGAACCTTTACAATTGGTTTTCCGGGTTCACCAATCAACCTATTCCGTTGGTTTTGCGGGCTAACCAACCAACCTTTACAAGTAGTCTAATAAACAAAGGAAGAAGATTTAAACTCCTAGATGAGCAAATATAACAATATAATCTACAAAGAAGAGTTTAGAGAATATTTATCGCTTGATGTGACTTCTCTCTTCTTTGTCAATGATGCTTCACTCTTCAAGGGTGGATGGAGCTCTTGATGACTCTTTGAATCTGCTCAACCACTTTCTTTTGATTCTTGAATGAAGCACTTGGATGAAGCTTGCCTTGCTAGGGTTCTCTCTTGAATGCACTTGATGTATTTTTCCAAAACTTGCTTCCTCTGATGAATACTCCCTCTTAAATACTTCTCCAACCTCCAAATAGTCCTTTCTGACTGTTGGATTGAAGAAACTAGCCGTTTATAGCCGTTGGGAGTCTAAAAAGCACTTCTGCACAACTAGCCGTTATGCTTCTGCCCGTGCTTGGGTCGGCTCAACCTGTCCTTGGGTCGACCCAACTTTCACTTGGGTCGACTCAAATATTCCTTGGGTCGACCCTCTCAGAATCCACAGAAACTTGAAATTCAGCCTTCCTTCACTTGGGTCGACCCAACCTTTCTTTGGGTCGACTCAAGGTTCAGTTGGGTCGACTCAACTTCTTCTTGGGTCGACCCTAACAGGGTTTCCAGAGAACCTTTTCTGTCTTCTGATCTGTCTTGCCTTTGGGTCGACCCTCTCAGGGTTTGGGTCGACTCAAGCTTGGGTCGACTCAACTACTTCTTGGGTCGACCCTCTCAGTAAATCCAGAGAACCATTTTTCTGTCTTGTTTTGAGGATCTTGATCCTTGGGTCGACTCATGCTTTCCTTGGGTCGACCCAACTCACTGTTCATCTTTGCCATTTTTGCAGAAGTGTGCCAAATATTTTCTTGATGTGCCGGGGTCGACCCAATCATCCTTTGGGTCGACTCAATCCACACTTTGCTGCATCTCAAGGTTAGATTCATTCAAATGAACAATGAAATGTATCTATATCAATTAATACAAAATATACTGAGAGTAATAAACTTATAAATGAAGTATCGATTTAACTTATAACATACTCTAGATAATTGCTTGTTAATCATCAAAATAACACTATCATCCTCAATCTCCCCCTTTTTGATGATTACAAAATAAAGAGTATGAACCTTTTGATACTTATTTTAAAATCAGTTTTTGAAAGGGCTTAACTTGCTGAATTTCAGCTTTTTATATATAAGAGTGAAGTCTTCCCCTATATCATTCAAATGTTGCCAATTTGACTTTTTGAATTACTCCTCCTTTCATTTATAATTCATTAAAGATGAAACTCCAAAAATTTGAGATAAAACATGAGTTTCAGGTTTTGTATCGGGGTGCGAGAGGTGCGTGCCAAATTCTGAAATTTGATATAAATTTTTGACTTGATCATTTTCATTGTTGCAAATTGCTCCCCCTTAGATGTATATGCTTTCTTATATGATTTTCAATTTGTTTTACAAGTTATTTCTCTTTCTTTCTTTACTTCTCCTTTCTTTAACTTTCTTTACTTCTCCTTTCTTTAACTTTCTTTACTTCTCCTTTCTCTACTATTCCTCTTTCTTTACTTTTACTCTTATCAATCTTTCTTTACTTACTCTAAAGATATCTTTACTTCTCTCCTTTTTGTTACTTTATTTACTCTATCTTTACTTCTCCCCTATTACTCTTTCTTTACTTCTCCCCCTTTTTGTTATCATCAAATAGGTACATGGGAAAGGACACAATAACAAACATTCAAACTTCATTGATCAAAATAGGAACATTTTAGTACAATCATGCCAAAAACAAAAGCAAATACAATGTTCCTCAATCAAGGTTCAAAATACATGATCAACACAAAATACATATGAGAACTAGATACATATCCTAGGCTCTAAACAAGATCGTGAGACTCTCCCGGATCGCTTGGCTACGGCTCTCTTGGGTCCCATTTCTTCAAGATATTGAAGTAATCTACTGTTTGGAGATGATTGGAGAAGATTTGAGAGTGGGAAATAGATTTTCGGAAGAGGACAAAGGGTAAACAGTGCCCTAGATAGCTCACGGGTCCCCCTTTTTAACAGTGGGGTCCCGACGTTGGGTCGACTCAAGAATTTTCTTGGGTCGACTCAACGTTGAGTCGACCCTATTCTGGGTTGGGTCGACCCAAGTTCAGAAATTTTTCCTTTCTCTTCCTTTTTGCTTCTAAAAATTTTCTTTGCTTCCAATCCTTATAAATTCTTTCTGGGACAATGATACATGAGTAAGGAATCTATAGATAACAAGTTTGACTCATGTTTCATGGGTTTTTAGAAATTGGAGGAATGTATCATGAGACTACTTGGTCCCTTTTATATTTCTTCAATAAAAAGGATCACATATGCCTAATTCCCTCCTTAGCGTGCAAACTCTATCTTCACTCAAGGGTTTTGTGAATATGTCAGCTAATTATTTTTCCGTACATATATGCTCAATACATATGTTTCCATTTTGTACATGATCCCTAATAAAATGATATCTTATTTCTATGTGTTTGGTTTTAGAAATGAGACATTTAAGATGTGAGCCAAAAGAGATCTCTAAATGTAGATTCCAAAGATATTTTTCAAATCAAGTGTAGATGGAATCCTTTTCAAGTTATTTCAAGGAGTATCAAGAATAATATTCAAAGAAGGCACGAATGAAAATTCAACACCTTTATATATATATATATATATTAAGTATATAGCGAGATGAGAGCAATCTAATTAATTTTCAGAGTATAGTATAAGAGCAAATAAAGATCAAAACTTATATACTCGAAAAACATAAGATTATGTTGAATCCTTAATTCTTAATGACTTCAAAGTTCTTTCATGATATAAAAGTATTGGGGCATATATACCAAAACATGAATTTATGCAGTGTAGGATACATAAAATTCAAGGCTTTGAAAGTTCTTTTAGAGCTCTCTTAAAAACTTTCTTTTACTCCTTTAAAGATCATAGCATCAAAATCAATTAAAATGAATTGGCTCAGGATTGAAACACCAAAGTGCAAGCCAATAAGAACTCATAAGTAGATTCCAAGATAAATTTTCAAAACTAAGACAGATGGAATCCTTTTCAATTAAATTTTCAGAAATAAATGATTTATCGATGAATACAGATGGAAATCCAACTTTCAAAAGATATTCAATGAAGCACAAAGTTTAATACCACTTTACATTTAGTATTCTTTGTCTCATCTTTAGATGCGAATTTATACGATTAAGTTCTATATGATCTCTCACTCTGAAATTTTCTTTCTCCCCCTTAATTAATCATTCTATTTGAGAGTTTAGAGTTTGAAGATAATTTTCAATAAAGAGATTGAGTATCTAAAGCTCCCCCTCAAAAGATGCATTTTCTTTCAAACCTTTTTTTTGCTCTTCTATAATATCAAGAATGTAGAGTGATCTAGAATTTTTCAAAATTTATAGCAATCACTCTTTTTAATCTTTCAAAAATAAATTATATTTTCTCTTATTTTTTTTTAATATGTATGGAAATATTAATCAGAAAATAATTCTTTTGAAGCTCAAATTTCTTTCAAAAGTAATTACATTTTCTTTCCTATAAGAATTATTGAAGTGAGTTGAAATATTCTAAGCTTTAGGATCATTAACTCTCTTCTTAAAAATAGCTTTTCTTTTTAATGATAGAAGCATTTAATTATGTAGGAGTGTATATTCAAAATATTAATTTCTTAGTCATAGTTTTTTTTTTCAGCAATGTATATATGAAGCACCATAAATCTTTTTAATATCAAAATAATATCATATGTTTAGAACCATTTATTTGCAATCAAGATCATTGAAAAATACATCATTTAGACTAATTTCAGTACACTTATAGGATAAAAAATGATATGTTTCAGATGCGTATCGGAGCAAACAACCAAGGTATCCAAAGTAATTCTATTTTTCTTAAACCATAGTTTTCATCTAGAAATCATATTGAGTTATTCCCCAAAATGATGCAATCATTGAAGTATATAATGAAAGTTACAAAAATGTAACGATAGAAGCATTTTTAAATTAAGTTTAAGCTTTTATCCTTAAGGTGTGTTTTCAAGTGATCGAAACTTCATTTGGCTTTTCACAAGCTTTTTATATACTTTCATTTATCTTGTCATTCATTTCCTCATTTTTGAATTTCTTCCTTTAACCACTCAGTGAATATTCTAATCTTCATTTCTTTTGGTTTTACTTTTCTATGCTCTATACTCTATTTGCTCCCTATCCGGTGGAGTTGGAAGGGGCACGAGGTACTACCACTAGCCTCTCTCTTGTGCCGTCCCTAATATGCCCTACAGCGAATAGTTGGGTCAAATAGTGCCGGGTACTACCACTAGCCTCCCCATTGGCACCATCCCTATGATGAGCAAAATAGAAAGGTTAAACCGTTTTCTTTAACAACAAGATATTCACTCCAAACTCTCCCTATTTAAATATAATAAATTACGAATTTTATCCCTTCCAAAAGAATGCTCACACAAGTCTCACAAATATGCTGAATATATTATGCTTGCTCTGCTTTTTCTTAAGATTAAAGTATTTACTTAGCTTTTACTTCTCCCGAACAATGTTCATTTTCTTTTTCTTTATATCTCTCTCTTTTTGTTATTTTCAAGTAATTACATGAAAGAGCAGGATAAAAAAAATAATCTAATATGCTGCATATAAATATATATCATGTAAACAGCATTTCATTATGCCCAATAATTCATAGCTTATCACAAGTTATTCTGAATTAGAGATTTGAGGCATACACTTGTGTATTTCATGGTTATGCATTATACACGCAAGAGTATATTTCAATTTAGGCAAACCATGAAACAAATTTCAAAAGCATAAGTTAGTCAAAATATATGTAGACATGATATCAAGAAATTAGTAATTAAGGACTTTAATCATGCCACAATATGACTTTGCTCAACTGATTTATAAGAGAGATATATGAAATTACCGATTCATTCTGCATTCTTTAAGTCAAATACTTAATAGACTTCTCATGTATAAACTTTTGGCTGAAGAAAGTTCTCTCTTTTGTTTGCATATGAATGTTTATTGTACCTTACGTGGAGGTGTCCTTCAAGTTGAAATCTCTCATTTCTTGCTTATAGATCCTGCATCATTAGTAGAATCTTTTTCCTTTCTTGAAGGCAAGCCATTAGGTTGTCCAAGATACAAGAATATTCATACAACATATTTCATAACTATATGACTTGACATAAGATATGACAAAAATTGAATTTGAGTCACTCTACTCAAGAAATTGCCTAAATATAAGCAAGCACAAGTCACTTGAACTAAAGAGATAATTTTATTAAATAATATGGTTCAAGGACACCCATGTGAGGCAATAGGAAGATTTATCAAAGTCAAACCAATTTCTTATTTTCAGAAGCAATTTAGCTTAGATTCTATTTGCTTAAGATAATTATCAATAAGATATACCAGTTAAGTTTTAATCAAATTATCTTAAATAGTTGTTTCTATCAAAATTCTGGTTATGATTCAGCTTTCAATACAAATAATCTTGTTTCAGAGAGATAGGCAATTTTCTTTTAGATTAATTAAGATTTTACATTTGACTTATGGGAGATGGTTCAAAGGAATTAATATTCATACTTTTAGAATATTTTTATGCTCAGATTAAACATGACGTGTTAACATTAATCAGTAGAATTTGAGATAATTTTATGTAAGGATATTAATCATTCAATCAAGGATACAATGATTATACTAAATGAAACACTTTAAAGATCAGATTTATTAATCTTAGATTTTTAGAATAGTCTTGAGAATTACTTATAAAGAAAAAACAATCCATTGTTATAAAACTTTTTAGTAGAATTCCCATTATGATCACGACACATTAATCATTTATGATTGAAACATATGATGCATACATGCGACTTATAGAGTAAATCATAATATATTTCAAATAATCACATAAGGAATGAGTGATATAATGATAAATTATACTCATACCTTCACAAATAATGAAATAAGATTTCATAAGTATTATGCTCAATAAAGTTTTAACATGAAGGTATGAAATCAGCATCAAGTGTTTATACTAGAGAGGGAATTTAGATTTTGTAAACTTGAAGAAGAAGGTTATATATATATATCCATTCATTGTTTTCTTATCATGATGCAAGCACTAGAAAGTTTCATGCTAAAATCATTGAGATAAGATTTAACATATGAGGCATTTAAAAACTTTGATGCAGAGAGTATCGTAATTTCATAAAAAGATAATTTCAATACATGAAGTAGAATGTTAAACCTTATACTAGATTTAATGAATAAATTGAGACTTATCTTTAATTATGTGTCAACGCACCCATTTGTATGAAAATTTCATTTATTCCATGGGTAGCTTGGCACACCTACATCTACACCCTCATATTTTCATTTTGGGTACCCAAGCTTGCTTGGGTCCTTGAGGGTTAGTGCATATGGTTCCTTTTGGAATCCAAATCTGTTTAATCGTAATAACTTTACCATTTGATTTATTCGTATTAGAACCATAAGTAAAGTTTTTATGCCCAATCTTTTTATGTTTGAAATAAGTTATCTTATTTGATGGTTTGCTTGGCGAATTGATAACCTTTTTCTTTAGGGGTTTATTATTGAGCAAAGGAATCCAGCCAAGTCTTGATTTATCAAAAACAGCATGTTGGCTTTCAAACATCGTTTTTAATCTTTCTAAACTTATAGTGAATTTGTTAATAAAAGATTTCAATTGGTTAACTTCTTCACTTAAGTTTTGATTTTCTTTAATTAAATTCTGATTTTTTTGAATCAATTCTTCCGAATTTAATCTTAAGCGTTCATTCTCAGAATTTAATTTGTCTTTCATTTCAGCGGAAGAATTTTTTTCTTCTGATATTTCCAGATTTAGCTTTTTAAGATTTTTATTTTTCGTAGCTAATTTTCTACATTCACCATACAAATCATGAAAAGCATTTAATAGTTCATCATAAGAGAATTCTTCCTGAAATTCATTAGGTGTGAAATCAGATTCAGATTTTACCTTATCTTCTTGTGCCATAAGGCATAAGTTAGTTACCTCTTGTAGTTCTTTGGAGCTAGTATCATTATTGTTGCTCCTCACTTTCATTTTCTTGCTTGACTCTTCCTTGGTCAAGGCTTTCTTGCTTTTTATCTCTTTCTTCCTTTCTTCTTGCTTCCTCTTCTTCTTTGTCTTTAGGAAGCTTTTGAATTTTTCGGTGTTTGGGTATGGGTCCTTGTTTTCATCACCGAATTCTTCATTTGTTGTTCTTTCTTCCGGATTGGGAGATTCAACATCTTTTTCTGCAGGCTCACTGTTAGTGTGTAATTGAAGCACATGTGAGCTAATCTGAATTTTGTCATAAATATTTTCTAAAGTATCCCAGATTTCCTTAGCAGATAAGCATGCAGAGATTTTATTAAATTCAGTTTCATGGATAGCATAATATAGTATGTTCATAGCATTAGCATTCAATTGTGCTAAGTCTTTTTCATTAATAGTGTGAGAGAGTGAGTGAGGGCCTCTAGTAACAATGTACCATAATTCATAGTCTAAAGCTTGAATGAATATCCTCATCCTAGCTTTTCAGTATGTGTAGTTTGTGCCATTAAATAGAGGTGGTCTATTTGTGGATTGCCCCTCACTCATAGAACATCCCACTTGGGTTGTCATGATCTTTAACTCTTGATTGTGAGATCAATGAGTACTATTGGAGCACCTTGCTCTGATACCACTTGTTGCCCAAGGTGACAAGCCAAGAGGGGGGGTGAATTGGTTTCTTTTAATTTTAACTATCTTACTTGTGTTAAATGATGAGTTAGTAAACTTAAACAAATCACAATACAAACAACAAGAAGTATAGTGGTTCGGTGCTCTCCTTAGCACCTACGTCCACTCCCCAAGCGACCCCTTGGGAATTCACTATAATCCCGCGGATTACAGTTGGATTGTTTTCCGGGCTCACAATCCAAAAACCTTTACACTTTGGTTTTTCGGGTTCACCAAAAACCTATGTTGGTTTTACGGGCTCACCAACGAACCTATACAATTGGTTTTACGGGTTCACCAACAACCTACGTTGGTTTTACGGGCTTACCAACAACCTATGTTGGTTTTACGGGCTCACCAACGAACCTTTACAATTGATTTTCCGGGTTCACCAATCAACCTATTCCGTTGGTTTTGCGGGCTAACCAACCAACCTTTACAAGTAGTCTAATAAACAAAGAAAGAAGATTTAAACTCCTAGATGAGCAAATATAACAATATAATCTACAAAGAAGAGTTTAGAGAATATTTATCGCTTGATGTGACTTCTCTCTTCTTTGTCAAGGATGCTTCACTCTTCAAGGGTGGATGGAGCTCTTGATGACTCTTTGAATCTGCTCAACCACTTTCTTTTGATTCTTGAATGAAGCACTTGGATGAAGCTTGCCTTGCTAGGGTTCTCTCTTGAATGCACTTGATGTATTTTTCCAAAACTTGCTTCCTCTGATGAATACTCCCTCTTAAATACTTCTCCAACCTCTAAATAGTCCTTTCTGACCGTTGGATTGAAGAAACTAGCCGTTTATAGCCGTTGGGACTCCAAAAAGCACTTCTGCACAACTAGCCGTTATGCTTCTGCCCGTGCTTGGGTCGGCTCAACCTGTCCTTGGGTCGACCCAACTTTCACTTGGGTCGACTCAAACATTCCTTGGGTCGACCCTCTCAGAATCCACAGAAACTTGAAATTCAGCCTTCCTTCACTTGGGTCGACCCAACCTTTCTTTGGGTCGACTCAAGGTTCAGTTGGGTCGACTCAACTTCTTCTTGGGTCGACCCTAACAGGGTTTCCAAAGAACCTTTTCTGTCTTCTGTTCTGTCTTGCCTTTGGGTCGACCCTCTCAGGGTTTGGGTCGACTCAAGCTTGGGTCGACTCAACTACTTCTTGGGTCGACCCTCTCAGTAAATCCAGAGAACCATTTTTCTGTCTTGTTTTGAGGATCTTGATCCTTGGGTCGACTCATGCTTTCCTTGGGTCGACCCAACTCACTGTTCATTTTTGCCATTTTTGCAGAAGTGTGCCAAATGTTTTCTTGATGTGCCGGGGTCGACCCATTCAGTTGGGTCGACTCAATCCACACTTTGCTGCATCTCAAGGTTAGATTCATTCAAATGAACAATGAAATGTATCTATATCAATTAATATAAAATATACTGAGAGTAATAAACTTATAAATGAAGTATCGATTTAACTTATAACATACTCTAGATAATTGCTTGTTAATCATCAAAATAACACTATCATCCTCATTTTTCCCCCACGTCTTCTCCTCCTTTCTTCTTCTCTTCTCCTTCTCCTCCTCTTCTTCCTCCTTCTCTTCTCCCTCTTCTTCTGTTCTAATTTAAAATCCCACTGAAGATTCCTTCCGGAATTTGGTTCTACACCAACTTGGTATCAGAGCTTTGGCGGGTTTTGCCCCTGCTGCCAAAGCCCCGATCCATCTCCCGGCTACTTCTTCCAAATCGAGAGAAAAAAAAAGAATCTCTCTCTCTCTCTCGGTTCAAACCAGAGGAAAAAGGAAACCCCTTTCCACCGCCCTAGTCATCCACTCCACCAAAATCCCACCCGAGACTTCATCTGTCTCTTCCCCTCGGTGCTCACCAGAAGAACACACACACACTTAAAAAAAAAAAAGAAGGAAAAGAGAGAAGGTCCCTCCCTCCCTCTCGGTTCTCATCAGAGAAAAAAAAAAAAATTTTGCAGCCGAGAGAGAAGAAAGAGCAACAGTCCCTGCGCCGGATTCTCCCTGCCCGTCGTCGCACTTGATCCTGCTGCCGCCATCAGTCATCGCCGCTGCCCCCACCACCTGCAACCACTGTCAGCCGGTGTATGGCCGAGTGTCGCCGGATCCCCGGATTCCTGTGGGCGCACGAGCTCTACGCCGTACCTCGACCACGAACACCGGAGCGTGTCGAAGGGCCACGAGTGACTCCCGCTGCCGGAAAGAAGAAGAGCGTCGCCGACCTATTTTCAACCTTGTTCCTCGGCACTGTCGACGCACCGCCGACCACCGCGCACAAGGGAATCCCGGTCGCCACCACGACCAACCGCCGCCTGTCGCCGCCGACAACGGAGCCACGGCTGCGAGCTCCGTCGCCATTCCGTTCGGCCGCTCCGCAACCACTGTCGAAGCGACCGGAACACCCTCCCGAATCGATCGGGAGGTTGAAGAAGAAGTTACGATAACGGGTAGGTTCTAAACCCGTTACCCACAACCCGGTAACCCGGGTCCCCCCCCCCAAAAAAAAAAAAAAATTGGCACGTGATTTGCACGTGCTGAGTTTCACAGTTATCGGAGCAGGTCTCATTCCAAACCCGAACCCGATAACCCGAACCCGTTAAGGTTCAAAAAAAAAAAAAAGCTAACCTTTGTTTCTGCCGAAAGGAAATCCTAGGGTTTCCGCCGCACCGCTGTCGCCACCGCCGCTTCCTTCGCCGCCGTCGCCGAACTCAGTCTGCAGCGCCGCCTCCGACCGCTCCGCCTTTGCCACCTCCATCGCCTCCGCTGTGTCGCCGAACCCCGACGATTTCCACTGCCGCCGCCTCCCGCGCTCGCCTCCGCCTCCGCCTCTTTTCCTCTCTCTCTCCATCGCCATCGCCCGACACCCCAGCTCCCCGCTGTCGAGTGCCCGCCTTCTCGCCGTCGCCGTCACTTTCTCCCATTTCTCCCCAAACCGCTTCACCTCCCCAACACTTCACCCGACCCTCTCTTCTCCTCTCGCTGCAATTTCTCCGAGCACCCACCACCGCACCCGCCGCTGGAAGACCGCCGCCAGTTCCGTTTTCGGCGCCCCCTCAGCCGAGCACTTCTCCCTTCGGCCGCTTCCTTCTCTCGCCGAGCACCATCAACCTCTCTTTCCCCTTCTTGCACTCAGCCGGGTCACCATCGTGGGCTTCATTAGACCCGCCTTACACCCACCAAATTCACCCGAGGTACAGTTGGGCCCAACAGATCTGGCCCTGTTTTCACTTGCCCATCAGGCCACATCCGAGCCCGACCAGCCTGGTCCAGTTCCTTGCAGCAGGCCGCCAGCCCAGCCCGCGCGCTGTACTGTAGCGCGGTCCAAGCCCAATTGGCCGCGGATCCTTTTACTGGCCCGATTCAGCATCTTCTTCAGCCCGTTCCAGAAATTCAGAAGGCTTTTGTGCTGCAGCCCCGGGTCCACGGTTCCAGCTAACTTCGCCTGGTACTGATTTCGTGTTCGAGGCTCTACCATGGACGTTTCTGGTCAACTACATCCACCACAGGTAACATGTTCTCCCTTCTTCTGGACTTGTTTATCTAATTATGTTCTAGTTCTCTTGCATGACAGTCCTATTTTGAAACTTATTTTCTTGTCAAACTGCAAAACCTAGAATATTTTCCACCACACCCATCCTACCAACCATTTAAATCTAAATATTAAATTAGCACGCCTTAGCGACAGGATAGTTCTCAACATCCATAGATCAGATTACTTTCGGACTTTGAATGACCGTAAAACGTGCTTGCAACCTAATTTCTTATAGTGACTAATTTTCTACTTTAATTCTGAAATAACCAAAGTACAAATCAGTAACATTTAATTTTAAGTTACTTTTGTAAAAATTTGCTGATTTCCGAATTCATAATAGATTGCATTAGTAGGTTGTCTTGCATTGCATTTGGTAGATTAGGGTTCAATAGTAGCATCGCATATGATATCACCAACTAGAGTAGTCCCTACATGCCAACCCGTAGTGGTAGAGAGTACCTCCTCACTGATTCTCAGGCTTCTTTACCCACCATGGATCCTAGAGTTCTACAAGATATTTTGGAACAATTAGCTGCATTACGAGCTGATCAAGACGAATTCAAACGAGAGATCCGTGCTCTAGTGCAACATCCTACGAATCCTGAACCGTCAACCCCAATCGCAGCTTACCCTGAGCTTGGTTTAGCTACACCACCGGTAGCTTTTCCCCATCCTCCTAGGAACCAACTTCCTCCTGATCACCAGCGCGATCTTGATGAGCGACTACTTCGTACCGTACGAGTAGATGCCCCCACATTTGCTGGTCAATTAGAGCCGAGCGTGTACCTTGATTGGAGAGCAGCCATGGATAATTATTTTGAGTGGTACGATATGACTGATGATAGAAAAATACGGTTTGCCAAAATGAATCTTATTGGGCAAGCTCACTGGTACTGGCATAACGTTGAACATCGGCGTGAGACCCAGAGGCTTCCACGCATCACCACTTGGGAGGATATGAAAGAAAAACTGAATGAGAAGTATCTGCCATTCTCTTACCGACAACGCCTTATGGATAGGTGGCAGAAACTAACTCAAGAAACTTCAACTGTTGCCGATTACATTGCATGATTTGAGGAGTTTCACATGAGGTGCGGTGTAATCGAAGAGGAGACTGTTACTCTTTCTAGGTTTCGGGCAGGACTCCGCGAGGAGATCCAGAAAGAATTGATCCTCCGAGAGATTACTACCCTTGGCCAGGCATACCAGTTGGCTCAAGATGTGGATAGTTTTTTACGAGTCCCTGTAGTGAGACGTACCGACTCTCGGTTCTTACCCCCAGGAGCCCGACCTAATCAAAGCTATCTCCCGCAACCCAGACCACTCTCCAACCATCCTTCCCAGCCCGGTTCTAGCCAAACGCCGACTAGGACGTTCTCGGTGCCTGCTCAAAGTACATCCACTGATAAAGGAAAAGGCATATTAGGGTCCAACCCGCCCTTAAGAAGCCAAACCCAGTGTTTCAGGTGCCAAAAGTTTGGCCATATTGCATCCCAATGTAATGCCAAGACCTATTTAATGACTGAACTGGAAGCAGGAACCCAGGAGACTGAATGTGTCGAAGAAGTCTATGAACCAAATATCGAGGATTTTGTAGATGACTTTGGAGACGAAAAGACCGGGTTAGAGTTTGTTCAGACTGAATACCAAAATGAGCCCACTGATCAGAATGACCAAAACTATAGGCTCCATGTGGTTAGGTGCACACTAGCCCAAACAAAGACCGAACAAGACTGGCGTAGAACCTCCCTATTTTATACACTTATTAAGATCAATGGTAAAACATGCAAAATCTTATTTGATAGCGGGAGTTGCATCAACGCCATTGCATCTGGAGTTGTTTCTCGCCTTGGCCTGAAATCTACCCCTCATCCTAATCCATATAAAGTAGCCTGGGTAGATAAGACGTCCATTTCGGTATCAGAAAGATGCCTTGTCCCGATTCAATTCCTATCTTTAAAGACGAGATTTGGTGCGACTGCCTTCCAATGGACGTAGGTCAAGTCATTCTAGGAAGACCTTGGTTATACGATAGGGATGTCACACTTCATGGTCGGTCAAATTCGTGTAGCTTTATGTTCCAGGGTCGGAAAATTATACTGAATTCATTGCCTCCTAGAGAGCCCGGTCTTGAGAAGAAGGGTGCTACACCACGAAAAGATGAGTCACTTCACATCATTACTTCGAAAAAGGTAATGAAAGATATCGAAAGCCATTCACCTGTGTTCGCCTTTGTGGCTAGAGTTATCAATGTGGAGTCAAATGCCGAGCATCCGGCCGCCGGAGTTCCTCTGTTGGAGGAGTTTCACTCTGTTTTCCCAACTGATCTTCCAAAGGCACTCCCTCCAATGCGTGATATCCAGCATGTAATTGATCTCATTTCTGGAGCGTCATTGCCAAATCTTCCCCACCATAGACTCAACCCAAACGAGCACACTGAACTGAAACGTCAAGTTGACGAACTCTTCACTCGAGGGTATATTCGTGAGAGTCTGAGTCCCTGTGCTGTACCTGCACTCCTCACTCCCAAGAAAGATGGCTCTTGGAGAATGTGCGTCGATAGCCGTGCTATCAATAAAATCACGGTTAAGTATCGTTTTCCCATTCCTAGGCTGGACGACCTTTTAGACTATATGTCTGGTGCTACAGTTTTTTTCAAGATCGACCTAAAGAGTGGGTATCACCATATTCGGATTCATCCTGGGGATGAATGGAAAACTGCATTCAAAACCAAAGATGGACTCTACGAATGGTTAGTAATGCTTTTCGGATTAACAAATGCTCCAAGTACTTTTATGAGGGTGATGACACAGATCTTTCGACCTTTCTTGAATAAATTTATCGTTGTATATTTTGATGACATCCTCATCTATAGTCAAACTCAAGAGCTCCATCTCTCACACTTAAGGCAGGTTTGTGATGTCCTGCGGAAAGAAAGCTTCTTTGCAAACCCTAAGAAGTGTGCCTTCCTGACTGATCACGTCACTTTCTTAGGATTCATAGTGTCTTCCAAGGGTGTCTCCGCTGATCCAGAAAAAGTAAGCGCGATAGTCGATTGGCCTGAGCCCAAGACCCTAGCAGAAGTACGTAGTTTTCATGGTCTGGCTACTTTCTATCGTCGCTTCATTAGAAATTTTAGTTCAATAATGTCTCCCATTACAGATTGCATGAAGAAAGGAGACTTTATCTGGACTAAGTCGGCATCCCAAGCATTTAAAGATATTAAGCATAGGATGACCGAAGCACCTGTCTTGCGCCTCCCCGATTTCACTAAGGTATTCGAGGTCGCATGTGATGCCTCTGGCGTTGGCATAGGTGGTGTGTTAAGCGAAGAAGGTCACCCTGTCGCGTTCTTTAGCGAAAAGTTAAGTGACGGCAGGTTGCGTTATTCCACCTACGATAAGAAATTCTATGCGGTAGTGCAAACTTTGCGACATTGGCGACACTATTTGCTACCGCAAGAATTTGTCCTGTATTCAGACCATGAGGCTTTAAAGTATCTCAGTTCTCAAAAGAAACTAAACCTTCGACACGGCCGATGGATTGAGTTTCTACAAGCCTATACTTTTGTGCTGAAACATAAAGCTGGAGTTGAGAACAAGGCTGCTGATGCGCTCAGTCGACGGATCTTCCTCCTATCCGTGATGAGCACTGAAGTAATTGGTTTTGAAAGGATCAGGGAACAATATACCACCTGTCCCGATTTTAGTGATGTATACTTGACCTTACGAGATTGATGACCCAAAGATTGATTTAAAGATTGATTTTGATGATCACAAAACCTTGAAGTATAAATACTAATGTTTGTGTGGCAAGGAGAAAGAATTTATTTTGCAAGGAACATAGCAAGATTGGAAGAATACAAGAAGGCCTCCAAAGCTCTCAAGAAAAGTTGGAAGAAAGCTACAATTTATGGCCCAAGCTTCAAGTTTAAAGAATTCAAGTTGGAGGAGCAAATTTAAAGAAAAATTCAAAAGAATAGTCCTCGAGTCGACTCCGGAAAGTTTAGAGTCGACTCTGGCACTCTAGAGTTTCAAGAAACAGTGCTCGAGTCGACTCCGATACTCTACGAGTCGACTCCGACTGAGAACAAACAAAAAGACAGAGAGTTGATTTTCAGCGCTACAGTGATCTCGAGTCGACTCCAACTTCAGTGCTACAGTGCGGAGTCGACTCCCAGCTACAGTGCCGGCAGATTAGTATTCACGAGTCGACTCCTATTTCAGCCGAGTTGACTCCTGCTTCAGCCGAGTCGACTCCTGCACGCTGGGAGGCATAACAGCTAGTTTTTTCTTGATTCCAACGGCTCTATTTTTGTCTCTAACGGCTAGATTTTTGTTTCCACTCCCTCTAAAGCTATAAAATCAAGAGGAGAGCTAGGGAAGAGGGTATGGAAGTGGGGGAGAACATTTAGGGAAGAGATTTCAAAGAGATTACAAGAAAAATCTTCCAAAAGCACAAAAGGGCCATTCAAAGCAAAATAGAGAGAAGAAGAGCATCCAAGTGAATTCCAAAGCTTCCGCTCCATCCGTGTGCTGCCTCGGTGATCCTCTACTTCGTGCAAAATCAGAAGAGGGTCAAGTAAAGAAGAAGCCGAGTTCCTCCATCTACAAATTTGTTTGAGGGCTTCATCTCTTTACTTTACTTATTTATATTTGCTATATTTGCTTATTTGAGAAGCTTGTATTTGATTTAAACTCTTGCTCTATTATCTTGTAACTTGATTCAATCAAGGGATTGAATCAAGGGGTTAAGGTTTGTTGGTGAGCCAAAGGAAAAACCAACTTTGTAAGGTTGTGGTTGGTGAGCCTTTGGAAAAACCAACTAGGTTGATTGTGAACCCGAAAAATAATCGTTGTAAGGTTGTGGTTGGTGAACCTTTGGAAAAACCAACTGGGTTGGATTGTGAGCCCGTGAAAACAATCGGTTGGTTCTAGTCGGTGAGCATGTGAAAACCGACCGAGTTCGTTGTGATCTCGCAAAACAACAAGTTGGGTTGTGAGCTTGTAAAACAACCGACTGTAATCTGAGGGATTATAGTGAAATTCCCAAGAGGTCTTGGGGAGTGGATGTAGGTGCTGGGGTGCACCGAACCACTATATATCTTTGTGTTTGTGATGCCTTATCTCTTGTATTTCATGCCTTACATTCATGCTTGATTGTGTAATATCTCTAGCTTTGTTTTCTATAGAGTTATAAGTGATTGTTTAGAGTTTGCTTAGCTTCCACTCCATTCTTACCATACACATAGATTAAAATTGATCATACAACTATAAGTTAATTTTAGATCAATTGCACCCTAAAGCCATAGTATAATTGCTCTAGCTTAATTTTCCACTGCTTTACTTGTAATTGCCTAGAGCTTAAGTAAATAACATCTTATTATTCCGCTGCATTCTATTCAAAGTAAAAATTAGGGAACATAATTTTTAGAAAACCCAATTCACCCCCCCTCTTGGGTTGTCACCTTGGGCAACAAGTGGTATCAGAGCAGGTGCTCTAAAGTTAATTGTTGATCTCACGATCTAGAGCCAAAGATCATGACAACTCAAATAGATAGTTTTCTAGAAGAGGGACAATTAATTGATAGACCTCCACTATTTAATGGCATAGACTACACATATTGGAAAGCACGCATGCGCATTTTTATTTAATCACAAAACTATTATTTATGGAATATCATAATAAATGACCTTCACACACTCTCTCAAACTGTTAATGAAAAAGACTTAGCACAATTGAATGATAATGCTATGAACATACTATATTGTGCTATCCATGAAACTATATTTAATAAGATTTCTGCATGCTTATCTGCTAAAGAAATCTGGGATACTTTAAAAAATATTTATGATAAATCTCAGATTAGCTCACATGTGCTTCAATTACATACTAATAGTGAGACTGCAGAATCTCCCTTATCAGCCGAGTCGACTCCCAGTTTGTCCGAGTCGACTCCTAGAGGAAAACAGTCTGAAAGGCAGAGACTCAAATTTTCAGACCCTGTCAGCGAGTCGACTCCAGAAAGGTTCGAGTCGACTCCGATGGTTGCCGAGTCGACTCCCGACATTTCCGAGTCGACTCCTAAGGGTAACAGAAGAAAGACAGAACGATGTATTTCAGACCCTGCAACCGAGTCGACTCCAGAAGGTTACGAGTCGACTCCGAAGTTTGGCGAGTCGACTCCTAGTTACGTCCGAGTCGACTCTCAGAAGAAAGCAAGACTAAAAGGCAAAGAACCAACTTCGGGGACTCTGAGAGCCGAGTCGACTCCAAGCGCTCTAGAGTCGACTTCCAAGTCAGCCGAGTCGACTCCAAAACGATCCGAGTCGACTCCGAGGCAGTTCAGCTCCAAAAAACTACAAAAGGTAACTAACTTGTGCTTTATGGCACAAGAAGATAAGGTAAAATCTGAATCTACTTTTACATCAAATGATTCTCAAGAAGAATTCCCTTATGATGAATTATTAAATGCTTGACAGGATTTGTATGGTGAATGTAGAAAATTAGCTATAAAGAATAAAAATCTTAAGAAACTAAATCTGAAAATTTTAAAAGAAAGAAATTCTAGTGATGAGATACAAGATAAACTAAATTCTGAAAATGAAAGCTTAAGGTTAAATTTAGAACAATTGATTCAAAAAAATCAGAGTTTAATTAAAGAAAATCAAAACTTAAGTAAAGAAATTAACCAATTAAAATCTTTTATTAACAAATTCATTGTAAGTTCAGAAAGATTAAAAATGATGTTTGAAAGCCAATATGTTGCTTATGATAAATCAAAACTTGGCTTGACTCCTTTACTTAACAATAAATCTCTAGAGAAAAAGGTTATCAATTCACCAAGCAAACCATTAAATAAGATAACTTATTGCAAACATGAAAAGAATGGGCATAACAACTTTACCTATCGTTCTAACATAATTAAATCAAGTGGTAAAGTTATTACAATTAAACAAATTTGGGTTCCAAAAGGAACCATATGTCCTAACTCTCAAGGACCCAAGAAAGCTTGGGTACCCAAAATGAAAATATGAGGATGTAGATGTAGGTGTGCCAAGATACCTATGGAACAAATAGAACTTTCATACAAATGGGTGTTCTAGACATACGTCAAAAAAAATGAAACTTGAAATATACTTATGAAAAGTAATTAAAAAATAATAATAAAATCAGTAACCCTTGCATCTCATCATTATTTTTGCTTTGGTATTTGATTAAAATATGAATTGCAAGTATTGATCAATTTTGTGATATAGAAAATACTTTTGGGAATATAATCAAATCACTTCATTTTATAGTATACTTTACTCACTATTGGATAAGTTGCTAAATGATTAATCAATTTATTAAGAACAAATCTATGAATTCTCTATATGCTTGATTGAGAGTTTTTATCCATGGCATTATTGTTTATCGATCATAGATATGAAAATGTGTACTTGGTATACCTTTGAATATATGCACTATGAATACCAAGATTAAAGAAACCATCTTTGGCATATAAAATCAACTCATGCTAGTATGTATTTAATCTCAAAAGACCTTGCCATTGGCTTACTTAGAGTATCTTCTGAAAGGTCAAAGTTTACTATGCATGTTAACTAAGGAAACAAACAAAAATCGATTTCTAAATCTAAAGATGTTGTTTCCATTACTAAATTTTCAAAAGCTTACATTAGTTTTATTCTTGGCACTCAAATTGAAATATTTTCTACATTGGCACAAACTCACAAAAAGGGTTCAGATGAAAAAGGTTTGCAAACTATAAAAATAAAGAAGTATCATGGCATAGTTTTGAAAACCAATTTTGCTGTGCACAGAAAATAATATTGAATACAATTGTTTCTGCACCAAGAACACCATAAGTAAAATAGGATTAATAGAATCCTTGATGAAATGAAAAAGGCAATGTTGTATGATAGTAATCTACTTAAATGATTTTTTTTTAAAAGCTATCATCATTGCTTGTCATATATATGGTTTCTATTAGATCTATTTTTTGATGAAAACTCCATTTGATCTTCTGAAAAATAAAAAATGATCTATTGCATATCTTTCATATTTTTCAGTAGTATATGCTATGCTTGATATAATCTTTTGAAAATAATGCCAAATCAGATAAAGATATTTCTTTGGATATCATTCATCAAGAAATGCATATAGAACATTCAATGAAAAGATTCTAGTTGTAGAAATATCAATTCATTTTATTCTTTATGAGACTAATGATTTATTATCAAGATACTAAAATCAAATTATATATGTATATGGTTAATCTTTTACATATAACAATCTGAAAATTTGTTAATAATTAGAACCAAATTGAGTTTTTTTTTTTGGGAAATGCACTTAATGAAGAAAAATTGATAACTACTAAAAGACTAAATCAAGAAAAGATGAAATAGATCTCGATGAAATCTTGCATGATTAGAAGTAAAGATCACCATTATCATTTGCTTGCTTTATGAGCTTTATATTCTATCAAATGAATGTGTAGAATGCACTCCTATGTGGTTATTTTATTAAAAAAGATCTATGTAAAATAACCACCTTATTTGAAAACACTCATTACAAATATGATAAAGCAATATGTGATTTGGAACAAGCATCAAAAGCATGATATATAAAAGCTTGAGTAACCTTTTGATAAAAAGT
The DNA here is from genome assembly GCF_051530095.1 of Phoenix dactylifera. Classification (NCBI taxonomy): domain Eukaryota; kingdom Viridiplantae; phylum Streptophyta; class Magnoliopsida; order Arecales; family Arecaceae; genus Phoenix; species Phoenix dactylifera. The sequence continues at coordinate 50,248,478 of NC_143191.1, read as the reverse complement.
AATAATGATAAATCTATACATTAAAAAGAAAGAATTTGTGATATCTGGCTTGCTCAAAGCATACATTGATGGCATCATCTTTGGTTCTACTAATGAAGAATTATATGGAGATTTTACTAAGCTCACGCAAAGTGAGTTTGAAATATGTGTAATGAATGAATTAACATTTTTTTCTCGAACTCCAAATTAAGATAAATAAGGAAGGGGATCGTCATTGACCAAAGTTAGTCCACAAGAAAACTCTTATAGAAGATTGGCATGAAGAAGGTATGTCTATGACCCCATCTTGTAGAATTTGAAAAGGATGAGCAATGTAGATCTATTGTTTTAAAGCTGTTTTGAAGCATGATAGAATAACTGTATTATCTTACAGCTAGTAGACCAGATTGTATGCTCATTATGTGCTCTTGTGCAAGACTTCTATCTAACTCTAATGAATCATATTTTATTGATAACAAATGAATCATAATCTGAATTTTGAGAGAAATAATTGTTTAAGGCAATTTGATCAAAACTTAGCTAGCATGCCTTATTGATAATTATCTTAAGCAAATAGAATCTAAGCTAAATTGATTTTGAAAATAAGAAATTGATTTGATCTTGATGAATCTTTCTATTGCCTCACATGCTTGTCCTTGAACCATCTTGGTTAATGAAACTATCTCTTTAGTTTAAGTGATATGTACTTGCTTATATTTAGGCAATCTCTTGAGTAAAGTGACTCAACATTCAACTATTGTCATATCTTATATTGAGTCATCTAGTTAAAAATATGTTGGATGAATGTTTTGTATCTTGAAGAAACTAATGACTTTCTTTCAAGAAAGAAAAGGAGTTTGCAGGATCCTTGAGCAAGAAAATGAGAGATTTCAACTTGAAGGACACATCCACGTAAGATACAATATACATTCACATGCAAATAAGAGAGAGGACCTTCTTCAGCCAAAAGTTTACACATAAGAAATCTAGTAGGTATTTGACTTGAAGAATGCAGAATGTATCGGTAATTTTAGATACCTTTCTCATAAATTAGCTGAGCAAAGTCAATAACTTAAATCTTATTATGGCATGATTGAAATCTTTAATTATTAATCTTTTGATATCATGTCCATATATGTATTAATTGATTTATGCTTTTAGAAATTGTTTCATGGTTTGCTCAAACTAAAATATTTCTTTAACTATATCATGAAATACACAAGTATATGCTTAAAATGTTGATTTAAAATGACTTGGGAGAAGCTATGAATTCTTGAGCATAATGAAAATGCTGTTTGCATGATATACATCTATATGATACATAAGATTATTTCTTTATTCTGCTCTTTCATGTAAATTACTTGAGAATAACAAAAAGAGAGAGAGATAAAGAAAAGAAAATGGATATTATTCAAGAGAAGTAAAATCTAAGTAAAGGCAAATACTCCAATCTTAAGGAAAAACAAAACAAGCATAATATATTCGGCATATTTGTGAGACTTGTGTGAGCATTCTTTTGGAAGGATAAAATCCGTAATGAATTACACTTAAATAGAGAGAATTTGAAGTGAATATTTTAACCTTTCTATATTGCTCATCATAGGGATGGTGCCAATGGGGAGGCTAGTGGTAGTACCCGGCACTATTTGACCCAACTATTCGGTGTAGGGTATATTAGGGACGGCACAAGAGGGAGGCTAGTGGTAGTACCTCGTGCCCCTTCCAACTCCACCGGATAGGGAGCAAATAGAGTATAGAGCATAAGAAAGTAAAAATGAAAAACAATATCAAAATGTTCGTTAATCGGTTAAGAAAAGAAATTCAAAAAAAAAGGAGGAAATGAATAACAAAGTAAATGAAAGTTGTTGCTGGTGGTCCAAACCGTGAACGATTGGCACTGCGGTGTGAACGGGGTTCCGTCTGAGTTGTCTTGGTTGGTGTTGGTTGCGCTCCACCTTCCGCCAAGAAACCTGCAAACAAGCCTTGCACCACCACCAGGGTGGTGATGGCCCTCCGACGGTCAAGTCAGAGGAGATTGGAGGAGGAGGAGTGGTGATAATCGTAAGTAAGAGAGTGCTCTGGGAGATATTGCTCACCTCCCCCCTTTCTCCCCCCAGCCGCATATATACCTGGCTGGGGGGTCTCTCAGGGGGGTTCGTTATCGTGGGGCACGATGGTGTGGCCACTGACATGGCCGTTACAGGGCGTCGTGGAGCAGCACCGGGTACGGCCACGTCAGGGCATAGTGGGGCTCCGCTTTGTACGGCTGATGCAGGAGATCGTGGAGCAGCATCGGATACAGCCGTTGCAGGGAGTAGTGGAGCAGGAGGCCGCGGCGTGCCTCTGGGGAATAGCCTGTCGTTATCAAGAGATCTCCGACTCGGGGTCGGAGCGCTGGATCAAGGGGCAGCTGACTCGGGGTCGGGCTGCGGAGCCGAGGATATCCGACTCGGGGTCGGATTGCTGGATCAAAGGGCAGCCGACTCGGGGTCGGGCTGCGGAGCCGAGGATATCCGCCTCGGGGTCGGATTGCTGGATCAAAGGGCAGCCGTAGTCTTCCTGGGCGCGCGTGCCGGTCACGTGGGGCATGGCGGCTTATTTTCCCCGTAACAGTAGCCCCCCACTTCCGAGCCTGGAACCAGAAGGGGAACAGGTGAAGGGAGTGATGTTTCGGGATTGCCGCCGTTCCTCGGAGAGGCGCGCGCGCTTCGAGCTCCCCGCCCTTTTTATGGCGTATGGCGGTTATTGCTGACCTGGCAGTCTGAGGATTTCGGCGGACATCCTTCCTTAATGGTGTCGATTCGCCTTTGGGGCGCGAGCGACCCTTCGGCAGCCAGGCGTCCTCTAGCGTCATTGAGGCGTCACTTGCCTTTCCGCCTATTTAATCGGGGGCCTTTCCCCGTCCGTCTTCTTCTTTACAGATATTTTCAAGTTTCCCCTTTGCGCTGCTGTTGCTGCCGTCGGACTGTTCGCTCGTTTCTCCTTTGGCGCTCTCGGAGCCGTTCTTACCTCTTTTCCGGTGAGTTTTCCCCATTCTTCTGCTTAGGGCTCTCCATACTTTCCCCTCTTATACTAGTGTACTCCAGTCGCTCCGGTCTTTCCCCCCTTCCTGTCCCCGTCCTGACCGTAGGTTTATTGGCCATTAGGAATGGGCGAAGTGAGAGCAGACCAAATTAAGTCGGAGCTGGTCGCCACAGACTTAGACAGACTTGTGGCTCGGTACCACCTTCCCGAGGCCTGCAACGCCACGCTCCCGGGGCCTGAGGAGAGGATGTCCCATCCTCCTCCAGGGAAGATCGCCATCAATGAGGGCATTCTCCAGGCCGGGTTCCGCTTCCCCCCTTCGGATTTGGTCATGCAGGTGCTACGGGGTTTAAGAGTGGCACCGACGCAACTGGTGCCGAACTCGTGGCGGGCCCTGACGGTCTTCCAGGTTCTCTGCCGTATGCACGAGATCCCCGCCACCCTGAATGTTTTTTGGGAGTTCTACAGCCTGAGCGGCCACCCCCAGGACAAAGGGTGGTGGTGCTTCGCAGCGCGGCGAGGATGCGGCCTTGTCAAGGAGGCTCCTACCTCCATTCACAAATGGAAGGAGCGCTTCTTTTTTGTTGATGCAGATCCCTCTTGGGAAATCAGGGCGACCTGGGAGACTCCGATGAAGTCTCCGATCGGCCTATCGAGACTGTCAAGGGAGGAGTCCGATGGCTTGGCCGCCTTGAAGGGGTTGGTTGCCGAGGGCCAGCTCCCCCCGGTGGCCCGCCTTATTTCCGAGGATACTTTGGTGAATGTCGGTCTGAGCTCGGTCCCCACCGACCGTGAGTCCGCCACCGATTCTTTCTTGACTTTTTCCCTTCTTTCGTCCCGTTCTTTCCTTTGGTTTCTCCGTCTCCGACTATCCCGTCCTTTTTGCAGAGATCGACGACGTCATGCGGTCGGTGAAGACAAAGGCTGTTGGTAGGGCGTCCCTGCTGGAAGCAGCCCAGAGGAGGAAACGAGCTCTTCCGAGCGGGGCCCCACCGGCGAAGAGGTCCCGTAAGGAGGTGCCTCCGACGCCGACCGACGAGTCCGGGCCCACCGATCAGGGAGACGTCGTGGGCACGGACCGGCAGCTGACGCTGTATCAGCCCTCCGGTGGTAAGATTGCCGCTACTCCGGAGGTATCATCCGAGCCTGCCCGAGACGGACGGGTCGGACATGATCGGTCCCCGACCCGGCCTCCGACTCGGTCGGCTCCTGATGACTCGAGGAGGGACGCGCCGAGGCCCCGACCGAGCGAGACCCTATCAATTCCTGGGGTGACCCCCGCCCCGAGCGCGATCGGCCGGACTCTTCCCCAGGCGATGGATAGGGGTAAGGCTGCAGAACCACCGTCCAGCTCTGGGGAGAAATCGGGGTCTGCCTTCACTACCGATGGCGCCCGAAATCTCATCGAAACAGTGCTGCTGGAGAAGGACCGTCGGCGGGTCCGGGAGTTGGAGGTCTCTGACGTTGGGGCTGCCAGCTGTGTCTGTCTCATGTCGGTGAGTGTTCTTCTGGCCGCTTTTCACCATTTATTGGCTCTGTTGTTCTCCGCCTGACTCCCTTATTTTTCCTATTTCTTAGCTCGCCCAGTACATGATCCGTCTGGAGGAGTGCTACAAGGAACAGGCGGGGCTTCTGGCGAAGGCCGAGGACCGGCTGAAAGCAGTGGAAAAGGGAGGCCAGGCTGTGGCAGGCAGGACGACCGGGGACTTCGAGGCGAGGCTCCGGGAGGCCGAAGAGCGGGCACTCGGCTTTGCTGCCCTCGAGAAGCAACTGTTGGAGGCTCAGGAGCAGCTCAAGGTTGCCTCGGGTCTCGAGGGCGAGGTCAAGAAGGCGGATGAGCGGGCCGAGAAGCAGTCCCGGAAGGCTGCCGACTACCGGGAGAGGTGGGAGAAGGCCCAGCGGTCAGCCGACGACGCCCGCAACCGAATCCGGTCTCTTGAAGCTAAGCTGGGCGAATTGGAGCCGGCCTTGGAGAAGTTCCGTGCGAGCGATCAGGAGCTTCATTCGCGCCTGACGGAGGCTGAGGCTGCTCGCATTGCTGCCGAAGCGAAGCACAAGGAGGCTCGGGCTGAGCTGCTGAGGGTCTCCACCGAGGCGGAAAGCCGGATTGTGGCGAAGGTCTTGGAGGCGAAAGCCCAGATTATGGAGCGGGCAGAGGCGGCGCTGGCCGAGAGGAGTGCGGAAATCGGGCGTCAGGCGGTAGAGGCTTATCGCCAGTCCGCCGAGTTCGCTCATGATATGTCAGAGGCAGTACAGACCTATCGTCAGTCCGACGAGTTTGTCCGTGACGCGTCGGACGCGGGGGCCGAAGCCTTTATCTTAGGCTTCGAGGAGGGCCTGGCAAGGGTGTCGGCTAAGTACCCCGAAGTTGACCTGAGCGAGATTTCCCTTCTCGACTCCTCTCCGGCGCCATTGCCTGCTGGTTCTCCTGCTGCTTCCCTACCTCCTGCGGACGAGCCCGACGTTCCCGACCCGGGAGTTCCTCCAAGCTGACCTCTTGTACCTTTCGTTGTCTTCTCTTTTTTTTTTTTGTATACCGGGGTTTTGCCAAATTGTATGGGCCTCGGCCTTGAAACAATGAAAATTAATGCTAGTTGAATGTTTCTTCATCTCGCCTTCGTCCTTCTTTTTCTTTTAACTCTCGGTAGCGTCTTGCTGACTCCTGGCTCCCGAAATTCTTCCGGCGCTAGGCCAGGCATCCGAGGGTTAGGCCTCAGGAAACTCTTCCGGCGCTAAGCCAGGCATCCGAGGGTTGGGCCTCGGAAAATTCTTCCGGCGCTAAGCCAGGCATCCGAGGGTTAGGCCTCAGGAAACTCTTCCGGCGCTAAGCCAGGCATCCGAGGGTTAGGCCTCAGGAAATTCTTCCGGCGCTAAGCCAGGCATCCGAGGGTTAGGCCTCAGGAAATTCTTCCGGCGCTAAGCCAGGCATCCGAGGGTTAGGCCTCAGGAAACTCTTCCGGCGCTAAGCCAGGCATCCGAGGGTTAGGCCTCAGGAAATTCTTCCGGCGCTAAGCCAGGCATCCGAGGGTTAGGCCTCAGGAAATTCTTCCGGCGCTAAGCCAGGCATCCGAGGGTTAGGCCTCAGGAAACTCTTCCGGCGCTAAGCCAGGCATCCGAGGGTTAGGCCTCAGGAAATTCTTCCGGCGCTAAGCCAGGCATCCGAGGGTTAGGCCTCAGGAAATTCTTCCGGCGCCAAGCCAGGCATCCGAGGGTTAGGCCTCAGGAAATTCTTCCGGCGCTAAGCCAGGCATCCGAGGGTTAGGCCTCAGGAAATTTCACTCGTTGGTCGACCAAGGCTGGCGCATGCCGAGGCAACTGGTCGGGACTTCAGGCTAGTCTGCTCCCGGGATGGTCATCGGGTTAGCCTGGCATCCGAGGGCCGAGCCTCGGGACCTTCCACTCGTTGGTCGGCCAAGGCTGGCGCAAGCCGAGGCGACCGGTCGGGGCTTCCGGCTAGTCTGCTCCCGGGATGATCATCGGGCTAGCCAGGCATCCGAGGGCCGTCAAGCCTCAGGAAATTCCGCTCGTTGGTCGGCCAAGGCTGGCGCAAGCCGAGGCGACCGGTCGGGGCTTCAGGCTAGTCTGCTCCCGGGATGATCGTCGGGTTAGCCTGGCATCCGAGGGTTGTCAAGCCTCAGGAAATTCCGCTCGTTGGTCGGCCAAGGCTGGCGCAAGCCGAGGCGACCGGTCGGGGCTTCAGGCTAGTCTGCTCCCGGGATGATCGTCGGGTTAGCCTGGCATCCGAGGGTTGTCAAGCCTCAGGAAATTCCGCTCGTTGGTCGGCCAAGGCTGGCGCAAGCCGAGGCGACCGGTCGGGGCTTCAGGCTAGTCTGCTCTCGGGATGATCGTCGGGTTAGCCTGGCATCCGAGGGCCGAGCCTCGGGAAATTCCGCTCGTTGGTCGGCCAAGGCTGGCGCAAGCCGAGGCGACCGGTCGGGGCTTCAGGCTAGTCTGCTCCCGGGATGATCATCGGGTTAGCCTGGCATCCGAGGGCCGAGCCTCAGGACATTCCGCTCGTTGTTCGGCCAAGGCTGGCGCAAGCCGAGGCGACCGGTCGGGGCTTCCGGCTAGTCTGCTCCCGGGATGATCATCGGGCTAGCCAGGCATCCGAGGGCCGAGCCTCGGGAAATTCCACTCGTTGGTCGGCCAAGGCTGGCGCAAGCCGAGGCGACCGGTCGGGGCTTCCGGCTAGTCTGCTCCCGGGATGATCATCGGACTAGCCAGGCATCCGAGGGCCGAGCCTCGGGGAATTCCGCTCGCTGGTCGTGCGCTTGTCGCTCGCTGCCCGACGGGGTTTCTCCGTGGCCAGCCGCGATCATGTTTCTCCTTTTCTCAAGCGTTGCCTGGGGGAACACGAGAAGGGCATTAAACGCTAATTAATGCGTTACCTGGGAAATCGGATCACCAGCTGCTGCTTGCGAGGAGTGTTAGTTGAGCGGCCGCGATACGCGGGTTCTTCGAGGAGGATACGGCCTGGGCGCGAGCGGAGATATGTGGACCTAGGGGTACATGACACCCGGATTGTCCTGCACAAAGAATGCGGTTTAAGGAGAATGACGCTTAGGAAATCGCGGGGAGATACGCCTCGGGAGCCGGAACGGCTCCGGTTTCAATGCGCCTGCATTTATTGGAGCCACCCGCATCGGAACGACCAGGGGGCCGCAGTTTGGCTATAAATACAGGTGCAGGTACGATGGAGTTTGCCAAGCCGGAGCTGTTCAGGTTGCCATGGATCGCGGACCTCCTCCTTGGCATATGACTGAGAGACTCCTGTTGAAGGAAAGGGGAGACGCTCCCCTTGCGACTTCAGCCAACTAGCCGTTTCATCTGGGATCAACAAGGAGGGTCTTCCCGGCGGAGCTCCGCTCTAGGCGTTTCATCCGGGATCACATCTCCCCTCCTTGAAGTTCAGCCTCCCGATCGAGCTCTGCACCAGACGCTCAGTCCGGGACCGCGCCTCCATATGCTCTTCCCCCTCGTATTCCTTCTCTTTCCTACCACTGGGGAGGATGGGAATATCCTTTGGAGGCGGCGTTCCCCTGGGGGCAGCGGGAGCTTCTTCTGCGGCGGCTCCTCGTCTTTTTGGTGAGGTGCTGGATGGCGCCTCCGGTTAGAAGCACCCACTTCCGGTGGGATTGCAGCTGCTTTGGATTGAGGGTTTGGGATCCTCGGTCCTCAGCTCCACAGATTCTCCACCTCTTCTTTGCTTTCTTTACTCCCTAATTCCCCTCTGGGAATTCCTTGTAATCACACGAGCACGCCATTGTAACCAGAAATTATTGAAATGAAAAGTGTTGCACCTTTTCAAATTGTCTTTCTGGCCTTGTTGTTCTACTGGTAATACATCCGCAGGTTAGCGGAATTCCAGCCCCTTGGAATTTCTCGGCCATCTAGGGCTTCCAACTGGTAGGAGCCAGGTCGGTTTACCCAACGAACTTTATACGGGCCTTCCCAATTCGGCGCTAGCTTCCCACCTTCCGTAGGTTGAGATGCCTTAGCTCGCCTCAGCACCAGATCTCCAATTCTGAAAAGCTTCGGTCGGACTTTGGAGTTGTAATATCGGGCCACCCTCCGCTGATACATTGCCATCCGAACCTGCGCCATTTCCCTTGCTTCTTCCAAGAGATCCAGGTTCCCTCGGAGTTGCTCCGAGTTGGCCTCGGGTCGGTGTGCGGCTACCCGAGGTGAGGGAAGTCCGAGCTCTACGGGGACAACGGCTTCCGTGCCATAGGTTAGGCTGAAAGGCGTCTCCCCGGTAGGAGTCCGATGCGTGGTCCGATACGCCCAAAGGACATTCTCGAGTTCCTCGACCCAAGCTTGCCCCGTCCGTCCGATCCGCGCTTTGATACCTTGGAGGATTGTCCGATTTGTGACCTCGGCCTCGCCGTTGGTTTGTGGATGCGACACGGACGTGAACCGATGTTCGATCCCGAACTCCTCGCAGAAGTCTCGGAAATGCTTGTTATCAAACTGTCGACCGTTATCCGAGATGAGGACCCGAGGTACCCCAAATCGGACAATGATGTTCTTCTTTACGAACTTCCGGACTTGCGCCTCCGTGATGGTGGCCAGTGGCTCTGCCTCCACCCACTTGGTGAAGTAGTCGATGGCGACAATCAAAAATTTCCGCTGGGCCGAAGCGATGGGGAATGGTCCGAGGATATCCATTCCCCACTGTGCAAAGGGCCATGGGGCGGTGATTGGCGCCAAGGGAACAGAGGGGACTCTCTGGATGTTGGCGTGGCGCTGGCAGGCGTCGCATTTCCGTACGTGATCCTTTGAGTCTTCCAATAAGGTCGGCCAATAGTAGCCTTGCCTCATGATCTTATGTGCCAGGGACCTAGCCCCCAGGTGCGATCCGCAGATGCCTTCGTGGACTTCGCTGAGGGCGTAAGCCGCCTCCGAAGGGCGGAGGCACCTTAAGAGGGGGGCGGTGAACGAGGTCCGATACAGCCTTCCTTCGTAGAGTACGTAGTGGGTGGACTTCATAACAAGTCGCCGAGCTTGATCTTCATCTTCGGGGAGGATCCCTTCGGCGAGGTAAGCTACAAGCGGGTCCATCCAAGATGGTTCCGGATCAATTGCCATTACCGCTTCAGCCTCGCCGATGCTCGGGGCATCTAGGGTCTCCAGGTATATCGCCCTTGACAAGTTGTGTGCCTCAGCGCCCACCAAGCGGGACAACCTGTCGGCCCTAGCATTTTCGCTCCTTGGGACCTGCTGAATGTCAATACTGCCGAGGTCGGGAATGAGTGCTTGCACCTTCCGGAAGCCACGCTTCAGGGCTGAGAGAGCCACTTCCTGGCTCAGGTTCCGGACCTCCAGTGTAGCCTTGTTGAAGCGGGTGAGATAATCCCGCAGGCTTTCTCCCTCGTTTTGCCGGACATCAAAGAGGGAGTCGGAGACCAGTCGCCGCCTGCTACTGACGGCGAAATGGCTGATGAAGAAGCGGGTGAACTGGTCGAAGGACTGGATGGAGTTAGCCTCCAGGCCGGCGAACCATGCCCTTGCCGGGCCACGGAGGGTCGCCGGGAAGGCCTTGCAGAGGAGCGGATCCGATGCTCCATGGAGGAGCATAAGAGTCCCGAAACTCTCCACGTGGTCCCGCGGGTCCGCCGCCCCGTCGTAGGGTTCGATCGCCGGCATTTTGAACCCCGGCGGGTTCGGGGTCCGCAGGATCCTCGAGGCAAGCGCCGGCTGGGAGGAGATCTCCAAGTCAGCGAAGGGATCTTTGGAGTGGCCCTTCAGGACCTGGAGTTGTCTGTGGAGATCGTCCACCCGCCGGTCCAGGGAGCGCGACCGGTGGGTGGGGGACAAGGAGCGGCGCGAGGGGGACTGACTGGAGTGCGGGCCCCTCGAGGACTGGGGTGTCTGAGAACGCGCCCGGGTCCGCCTCTCGTACCCCGCACAGCTCCGATGAGAAGGTCCTGGCAGAATGGACCGCACTCGAGAATCCTCCTCGCGCCGGCGCTCCTCTCCATGGGAGAGGAAGGAGCGCGGGTTGTGAGGAAGAGGCGAGTGCTCGGGGGGCAGCGGCTCCTGAGCCCGTTGCGGCACCCGAGAGATCACACCCTGTAGATTCTGCACTGCCTCCGCGAGGGTGCGAACCTGCTGGGCTAGCTGGTCGAACTGAACAGCTTCGACCGTCTGAATGGGAGAAGGGGCGGTGGAGTGCTGCTGAGAGTGCGTTGGGGACGCAGCAGCCTCTCGGCCGGAGGCGCGAGAGGCTCCGCGACCGGAAGCATTGGAAGCTCCACGACCACCTCGCCGTGCCATTACGATCGTTCTAAGATTCGGGCCCTCCTTCTAGCGCCAACTGTTGCTGGTGGTCCAAACCGTGAACGATTGGCACTGCGGTGTGAACGGGGTTCCGTCTGAGTTGTCTTGGTTGGTGTTGGTTGCGCTCCACCTTCCGCCAAGAAACCTGCAAACAAGCCTTGCACCACCACCAGGGTGGTGATGGCCCTCCGACGGTCAAGTCAGAGGAGATTGGAGGAGGAGGAGTGGTGATAATCGTAAGTAAGAGAGTGCTCTGGGAGATATTGCTCACCTCCCCCCTTTCTCCCCCCAGCCGCATATATACCTGGCTGGGGGGTCTCTCAGGGGGGTTCGTTATCATGGGGCACGATGGTGTGGCCACTGACATGGCCGTTACAGGGCGTCGTGGAGCAGCACCGGGTACGGCCACGTCAGGGCATAGTGGGGCTCCGCTTTGTACGGCTGATGCAGGAGATCGTGGAGCAGCATCGGATACAGCCGTTGCAGGGAGTAGTGGAGCAGGAGGCCGCGGCGTGCCTCTGGGGAATAGCCTGTCGTTATCAAGAGATCTCCGACTCGGGGTCGGAGCGCTGGATCAAGGGGCAGCTGACTCGGGGTCGGGCTGCGGAGCCGAGGATATCCGACTCGGGGTCGGATTGCTGGATCAAAGGGCAGCCGACTCGGGGTCGGGCTGCGGAGCCGAGGATATCCGCCTCGGGGTCGGATTGCTGGATCAAAGGGCAGCCGTAGTCTTCCTGGGCGCGCGTGCCGGTCACGTGGGGCATGGCGGCTTATTTCCCCCGTAACAAAAGTATATAAGAAGAATCAAGTCAAGTATTAATCACTTGGAAACACACTTTAAGGATGAAATTAGTGGAAGATTGTATTTAAATAGGGGGAGTTAATTCGAAAAGAATTGATTTTGATTCTTGACATGCTTGTTCTTAATATTTTAATGTATGACTTAACACATAATATAGTTCGCATGTGGCATGATGTTTTGAATTATGGGTTCTCAATATTTTGTAATGCTCCATGCTTGGATAAGTTGATTGAAATATGTCTTAACTTGGAATATGTCTTAACTTTGCTCACAAGTCCTTGCTTCACCCTTGCCTCAAACTAACTTGTGTTCCAATGCTTGAATGTTTAAAATACTACATAAAGTTTTTTTTAAGTAATATTAAAAAGAAATTTCAGTTTTATCATTCACGATTATCTTTGAAAGTTAAATAGATTTACAAAAAGAAGAAGAGAAGGATATTTCTATTTAGGCAAAATGAATTGATCTTGATCTATCTTTCTACTTGCCTAACTTTGATACATAATGTCCTAATACTTGTTAAAATATCCTTTATTTTGTATCGAAACTCAATATTAAATACAAAGATTCTGAAAGTGCTCGAATGTTATTGAAATATGTGTTTTCAATCTTAGTGATTTAAGATGAGCTACAATGTAGAAGATACATATCTCAAATTATAATTGTGAAAGCCTTCTTGGAAATTCTTATGAAAATTCAGAATCTGATTTTATATAAAAGCTTAAACTTAACTTAAAAATGCTTATATCATTACATATTTGTAACCTTAGTTATATGCTTCAATGATCACGTCATTCAGGAGAATAACTCAATATGATTTCTAAATGAAAATTTTAATATAAGAAAAACAGAATTAATTTTGACGCCTTGGTTGATTGTCTCGATACGCATCCGAAACATATCTTTTCTTATCCTTAAAGTGTACTAATATTGGTCTAAATGATGTGTCTTTCAATGATCTTAATTGCAAACAAATATTTTTAAATATATGATTTTATTTTGATATTAAAAATTTATTGTGCTTCATGTATACATTGCTGAAAAACTTTGATTAAGAAATTGAGTTCTATAAATATATATACTTCAATGATCATCTATATGTTTTTCTCTCCTACATTATTAAATACTTCCATCAATATATATATATATATATATATATTATTAAGAGAGTGAATGATCTTAAGTCTAGAAACATTTCAGCTCACTCAAATGATTCTTAAAAGAAAGAAAATGTAAATGCTTTTGAAAGAATTTGAGCTTCAAATGAATCATTTTCTGATTAATATTTCAGTACATTTTCTCAAAAATTAAGAGGAAGCATAACTTGTTCTTGAAGGATTAAAAAGAGTGATTGCTATAAATTTTGAATAATTCTAGATCACTCTACATTCTTGATATCATAAAGTTTCAGTTTTATTCACGTTTATCATTAAAATCTGAAATTCAACAAAAGAAAAGAATGATTAAAGAAGAATACATCTTTTGAGGGGGAGCTTTAGATATTCAATATCTTATCCTAAAGTTATTTTAATTTGATGCATACCTTGAATTTTATGGATTGATTTTGATGAACCTCCTTATATTGCAAGACTTGCTTTAATTATATAATAAGTTTATACTTTGAGATGAGTTCTATAAAGATTGTCTTATCTCAAACCTTGAGTCTTATGAAAATAAGCTGAAACTTATAGAAAATATATTTTCGAGATTGACAATTTTATTGAACATTATCTTCAAATTCTAAACTCTTAAATGGAATGATCAATTGAGGGGGAGAAAGAAAATTTCAGAAGAAGAAATTTTATGGAACTTAATCGCATAAATCTATAACTAAAGGAGAGAGAAAGAATTTATGATACACCTTGAGGCTTGTTATTTGGTTAATATATCTTATGCATAAATCATGAACCAAATTGCAATTCAAACAGTTGATCTTAAGAGCCTCTAACTTAATGAAAAAGGGGGAGAATAATGTGTTGAATCCATATTTTGGTATTTGTGCCTCAATGCTCTTATTATCATAAAAGAACTTTGAAGTCATTAAGAATTAATGATCCAACATGATGGTATGTTTTTCAAGTATATAAGTTTTGATCTTATACTCTGAAAATTAATTAAATTGCTCTCATGTTGATAAACAAGCTTTATATATTGGGCAAAAGATCTTAAATGAACAAGCTTTCATACTTATTATTGAAGAGAGGTTAGATTTCCATTCGTGCCTTCTTTGAATATCAGTCTTGATACTCCTTGAACTAACTTGAAAAAGATTCCACCTACACTTGATTTGAAAACTATCCTTGGAATCACATTCGATGTGCTCTCATCATAATTTGCTCTGAAATCATCTTAATTGGCTCTGATCTATGCTAATTAATCTTGTTCTGACATTATTGCCTTGAGTTATATGATTCATATTCTTGCAATAATTTGACATGCATTAACTGAAAATCAGAGTACTATAAAAAAAATATATTTGAGTACCATTATCTTTGTGCTTAATGTTTCATTATCTTACAACCTTTTTGATGTTGTCAAAAAGGGGGAGAAATATCTGAGTATATGCTCATAATGCTTTATGTGTTGATTATGTTAAGATTAAATCTAAAGCATTATCATGAAGTATATTTTAAAGATATATAATTTCTACTTCATGCAACTTAGCTATGCATTACTTCTAGAACACAATATATTGCATATACTCCAAGTTTTGTCATCATCAAAAAGGGGGAGACTGATGACCCAAAGATTGATTTAAAGATTGATTTTGATGATCATAAAACCTTGAAGTATAAATACTAATGTTTGTGTTGCAAGGAGAAAGAATTTATTTTGCAAGGAACATAGCAAGATTGGAAGAATACAAGAAGGCCTCCAAAGCTCTCAAGAAAAGTTGGAAGAAAGCTACAATTTATGGCCCAACTTCAAGTTTAAAGAATTCAAGTTGGAGGAGCAAATTTAAAGAAAAATTCAAAAGAATAGTCCTCGAGTCGACTCCGGAAAATTTAGAGTCGACTCTGGCACTCTAGAGTTTCAAGAAACAGTGCTCGAGTCGACTCCGATACTCTACGAGTCGACTCCGACTGAGAACAAACAAAAAGACAGAGAGTTGATTTTCAGCGCTACAGTGATCTCGAGTCGACTCCAACTTCAGTGCTACAGTGCGGAGTCGACTCCTAGCTACAGTGCCGGCAGACTACTATTCACGAGTCGACTCCTGCTTCAGCCGAGTCGACTCCTGCTTCAGCCGAGTCGACTCTAGCACGCTGGGAGGCATAACGGCTAGTTTTTTCTTGATTCCAACGGCTTTATTTTTGTCTCTAACGGCTAGATTTTTGTTTTCACTCCCTCTAAAGCTATAAAATCAAGAGGAGAGCTAGGGAAGAGGGTATGGAAGTGGGGGAGAACATTTAGGGAAGAGATTTCAAAGAGATTACAAGGAAAATCTTCCAAAAGCACAAAAGGGCCATTCAAAGCAAAATAGAGAGAAGAAGAGCATCCAAGTGAATCCCAAAGCTTCCTCTCCATCCGTGTGCTGCCTCGGTGATCCTCTACTTCGTGCAAAATCAGAAGAGGGTCAAGTAAAGAAGAAGCCGAGTTCCTCCATCTACAAATTTGTTTGAGGGCTTCATCTCTTTACTTTACTTATTTATATTTGCTATATTTGCTTATTTGAGAAGCTTGTATTTGATTTAAACTCTTGCTCTATTATCTTGTAACTTGATTCAATCAAGGAATTGAATCAAGGGGTTAAGGTTTGTTGGTGAGCCAAAGGAAAAACCAACTTTGTAAGGTTGTGGTTGGTGAGCCTTTGGGAAAACCAACTGGGTTGATTGTGAACCCGGAAAACAATCGTTGTAAGGTTGTGGTTGGTGAGCCTTTGGAAAAACCAACTGGGTTGGATTGTGAGCCCGTGAAAACAATCGGTTGGTTCTAGTCGGTGAGCCTGTGAAAACCGACCGAGTTCGTTGTGATCTCGCAAAACAACAAGTTGGGTTGTGAGCTTGTAAAATAACCGACTGTAATCTGAGGGATTATAGTGAAATTCCCAAGAGGTCTTGGGGAGTGGATGTAGGTGCTGGGGTGCACCGAACCACTATACATCTTTGTGTTTATGATGCCTTATCTCTTGTATTTCATGCCTTACATTCATGCTTGATTGTGTAATATCTCTAGCTTTGTTTTCTATAGAGTTATAAGTGATTGTTTAGAGTTTGCTTAGCTTCCACTCCATTCTTACCATACACATAGATTAAAATTGATCATACAACTATAAGTTAATTTTAGATCAATTGCACCCTAAAGCCATAGTATAATTGCTCTAGCTTAATTTTCCACTGCTTTACTTGTAATTGCCTAGAGCTTAAGTAAATAACATCTTATTATTCCGCTGCATTCTATTCAAAGTAAAAATTAGGGAACATAATTTTTAGAAAACCCAATTCACCCCCCCTCTTGGGTTGTCACCTTGGGCAACAGAGATGGAGTAGAGAGAGAGCAAGATGATTTCTTTTTACAAGATGATTATCTCTTTCGCTCCGACCGACTGTGTATTCCTCGAACCTCCTTGAGAGATTTTCTAGTATGGGAAGTACACGCTGGAGGGCTGTCTGGGCATTTCGGGAGAGACAAAACCATTGAAATGGTGGAAAGACGTTTCTTCTGGCCGAGTCTCAAGAGAGACGTGGCCAAAATTGTCGCTCAGTGTCGCACATGTCAACTAGCCAAACAACGTAAACAGAACACTGGGCTTTACACTCCACTACCTGTTCCTGATTGTCCGTGGCAAGATGTTAGCATGGATTTTGTGTTAGGGCTTCCACGTACCTCGACCAAACATGATTCTATTTTTGTAGTGGTGGACCAGTTCTCTAAAATGGCTCATTTTCTCCCATGTTCTAAGACTTCCGATGCTTCTAGGATTGCGAAACTCTATTTTGACGAAGTCGTTAGACTCCATGGCCTACCGAAATCTATTGTGTCCGATAGGGATGTTAAATTTATGAGCTATTTTTGGAAAACTCTTTGGCACATGATGGGTACCAAATTAAAATTTTTCTCTGCCTATCGAAGTTGTCAACCGAAGTCTAGGGAATCTTTTACGATGTCTGGTAGGTGAGCATGCTAGGACTTGGGATCTCGTGTTACCAACTGCCGAGTTTGCATATAATAGTTCGGTCAATAGGACCTTAGGCATGAGTCCTTTTGAAGTGGTGAATGGATATAAACCTAGGCAACCCATAGACTTGATTCCCATGTCTCATCAACATAGAGTTTCTGAGTCTGCACAATCATTTGCTTCACACCTGCATTCATTGCATCAGGAGATCAGCAAACATATTCACTCTAATAACTTAAAATATAAATCCTTTGCTGATTTGCACAGACGTTATAAAGAATTGAATGTAGGCGATTCTGTCATGATAAGAATTAGACCTGAACGACTTCCTTCGGGGACGTTCAAAAAGTTGCAATCTCGTAGTGCGGGACCGTTCAAAGTCCTAAAGAAAATCAGTTCGAATGCTTATGTTGTAGATCTTCCTGAAGACTATGGGATTAGTGCGACATTTAATATTGAAGATTTAGTTCCATACAAGAAATCAACATTCATTCCTTCTGACCCTTTTGTTGATACATCCACTGTTGTTGATCACCCTGATCCAGCACCTACTATTGAGCCTCCACCTCCACAGTTTCATGCACGCAGAGAACACATAGAACATATATTAGATGAGCAGGTTATATCTACCAGAAGAGGAAGCTACTAACGTTACCTTGTTTGGTGGAAAGGTCGACCCGAATCAGATGTGACGTGGATTTCGCGAGCCGAGTTGCAGCGCCTTGACCCGGATCTTCTGGAGCATTACGACAGCCGGCCAGATCTATACTCGACGGTGTCGAGTTTTTCCCACCCGGAAGGAGTTGATGGGGACATCAGCTAGGTCCCCATTTTATTTGCATATTTATTTGTTTCTGGGCTTATTTGCATTTTAGGGCTTATTTGTGGTATTTGTGGGTTTATTAGGATTTATTTCTGTGTAAGGAGATTTATGCAAATTTTGTAGTTTGGCCCTATATATAGGGACCTCTTTTCATGATTAGGGTTTTAATGAAAGTTTAAGAAATTTTTCCCCCACGTCTTCTCCTCCTTTCTTCTTCCCTTCTCCTTCTCCTCCTCTTCTTCCTCCTTCTCTTCTCCCTCTTCTTCTGTTCTAATTTAAAATCCCACTGAAGATTCCTTCTGGAATTTGGTTCTACACCAACCATCCATTTTTTTGAAAAAGTTATGTGCAATTTTTAATGCTGAAAAGTTTTTTGGAGAAAAAAATAAAAATAGAGTGATTTTCGGCTCACGAGAAAGTAACTTTTTCATGTTTCTCATAGAAAATACTTTATGGGAATATAATTTTTTCATCTCTCTTCTTTGAAAACTCAAATCAAACAAGCGGTATCTCATTACTTTCTCGTTGACCATATTTTTTCTCCTTCTTTTTCCGCGAACCAAACGAGCCCCTAGTTTTATTGGCCGGTCTGTTGGTTTGGCTCAGCATCCAAATGTAGTTTGAAAGTCCGTCGAAATCAGGACTAGGGTAGAGCTCGTCTTTTTTGGACTCTGGTGATTCTATGTAAGCTCTTCTCGGTCCTCCCCCATTGGAAAGTCCCTCCTCTCCTCCACCAAGAAGTTAACTTCAATTGGAGTTTGGTCGCCAGATTTTTTGGCAATCATCTACCGTGTCAACACTAGCCACATGATTTTATTGGAGGTGGCATGCTTGAGCTTATCTTTAATCAGCTTATAACTGATTGGAAACAGAATAATAAAAATCACAATTATACTTAACAACAACAAAATTGATCGGAAATAGAATAATAAAAATCACAATTATATTTAACAACAACAAGATCAAAAGGAAAGGAGCACGGCGATTTACATCCATGTCCATTAATAACGAAAATAGAGGAAATATAAGGTCTCAATCTAGCATTTGCATGACTTGTTGGTACACGTAAGTGTTGAATGACTAGTTGGGCCATTTAACATAAACAATTTTATTTATTTTGAGGTAACTTTTTAGATTTATATTCTTATATTTTTGGGATATGGGAATATTTTGAATGAAGGTTTGTGAATTATATCTTTATTCTAGCCTAAATAATATTTTTTCCAATGCTTTTAACTCCTTTTATTATTTTTTTTTAGAGTATTTAATATAATGTCACGGATTCTTCAAAATGGTGGAGGTCATGACTCAACTATACAAGTTGATAGTTTGTAGCTTATGGTATAGGTATGGAGATAAAATTGTTGAAAATTGAGATGAGACTTCTAAACTTCTTTTACCACATGGATGGATTTAAAGTGATATGATATATAGTAAAATGAAAATTGGAGAAAAAATCACTATGTTTTTTTTTGTAACCAAGAATATGGAAAACTCTATTCTTGCCCATTGTTGGATTGGTATAAACCCATACTAATATGATAAGTAATAAAATAACCACTTATACCTAAGAGGTACATAGTTGTTGGATATTTAGTTTTGAAATCTTCTAATTTAACATTTGGTGAAGACTTTGTCCATATTTCCAGCTATATTTGAGTTTCTTGGATCTTGTGAAGCTAATATACTGTTAAGTGAATGTTGCCCTGGGATAATGATTCCTAGGTAACATCCTGACTAACATATATGAGAATATATCCCTAACATTATTGGATAGCTTTTTATTTCCATATTTGTCTCAAAAATACCAGCCGTGCATGTATTCAGAAAGGCGAATAGGGCTACGAACTGGATCGCCTTCTTTGCTGCTCAACACTTGGTAGAGATCCTATGGACATTATATTATTGCCCCTCTATCATTGCTCAACATTCTCTCTCTAAACTCTTCTGGCTTTACTCACACTAAAGCTGTGTGAGAAGCCATTGTACTTAATAAAAAAAAAAAACTTTAGACCTAATATGTTTACTTATCTCAGTTCTACTTTCTTCCATATCATATGTGAAATAAAAGCTATTTTGAATTGTAAAACAATTTTCCACATATTTATGATTGGTGAACTCAATAGAAATAGCATAAAAGCCAGCGTGAGCTAGGTTATATATTTTAGATAGAAACAAGTTCATGAGTTCTGATCTTCTATTTAACCAAAAAACTCAATCACATATAATAAGTTATGATCAGACAGGCTAGAGAGCATAGTTAAGAACAGATACATAAGAAAACTATTCCATAATTTTTCACAAACTGCCATTATATATTTAAATGGGATGGACTCCATTTGAATTCCTAGGGCCACAAATTGCGGACAACCGGACATGGAAAAAGCGTTGTCATGCTTCCACTATTTTATCCATGAAGATTATATTTAATAATGAAGGTGATTAGTATTCATCTGTGCATAATTCAACAGACTGATACTCACAATAGAAAAGTCTCTATGCACTAGATTTTTTTTTTTTTTTTTTTGTACGTTGATTACTCACACTAATCTCACGTGAGCACAGCCAGCAGAATTAAGAGAAAGAAGACAAATCAACAGTGAAGGAATATCAGTCTATTGAGTCTAGAGAATTTCTCTAAAGTGATGGGCAGCATAGAGAATTTCCATTTAGTGCCTCTGGAAGCTATTATTATCACATAATCAACAAAAACAAGAAATATTATAAGGTATGGTGCATTTCGAGGAGAAGAAGACAGCCCACAGGGGTGAGGTTTCTCCCTCAACCAAAAGATGTACAAGAATTCCTTCTTATTTTCAGTGGTAAATGGGAATTTTACGTTCAATTAGCTTCCAGGCTTGCTGTTACCACAATAGATGCTTTCAACAGATCAACAAGGCCACGGTTCCGGATGACCTTTGGAGGCTTATATTGGTTGGCTGGTGCTCCACTCTCCATGGCCAATTTTGCTAGACCATCAAAACTACCAGGCTCTACTATAGATATCTGCAGAGGACCAAGATCTCCATCAGCTCTCTTCTCCCTATAAACACTCCCCAAACAACCTTCAATGGATGAGCAGCACCTTCTGAGATAAGCAATGGACTCCTCCAAATTCTCCCTCTGCAGAAACATGCAATCTTTGCTCGCTTCCACAAAAATGATGACATGTTTCAGGCCTGAACCGGAATCCAAAAATCCAGCAAACTCTACAACCTCCCCTTTGTGCCCATCTCTAAGCATCCGCTGAAAGTTTTCCATTCCACATATCAATTCTCTCTCAGTAAAGATTTCTGAAGCCTCCTTTGGGGCTCTTGTAATGAACTGAACTTGAGGAGATGAATTATAAAATCCTACCACCTTAACAACATCGCCCAAACGGTACCGGTACAACCCCCTGTAAGTAGTCGCCACCACCTCATACATCTTCCCAACCTCCACCCCACTGATATCCACGGTCTCCTTCGCCTCGGAGGAAGCTCCCATGTCGAAAGGAAGGAACTCGAAGTAAGCCGCGTTCGGGAGAATCACAAAGCTCGTCTCCTCCGGCGGCCGCATCCTGTCCATGTTCATACCTACAGGACACTCAGAAGCGAAGTAGTCTCCACACAGCAATGGCACATTCTCGCCGGCATAGTACTTGAGCATCGGATAGTATTGCTCCATGCTGCCGGTAGTAACACAAGCAACGTACCGCACTTCCGGCCACAACTCGCCAAGGATTCCACCCCAATTCAGCTTCCCACAAACTCCTCGAAGCCTCCTCGCCATCTCCGGCTGCGGCCCACCGAGCAACTCCTGCACCGCGTCTCGCATCGCGGCGTCCGTGATCTCCGGGTTAACCGATCCAGATTCTATGTCATCGCAGAGCTGCTTCCATTTGGACTCCAAGAGACGAACTGCTCGAGCCAGACCTGCCGCATATGGTGCTCGAATGCAGTCTATGGATGCCGACTTCCGGAGGCCGCTGAGAAGGTGGCAGTACGTTTGCTGATGATTGTCGGACCCGAGAAGGACTTCTGGCGGGCTGACGAGCATCGACAGCAGCGGGTTCGGGCCCTTGCGGTGAAAGGGGTAAGCCGAGGCCGCCATTACCTTGAATCCACCTTTGGTCTCGGTGACATTTCCGGCGTACAAGAACCATAGAATCTTATTTACTGATTGTCTTGGGGGAAATAATCTTAATTCATGGAGAAGAACATCAATTAAATGAAGAAAATTAGAAGCTTTACATGAGATGAAATTTGGTAATAAAAGCAGATCACCTCCGAAGAAAGGCGGAGCTGGCTTGGTGGGCTATATTGGAGGCGGATTTGGCGTGGCTGGAATCGAAGAAAGGTATCAGCTTTGGCCTCAAATTGCTGGTTCCCGAACTGGAGACCGCAAAAATTTCAGAAACAAGTCAATAAAAAAAAGGTAGAAATCAGCAAATCAGGAGGAAAAGATGGCTTTTGTCCGAGAGGGAATTGAAGAGAACCTGTTGAAGAAGCAGAGGAGGGGATCGAGGGAGAGGGCGGTGGGGGGCTCGACGCCCTCCGCGATGCGGGCGATGAGGTCGGCGTAGTCGTCGTAGGAGGAGAGGGGGACGAGGCGGCGGAAGGTGGCGGCGTCGAGGGCGTCCGGGACGTAGCCGGCGAGGTGGCGGCGCAGATAGGAGGTGCCGGTGTTGGCCTCGAGGATCGACCGGAGGGTCTCGAGCTGGAGATGCCGGGCGTCGCCGGTGGACTCGTCCAGCTGTCGAAGGATTTCGCTCTCCGCCATCGCGGTCGTCGCAGAGGTTCGGCTCGCGTGTCCGAAGCTAAGATTGTGACATTAGATGGACGAGAATGCCCTTACATTGATTTGGCAGGACGCGTTCGATTTTTTGTGATTCTTGGGTTGTATTGTGGTGTTATCGTCATTTCCGTTAGATGGTTTCTTTTTGGATTCTGGTTTCTGGATTCTGGTTAAGAGATTAGCTCTCCGGTCCCATACAGCAGGGAAGCTTATGCGCTCATACTTGGTTGAGATGGTTGTGTGAGAAATTATACCTTACATTGATATGCACCAATTGCATGCTATTGGTCATATAGCGGTGCATCAAGGTGAGCACTTTATAAATAGAGTCTATAAAAATAAGTGGATGTAATTGATAGCGTGTATGATCATATGGTGCACCTAGTATAGGATATAATTTTTTTTGGATGTGTAGGTGGATCTTAGGGCATGCATCAACGAATGTTGTTTATGTCCAGCTAAAGGACAATGGACCAGGTTAGGTCAGAGTCAAGTTCGATGAAATAAAGATACCAATATTTAGAATCAAGAAGGCTTGTTTTACTCCAATGGATTCAAATTTCAAAATAAGAAAGGTGATTGTAAAACTTTTCAATTTTATTGGAAGTTTTTGGTACCTTATCAACGAACATTGCTCTTGTGGTTGGAGTAGCGAGCCGGCATATGCAAGTGCCAAGAAAGTATTATTTGGATGCGGCGAAAAGGATTCTCAAATATGTCAAATTCCTTTCTTGATTTTGGTTCTTTTTATGAGAAAGTTCGAGATTGGAACTTCTTGGATCCATGAATATTGATTGGTTAGATGATTTTAGATGAGATGAAGTCTACTTGGGGCTAAATTTTTGGCTTGGGTTTTACTTATGCTTCATGGTATAGCAAGAAACAAGATATCATTGCACTTTCTAGAGGTGGAGTGTAAGGCAGCAACTTTGGCGGGTCAAGGTGTTCTTGGTTGCGAAGATTGGTTGGTGATCTTCTTCAAGAAATTGACTACCTAGTGGACATTGGTTGCGACGGCCAAAGCACAACCAAGTTAGCTTTAAATCCTATTTTTCATGCTAGAACAAAGCATATTGAGGTGGAGCATCACTTATTCGTGACAAGATTCTTGGGGATGAAATCAAGCTCGTGGAGGTGCAGTCTCATGACAACTTGGTGGATATCTTCAATAAGGCTCTTCCAAAAACATGGCTCCAAGGTCTTCAAGCAAAGCTCTGTTTGGTGGATCACGACTTTGCAGCAAGGGAGAGTATGAAAAATTAGTGCTATCCTTGCTTTCTTCGGATATGCTATTTTACATATGCAATGGGTGTGTAGCTACAAGGATATACTTGAGGTTCTAGACTCATGGGGGCATTAGGAAATAGCAAGTAATTTTTGTCTTGTTGATAGGCACTAACTAGTTACGTTGTGCTAGGAGTCTACCTTACTGTAAATACTTATCTGAAGCCATGGAAGTCGCATGAGAGAGTCCATTCATATGAGGAGAGAAGAGAGGACAAAAAGAAGGTGCCATCATAGAAGGTCTCTTATAATTTTTTTAGTGGGGAAAGTTGGTAGCTTGGCTTTCTTCTTCTCATGTAAGCTTTCCTTTTGCAATCGTTTCTTTCAAGCCTGTATTGGTTAGTGGTGATTAATAGTGCATGAAACTCATGTTGGGCTCTACGTTTCTTGTTGTTATTATGGCTTTGTTTGATTTTTTGTTGTGAGCATGCTCTCTTGATAGTGTTTGGTCCTGGGCATGTAGGTTATCTTAGGTTCCTTTGCTAGTTGGAGAAAGGAATATGGCTGTTGTAGATAATCCGATCGGCGAGAAGGAAGATTTTCTTCAATCCGCTCTACTCGAATCTCTCAAAAGAAAATTAGAAGAAGATGATGAATCTCAAAAGTAGAACTTTAGTGTCCTTTTCTTTCATTGTTGATTCACACACCTCTTAAACTGAGGTAGATAGACCCTATTTATAATACTAGTGAGATTTTTCTTTTCACAATTTGGGTTGGATTCCTCTCCTGGTTTGAATAAGACTAGATATCCTAAAATACATATGATTAATAAAAATATTCTAGAAAAAACTAAAATTTTTTGAGGAGAAAAATCTCGACTTTTACATCAACTCTGCCTCCTGTCATTCCACCTGATTCTTTTCAGATAGAGAGTTACATCTGGTCAAATTCTTACCTGAAAATAAAACTTTTGGTTTGACCAGTCTGTTTCGAGGCCTAAATGATGGAATTTTGGCCCGATTCAAAATCGGCCCAAAGTTGTAATCTCGAAAAGATATCCATTTTTTTTTAAAAAAAAGATCATTTCAATCAGACATCGTGCGATCAAGTTATGGTCTCCGAAAGTTTGGCGTGCGACTTGACTTTCTGATGCTGCGGATCTCGCTTTTGAACCCTGTTCAGTCCTTTCCGCAGTAGTCAAAGTATTCGATATTGATTCTGATGATCCTCCTGAATACTCGTAGTGGCCAAAGTATTTTACATCGCGTCTAGTGATCCTCCTACATACTCGCAATGGCCAAAGTATTCCACATTGAGTTTAGTAATCCTTTTGAATACTTGTAGTGGCCAAATTGGTCCATATCGAGTCCGGTGATCCTTTTGGATCAGTAAAAAGCTTCAATATCTGATTCTCCTACAAGGTACTTTGATGTTTTCAGAAACTAAACGATAGTAGTAGGTTTGATTGTCCTAGACCATTGATATAATAATTGTTAGCAATATATCACCTAAATAAGCAAATAAATCTAATAATTGCAATTAATAAAAAATCTTAAAAGAAATAATATATTTATGTATATTATTCGGCATCAAAATAAATCTATTATAGCACAAAAGAAATCTATTCTAGCACAAAATAAATCTATTCATTTAATAAATTTAAATCACAAAATTGCAAATCCTATAGATCTACTAATATTAAATTATAAATAAAAGTTAGAGGAAATAGCATAATTGAAGGCAGGTCGAAGTGCGTAGATGCTATCCTAAAGAAGTGTTTGCCTTAACATACAGATATCCCAGCAATCCTTCTTAGAGATACGATGATCCTAAACTTCTTCTTCGGTACATCTCGGAAGAAGCCAAATCGAACCAGATCGGACTTGCAGATCTAGTGAAGAACGAAATAAAAAGAATAAAATAAACTGAATATAGTTGCAAAAATAAAAATCAGAAGTGGCTAAGAGGAAGAAATTTTCTTCAGATATTTTTTGATATTTTTTTCTAATTTTTTCGTGTCCCGAAAGAGATGAAATCAAGGGGTATTTATAGGGGTATTTAGATGGGCTTTTTGGTCTTTTTTCGGACGCGCCCGCAGTGATTTCGCGAACGCGTTTCGCGAAATTCAAATGCGCACAAGGCTGAATCTCGGGCCGTGTGCGCATTTAAATTTTTCCAACAATCCCCCACAAAAAATTAAATAATTTTAAAATTAAAATAAAATGCTGGATATCTTATATTATGTAATACATGTAGGTACCTTTAGGTTTGAACCTTCACTTAGTGACAATTGATTACATCTATGGAGCCAAGGTGGTCTTAACCTTGAACCTCGGTCCATGGCCTAGATTAATCAACAGCACGCATAATATAGCCCGATCTGGGTTCTAAGCGAGTTGCCCTAATATGGTCATGCGCAGGTATCTTTCATATGCTTTTTAGAAAATCATCCATTTTTCATAATCGCGGCCTCACGACTGCACATATAGGTGAGTCCTAATAAGAAAACTAGTAAGAAAGCTCCTACCTCTTAGGTTTCGGACTTATTAAGAGTTATACAAACAAACTCATCCTACCGCTTGCTTTTATAAACCCTAGCACTATAGGGATGAGGAAAACATAAAACAGTGCTCCTTTTAGTCGCACTCTGGTTTGTTTCTACCCATTGAACCTTTTAAGGTTGGGTTCCCACCGTGGTGATATATCTTTATGGGCTAAGCCCCATCCCCCTCGATGACTCTAGAACCACTGTTCTAGACAAACCTTTTGTAAGTTGATCAGCCAAATTAGTTTCTAGTTTATAAAATTCAAAACGATAACGTTATTTTTTAATTTATATTTTAATAATTTATGATGCACTTTTAAGTGCCTGTTCATTTTTACATTGGCATTTTCTTGGTTGCACTTATCTATTGCAGATTTACAGTCACAATGTAAGGAAACAGGTGGTAAAGATGACTCATCTACAAGAAGGTCTATAAGTAGATCTTTGAGCCACTCAGCATCAGTGCTAGTGGTGTCTAAAGCTATCAGTTCAGACTCCATGGTACTCCTAGATATCAAGATTTGTTTGATAGATTTCCAAGACACAGCAGCACCTCGTAGGAGAAAGACATATCCTGTGGTGGATTTAACATCTAAAGTATCGTTGATCCAATTGGCATTATTATAGCCTTCTAGAACAACAGGAAACTTACTAAAGTGCAAACTATAGAATTTGGTACCCTTAAGATACCTAAGGATTCTCTCTAATGCTGTCCAATGATCTCTATTTGGATTAATAATATATCTGTTAAGTCTATTCACAGCATATGCTATGTCTAGCCTGGTGTAGTTTGCTAAAAATCCTATTAAGCCTATAATTTGATCATATAGGCCTTGAAGGATAGGAGTTCCTAAATTCTTCTTAAGGTGTGTAGAGGGATTAAAAGAAGTAGAGACAGGCTGACAATCGGTATAATTAAATTTATTAAGAATCTTGTCAATGTAATGATTTTGGGATAACTTAATACTATTTGCACTTCTAATTATTTTGGTATTTAAAATTAAGTCAGCTTGTCCCAAGTCTTTCATATCAAACTTATGACTTAAGAATCACTTTACTTTATCAACTATCTGAAGATCTGTCCCAAAGATCAGTATGTCATCTACATAGAGGTATAAGATCACAAATTTATTTCCAACTCTCTTATGATATACACATTCGTTTGTACTATTGATTTCAAATCCAAATGTTAGTATGGTTTCATTAAATTTCAAGTGCCATTGCTTGGGTGCTTGTTTAAGACCATAGAGAGATCTGATTAATGTACAAACTTTGTTTTATTGGCCTGGAATTATAAATCCCTCTAGCTGATCCATATAAATTTCTTCATTTAAGTCTCCATTTAGAAAAAAACTGTTTTCACATCCATCTAATGAATTATTAATCTATGGATGAAGGCTAATGCTATCAGGATCCTAATAGTAGTAATCCTAGCTATAAGTGCATAAACATCAAAGAAATCTATTCCAGGTCTCTGCGTAAAACTCTTGGCAACTAATCTAGCTTTAAATTTATCTACAGACCCATTAGGCCTAAGTTTCTTCTTAAAGATCCATTTACACCCTATAGTTTTACAACCAGAAGGAAGATCAGTCAGTTCCCAAGTATGATTTTGGATAATTGACTGTATCTCATTTTTCACAGCTTCTCTCCAAAATGATGAGCCCAAGGATTTTATTGCGTCCTCAAAAGTAGTAAGAGAGTCCTCTATAAAAAAAGTATAAAAGTCATCTCAATATTTCTCTGGCTTCTATGATAGTATTGTTACTAATATCACTTTCTTCTGAATTAATCACAGAAATCTATTGGCATTATTATTGGCTGCATATCCTATAAATATGGCATCCACTATTTTAGGCCCTATTTTTTCTCTCTTAAAATCAGATTTTTTCACTTTTGCCAAGCACCCCCACACTTTCAAATAGCTAAGATTAGGTTTTCTATATTTTCAAACTTTATATAGGGTTAGATCATTATTTTTAGAGGGAATCCTATTAAAAATATAACAGGCTGAAACTAGAGCTTCCCCCCATAAATTCTCTAGTACTCCTGAGCTTATAAGCATGGAGTAACCATATCCATTAAAGTCCTATTCTTTCTTTCTGCTGCTCCATTAGATTGAGGAGAATAGGGAGCAGTCACTTCATGAATGATTCCATGATCTTTACAAAATTGAGTTATATCATTAGATGTATATTCACCTCTGCGATCTGATCTAAAAATTTTAATTTTCTTTTCTTGTTGCTTCTCAGCTTCGATCTTAAAAAACATAAATTTGTTGAGCACCTCATTCTTGATTTTAATTAGGTAGATGTAACAGAACTTGGATAGATCATCTATGAAGGTTACAAAGTATCTGTTACCTCTCCTAGAGGTTCTACCAGAGCCACAAACATCACTATGGATCAACTCTAATAGATCCAAATCCCTATTAACTGATTTAAAAGGCTTCCTACGGAGTTTGGCTTCTGTACAAGTTTCACATTTTTCATGGTTCTTAAGATCACTTTTTGGTATTAAATTTAGGTTCATAAGTTGCTTAATTGTATTATACTTTACATGACTTAATCTACCATGCCAAATAGAAGGAGGTTCAATGTGGGAGGAGGATGAACTCCGGTTTAGGTTTGTGTTTTGGCGAGTAACAGGTCGTGAATCCTAGGTTCTTCGGTGTTAAGCATGCGGATTTTTTTTTTTTTTTTTAAAACCATGGCTGAACCTGATCGGGTTGCCTACGTACCCCTTCATAAGGGGGATCAAGCCATACGTAGTTCTTTTTAAGTTTTAAAACGCAGCGGAAAAATCGAATCAAACAATTTAATTCATGCATGCTTACAAGATCAAATCTAGAAATCAGCACCTTAAGAACACATAGGATTATGCCGGAATCGTTTAAACAATTATGCTAAAACTTTCATGCATGATTAACTATCAGATCTGAAACTTAAGAACTCTATTCCGATTAATCTCCGAATATCCATTGAATGGATTCTGGAGATATCTCCGTGAGGAGCCCCAAAAGAGGGTAAAACCTCGGGGAATCAGACCTAGATCTTGACACCATAATAAAAGATTAATGTAGGATTAATACCTTTTATGATGGATGAAACTTGTGGATCTGATCCTCGATTTCGCAGCCACGCACACGAATGGCCTCTACGAGAAGTCCACGCGAAGTTCCTGAAGAGATCCAATCCTGCGGAAGTGCTAGCTTGCGCAGAATTTCTTGAGGCTGAAATTTGATCTTCCAAACACTATCAA
This sequence comes from Phoenix dactylifera, assembly GCF_051530095.1. Taxonomy (NCBI): domain Eukaryota; kingdom Viridiplantae; phylum Streptophyta; class Magnoliopsida; order Arecales; family Arecaceae; genus Phoenix; species Phoenix dactylifera. The sequence continues at coordinate 50,219,146 of NC_143191.1, read as the reverse complement.
CTTTTGATCCACCTTCTTGGAAGAACTTGGAGGAAAGGTTTAAAGGGATTGAAGAGGACTTAGATCTGATCTAAAGACTCTTATCAGGGACCCCTAACACTAATGGCGCGATGGACTTAGAGGAGGAAGAAGTCAGCTAGATTGAATGCAGAATTTTTCCATGCATGAACTAGGGTTCCTCTCTTTTCTTTTCCCTTTTTTCTTCTTCTTTTTCTCTCTTTTTTCCTTTTATTCGACCACCAGATGATGGAGGTCCTTTTAATGTTGCTCTCCTACCTAACTTCATGCCAACCATCCCATATTTGTGGAGGATTTTGTGGGGTTTTGAATTTTGAATTCAAAATTCAAGTTCATGTGCCATTACATGATGAAGCTTGATCTAATCTAAACCATTCATCATGTTGCCACTTCCCTCTTTCAATTTCGAAATTCCCATGCCCCTAATCAGATTAGAGGGTCACGTGGTGATTTTGTGGTGATTAAATTCGAAATTCAACCTTAATTAGAAGTGAGATAAAGATAAGGATGGCATATGTCATGAAGAGAGAGAATTTGATCTTATCCAATTCTTTTCATGAATTTATCTCTCCATTTCGACCCATCTAATGATGAAAGAGGTCCCTGATGTTGCCAAGTGTCCCATGGCACCATTAAATAAATTAAATTAATTTTTAATCATATTAAAAATCAATTTATGGCGCCATGCATGGATATGTGACAAGTGGATTTCAAGATCCGAATAGTTTCAGATCAAACCCATTTAATTTAATTAAATCCTAACAATTAGAATGATTCAATTACCATGGGTTGAACCTAATCCAATTAGGTCAATCCCTAATTAAGCACAAATTTAATCTAATTTAATTTGGTCAACCTAAGTCCTCTTGATTCAGACCTAATCCAATCAGGTCAAAAACCCTGATTGAGCCCAGAATTGAATCTAATTCAATTTGGCTCATCCTTAGTCTAATTACTCAATCCAATTGAGTTCATTAGCAATCTAATTACTAATTAATCCTCCGATAATTACTTTAATTATTTTATAAGATAATTTGCCAATCGAATTGACCAAATTACCCCTGAATGATTCTTAATCATTCATCAGCCTTCTTGATCAATCAGGAATCTTCTATGCGTGTGACCTCATAGGTTCGAACCTAAGCCGGTAGTATAGGAACGACTTCCTACACTAATCGATGTGACCATCTCGCAATGGTACCCGACGTCCGAATAGGCCGAATATATGCGAAGCAAATATTCTGGAACCCTGAACTATGGTTACTGTATAATTCAATCCCTTTGACTCCTAATGCCAGGATGACTTAGAGCTCACTGTCAACCCTATAATTAGTACATCCATTATGTGATTAACTTTAGATATCCCGTGACTCCTCACTGAGATTACCCTGGCCAAGGTTTTGCTAAATTAATCACAAGACATTATCTCCTGTTTGCAGGAGGGGTCAATTCCATCTCGACTCACAACTGACTACGCAAGTACTTGATTGCACCCAGTGACCTTCCGTCACTGAATTAGAAATTCAGGTAGTCCGGTACCAAAGTACAGTGAGTTGCTTGCTAGTCACAGGTTGCGATCTCAGGTCAGAGGGCCAAACTTATACCCATATCCACTCGGAACATCTCTCGACAGTAGAGCGTTCCGGAATTGGTCACGTTCAGTGAAATGTACTCCTACACTTCACCTGTATGGCATACCAGTGTCTCCACACTCCTTGGTTAAGAGGACAACCAACGTATATGTCACACAACGACCTAATCTCGATAATGTTGTCGTCCTAGTAACAACATATCATTTGGTCGCGAACAAGTTTAAGGACTCAAAGATAAATCCTCCTTTATCATAACATAAGTCCTAAGGACTTCATCATATAAGAGTTCATTTGAAGATGAAATGATGAATAATGCCAAATAATACTTTATTAATTTGTCAATTCATTTACAAAATTCAATCATCAATATGCTGACGATTGACATTTAGGATACAATTCCCAACAACTCCCACTTAGCCTAAAGCCAATCGGCACAGTATCTAATACCCATCTTCGACTTGTGTTCGTTGAACTCTTTGATGCCGAGGACTTTGGTAAATGGGTCAGCCAGATTTTCTTTTGTGTCAATCTTCTGAAGATCAATATCACCTCGTTCTATAATCTCTCGAACCAGGTGATAACGTCGCAGAATATGCTTGGTCCGCTGATGTGCTTTAGGTTCCTTTGCCTGAGCTATGGCTCCAGTGTTATCACAAAATATAGGAACTGGACCATCAATGGAAGGTGCCACTCCCAGCTCGGTGATGAACTTGCGCAACCATACGGCTTCCTTGGCTGCATCAGATGCTGCAATGTATTCTGCTTCACATGTAGAATCTGCCACTGTATGCTGCTTGGAACTCTTCCAGCAGATGGCCCCACCCTTAAGAGTGAAGATATATCCCGACACGCTCTTGCTATCATCTTGATCTGACTGAAAACTTGAATCGGTATATCCCTCAAGTTTTAAGTCAGAATCACCGTAGACAAGCCACTGATCTTTAGTATTTCTCAAATACTTAAGGATGGTTTTGACAACCTTCCAGTGGTTGCTACCTGGATCAGACTGGTATCTACTCACTACTCCTAGTGAGTATGCCACGTCTGGTCTAGTACATGTCATGGCATACATTATAGATCCCACTGCCGAAGCATATGGAATTCTATCCATAGTCTCTCTTTCTTGAGAGGTTGTCGGACAATCCCTTTTAGAGAGGTTAATTCCATGGCCCATTGGAAGATAGCCTTTCTTGGAATTAATCATACTGAACCTTTTCAGTATAGTATCAATGTATGTGGATTGGGATAATCCAAGCAATCTTCTAGATCTATCTCTATAGATCTTCATCCCTAGGATGTAAGATGCTTCTCCCAAATCCTTCATGGCAAATTGAGATGATAGCCAAACCTTTATTCCTTGTAATGCAGGAATGTCATTCCCGATTAAAAGAATGTCATCCACATACAAAACAAGAAATATAATAACTGAACCATTTGCCCATTTATAAATGCAAGGTTCCTCTTCATTCTTAATGAAGCCATATGATTTGATCACCTTATCAAATCGTATGTTCCAACTCCGTGAAGCTTGCTTTAATCCATAAATGGATTTTTGAAGCTTGCACACTTTAGACTCATCTGCAGATATAAAATCTTCAGGTTGCATCATATACACCTCTTCTTCTAAATCTCCATTTAGAAAAGCGGTTTTAACATCCATCTGCCAGATTTCATAATCTAAGTGTGCTGCTATCGCAAGCATAATCCGAATGGATTTGAGCATTGCCACAGGAGAAAACGTCTCGTCATAGTCAATACCATAACGTTGACGATATCCCTTGGCAACCAGACGGGCTTTATAGGTCTCTACTTTTCCGTCTGCGCCCCGTTTTCTTTTGAAAATCCACTTACACCCTATGGGTTTAATCCCTTCGGGTGGGTCAACTAATGTCCATACATCATTGACCTTCATGGATTCCATTTCGGATTGCATGGCTCCAAGCCATGCATCAGAGTCATGCCTCTGCATAGCATCCATATAGGTGATCGGATCCTCATTGTTTTCATCAAGTTCGACAGGATCCCCGTCCTGGACCAAGAAACCGTAGTATCTGTCCGGCTGACGTGGTACTCTACCTGATCGCCTTAATGGTGCATCTAAGATGGGTTCTGGATCTGATCTAATCAAATCTGACTCAACTAGTTCAGTAGATGGTGTCGGATCTTCTACATGTTGAACTTCCCTAAGCTCAACATTAGAGCTTTTAGTTCCTTCACTAAGGAATTCTTTCTCTAAGAAAACAGCTCTATTGCTTACGAATAACTTTTGTTCTTCAGCAAAGTAGAAGTAATATTCTTTAGTTTCTTTAGGATAACCAACAAAGAAACATTTGTCAGACTTGGGTTCAAGTTTGTCTGTCTTCAAACGTTTGACATATGCTGGACACCCCCAAACCCTAAGGTGAGACAGCATTGGCTTACGTCCAGTCCACATCTCATGTGGTGTTTTATTTACAGACTTACTTGGAACCTTATTTAGAATGTAGCAGGCTGACTCAAGTGCATATCTCCAAAAGGATATGGGCAGACTTGCAAACCCCATCATGGATCGAACCATGTCTAACAGAGTTCGATTTCTTCTTTCTGATACACCGTTATACTGTGGTGTACCAGGAGGAGTCCATTGGGAGAGAATCCCATTCTCTCCTAAATATGTCAAAAACTCATTGGAAAGGTATTCGCCTCCTCGATCTGATCGAAGAGTTTTAATACTCTTTCCAGTTTGTTTTTCTACTTCATTACGATACAATTTGAACATTTCAAATGCTTCAGATTTATGTCTCATTAAATAGACATAACCATACCTAGAAAGGTCGTCTGTAAACGTAATGAAATATGAATACCCACCTCTAGCATCTGTGCTTATTGGCCCACATACATCAGAATGTACAAGGGTCAATAAATCACTGGCTCGTTCACCTTTTCCGGTAAAAGGTGATTTGGTCATCTTACCAAGAAGACATGACTCACAGGTTGTCAATGATTCACAATCATTAACATTGAGGATTCCCTCTTTACTTAACCTGTTCATCCTGTTCTTGTTAATATGACCTAGCCTATGATGCCAAAAGTAGACATCCGTGACATTATCTATTCTAGGACGCTTACTTGACGTGTACATTACATTAACAGGTTGTGATAACAAGTAGATGCCATTGCTCAATTGTCCATTCATTACAGTAACACCATTCATAATGATATCACAAGAATATTTCTTTATTGAAATTTCATAACCGTTCATGGCCAAAAGGCCTACGGAAATTACATTCAATAAGAATGCAGGACAATAGTGACAATCACTCAAGACAACTACATGAGAATTGAAAACAAGTTTGAGATTTCCTAAAGCTAGAACTGGAACAGATCTTCCATCTCCAACATTCAGGAATCTCTCGCTGTTTTCAAATCTCTCATTGACCTGAAGTCCTTGCAATGAATTGCATATATTAAACGGACTTCCAGTATCTAATACCCAGGTTGAATTATCACATATAGAGAAATTATAAGGTGTTATCATATAAATACCTTGATCAGCAACTGATTGCCCTTTTCTCTTGCTTAGCCTGTTCGGGTCAAGTGAGGTAAGGTACTGAGGACAATTCCTCTTCCAATGCCCCTGCTTCTTACAATAGAAGCATTCTGCCTGACTTTGGTCATCCTTAATCCTTTTGGTCTGACTATGCTGAGTTTTCAGCTTTCTATACCAATTATTGAAGTTGGGACTAGTCAACTTGTCATTATCCAATAATGAGCGAAGTGACAAACTTGTGGCCATTTCTACATAAAAGAAAATTTGGCTATTAGTATATGAATTGACTAAACACAGTAGACTTGGACTTTAGTCTAAAGATACTCCCACTATTTTATACAAATTGGTAGCCTCTACCTCCAATTCGAAAAATTACTCCTAATTCTTTAGTGGGCACTAGAACCCAATAGATCGCATATAGGCCCGAGTGTGGCTCGGCTAACCCATATGCACCTATTGGTAGGTTCTAAACCAGTTGCTTCACCAAGCAACTTCTAGTGATAATTTTGCCCTAGGTTCTTCGGCAGGCGTATGGCGCCTCCACCGAATATCCTAGTCAGGTCCAACCATTAAATGATAGGGTTAAGTCTAATCAACTAATAGACGACCAAGCCCGAGTGTGGCTCGGCTCACCTGACCGCCTATTGAAGGTACACTTAACTCATCATATATTGAATGACAATTCCAATGCTTGATAAGTACCAGGCGTGTCGCGCCTCCAATAATTATCAAAACATTGGACCCATTATCACCCAACTTAATGGGAGGCTATGACCTAGTTATCCCCATAACCATTTCATTTTAAGGACCTAATAATTTTAGAGGATTTCATAATTAGGATAGATGAGAAGATCCGGTTAGTCTAATTTCTCCCACTGACTTCACCAAATCAGATTAGACTCAAACCGGTTAAGAAGACACCTAAATCAGTCAAACTGATTTTTCTTATAGGCATGGGCTAACTCGAATCATTAAGTGATCCAATCAAAATGTGATTGACCATGTCGGCCAGGTAAGTGAGATCGGTGGAAGGGATATGCCATTAACTCGGCAAAGACGAATCAGTGCGAGTAGCTCCCAATTAAAAACCACTGGTCAAAACTGCCAAACTTACCTTAGACACCGACTGGTTAATCAATTTCGATTTGATTACTCAAATGACTCGGGCTACACCTCTGAGCCTAAATCAAGTTCCATCTTGGTCTAATCAAAGACATGGACTTGATCCATCTACAACTATTGTAAATTGATCTAGAATTTTCTTGACCTAATCTAGTTACTACTTAATTAGATTTGATCAATTAATTCTATTTGTCCATGTATGATTCTAACCTTAGGTCTAACCCAATCCTAGGAACTTGATTCAAGCTAACCCATATGCCCAAAGAATTATGCAATGTCAATTAATTGAGTTACAATTCTATTTCATAACACTTAATTCTCAATTAAGTTTAGACTTATGAAAGTTTTGATCATTGCATATTTCTTTTTAATTACATATTAATTACAATCTTTCAGTTCTTAAAACATATTTTCAGATCTGAGTTTTTGTAATTAATCACATGTAATCAGATTAAATTCATGTTTAAGTCATTATATTTAATGTTCATGCATCACATATACATAACAACATGAATTAATACAAACAACATACATCTTATGTATTTGTTTTTTCACTTTTATTTTCAGATCTGATTTGTTCATTAAAATCAGAGATCATATGAATCATAAATTTTATTTAGATCTAATCTAAACAATATTATGATTTCAGATTTATTTATGTTACAAATCTTAACACAAACATGCATCATATGCATTCAAAATTTCAGATCTAGTTAATCATGCATAATCAGCAATTAAATCAATCATAAAAATACTTTAGATCTAATCTAAGCATGCTCATGATTTCAGATTTAATTACAAGAATTAAAACATAAAAGTTTAAACATGAACCTGGCTCTGATACTACTGTTGGGGGGAGTCTCCACTCCTACATGGGTTCGGTCCTATTAAAAATAGGGTGACACCCATGTATACCTATCAGAGCACGCATCTCTATACGCCTCCGGACGGAGAGCCACGCTTCGTCACACGATCACGCGTGAGAGTTTCCGGAGATCGGTCACAACTCTTGGACCTTTGCTCTGATACCACTGAAAGTGAATCCTAGGTTCTTCGGTGTTAAGCATGCGGATTTTTTTTTTTTTTTAAAACCATGGCTGAACCTGATCGGGTTGCCTACGTACCCCTTCATAAGGGGGATCAAGCCATACGTAGTTCTTTTTAAGTTTTAAAACGCAGCGGAAAAATCGAACCAAACAATTTAATTCATGCATGCTTACAAGATCAAATCTAGAAATCAGCACCTTAAGAACACATAGGATTATGCCGGAATCGTTTAAACAATTATGCTAAAACTTTCATGCATGATTAACTATCAGATCTGAAACTTAAGAACTCTATTCCGATTAATCTCCGAATATCCATTGAATGGATTCTGGAGATATCTCCGTGAGGAGCCCCAAAAGAGGGTAAAACCTCGGGGAATCAGACCTAGATCTTGACACCATAATAAAAGATTAATGTAGGATTAATACCTTTTATGATGGATGAAACTTGTGGATCTGATCCTCGATTTCGCAGCCACGCACACGAATGGCCTCTACGAGAAGTCCACGCGAAGTTCCTGAAGAGATCCAATCCTGCGGAAGTGCTAGCTTGCGCAGAATTTCTTGAGGCTGAAATTTGATCTTCCAAACACTATCAACTTTTGATCCGCCTTCTTGGAAGAACTTGGAGGAAAGGTTTAAAGGGATTGAAGAGGACTTAGATCTGATCTAAAGACTCTTATCAGGGACCCCTAACACTAATGGCGCGATGGACTTAGAGGAGGAAGAAGTCAGCTAGATTGAATGCAGAATTTTTCCATGCATGAACTAGGGTTCCTCTCTTTTCTTTTCCCTTTTTTCTTCTTCTTTTTCTCTCTTTTTTCCTTTTATTCGACCACCAGATGATGGAGGTCCTTTTAATGTTGCTCTCCTACCTAACTTCATGCCAACCATCCCATATTTGTGGAGGATTTTGTGGGGTTTTGAATTTTGAATTCAAAATTCAAGTTCATGTGCCATTACATGATGAAGCTTGATCTAATCTAAACCATTCATCATGTTGCTACTTCCCTCTTTCAATTTCGAAATTCCCATGCCCCTAATCAGATTAGAGGGTCACGTGGTGATTTTGTGGTGATTAAATTCGAAATTCAACCTTAATTAGAAGTGAGATAAAGATAAGGATGACATATGTCATGAAGAGAGAGAATTTGATCTTATCCAATTCTTTTCATGAATTTATCTCTCCATTTCGACCCATCTAATGATGAAAGAGGTCCCTGATGTTGCCAAGTGTCCCATGGCACCATTAAATAAATTAAATTAATTTTTAATCATATTAAAAATCAATTTATGGCGCCATGCATGGATATGTGACAAGTGGATTTCAAGATCCGAATAGTTTCAGATCAAACCCATTTAATTTAATTAAATCCTAACAATTAGAATGATTCAATTACCATGGGTTGAACCTAATCCAATTAGGTCAATCCCTAATTAAGCACAAATTTAATCTAATTTAATTTGGTCAACCTAAGTCCTCTTGATTCAGACCTAATCCAATCAGGTCAAAAACCCTGATTGAGCCCAGAATTGAATCTAATTCAATTTGGCTCATCCTTAGTCTAATTACTCAATCCAATTGAGTTCATTAGCAATCTAATTACTAATTAATCCTCCGATAATTACTTTAATTATTTTATAAGATAATTTGCCAATCGAATTGACCAAATTACCCCTGAATGATTCTTAATCATTCATCAGCCTTCTTGATCAATCAGGAATCTTCTATGCGTGTGACCTCATAGATTCGAACCTAAGCCGGTAGTATAGGAACGACTTCCTACACTAATCGATGTGACCATCTAGCAATGGTACCCGACGTCCGAATAGGCCGAATATATGCGAAGCAAATATTCTGGAACCCTGAACTATGGTTACTGTATAATTCAATCCTTTTGACTCCTAATGCCAGGATGACTTAGAGCTCACTGTCAACCCTATAATTAGTACATCCATTATGTGATTAACTTTAGATATCCCGTGACTCCTCACTGAGATTACCCTGGCCAAGGTTTTGCTAAATTAATCACAAGACATTATCTCCTGTTTGCAGGAGGGGTCAATTCCATCTCGACTCACAACTGACTACGCAAGTACTTGATTGCACCCAGTGACCTTCCGTCACTGAATTAGAAATTCAGGTAGTCCGGTACCAAAGTACAGTGAGTTGCTTGCTAGTCACAGGTTGCGATCTCAGGTCAGAGGGCCAAACTTATACCCATATCCACTCGGAACATCTCTCGACAGTAGAGCGTTCCGGAATTGGTCACGTTCAGTGAAATGTACTCCTACACTTCACCTGTATGGCATACCAGTGTCTCCACACTCCTTGGTTAAGAGGACAACCAACGTATATGTCACACAACGACCTAATCTCGATAATGTTGTCGTCCTAGTAACAACATATCATTTGGTCGCGAACAAGTTTAAGGACTCAAAGATAAATCCTCCTTTATCATAACATAAGTCCTAAGGACTTCATCATATAAGAGTTCATTTGAAGATGAAATGATGAATAATGCCAAATAATACTTTATTAATTTGTCAATCATTTACAAAATTCAATCATCAATATGCTGACGATTGACATTTAGGATACAATTCCCAACAGGACCCATTATCAACTTCAGTAGTGCTCTTACCTATGACTGAGATCGACTCTAATGTGGTAAGCCAGAATCGTATTTGGTTCTGCCACCTCCTAAAGTTATGGTCATCAAATTTTTCAGATTTGGCACTAAGGTGATCACTAGTGTTAGAGGCCATAAGTTCAAGGTTATGGAAAAGAGACAGAAACCTAAATGAAGGCAAAAAGTTTATGTCAAAAGATTGTACTAATATTTATATTGAACTTTAGATGTCTAGTTAATATATCTAAAAAATAATTATCAGATCAGCTCCAAATTGGTGGTGGAACATTTGGCTCACTTAAGTACCATCCTTTCTTAGGCACGCCGCATATATGCTTTTTTGACAAGCTTTTTTTTGACACTATTAGTTAGTTGATATAATCATTAGAGATTACACAAATTTAATTTTTAGAAAAGTCCAAGTGCAAATTTAAATTGGTTATTATGTATCAATCAATTTTCAAATTTTTAGTTTGAATTTTTCGAATTAGTAATAATTAATTACTAATTTATTGCTAGCAAATCGATTATTGTAATTGAGATCTAAAATATCAATTCAATGAATTATATAATTTATTATCTTATTAGAAAATATGATTATTAATTTTGTGCTAGTAAATCAATTATTGTAATTGAGATCTAAACTGTCAATTCAATGAATTATATAATTTATTACCATATTAGAATACTTGATTACTAATTTTGTGCTAGCAAATTAATTATTATAATAAAGATCTAAAATGTCAATTCAATGAATTATATAATTTATTATCTTATTAGAATAATTGATTACTAATTTTGTGCTAGAAAATCAATTATTATAATTGAGATCTAAAATATCAATTCAATAAATTATATAATTTATTACCTTATTAGAATAATTGATTACTAATTTTGTGCTAGCAAATTAATTATTTTAATTGAGATCTAAATTGTCAATTCAAGAAATTATAAAAATTTATTATCTTATTAGAATACTTGATTACTAATTTTATGCTAGCAAAACAATTATTGTAATTGAGATCTAATTTTTCAATTCAATGAATTAGTTATTATGGATTAACCAATTTCAAATTTTTCATTTGAATTGGATTTGGAAATTACTCCTTGAGGAGTCCAAATGGAGGTATGACAAACTTCTTGGAGGTTAAACAAATTATTATCTTTTTAGAATGATTTACTGAATTATATATTATTAACAAAAAAAAGAGAAAGACACACTTCTTTGGATTGTTAACAATATATCACCTAAATAAGCAAATAAATCTAATAATTGCAATTAATAGAAATTCTTAAAAGGAATAATATATTTATGTATATTATTTGGCATCAAAATAAATCTATTATAGTACAAAAAATCTATTCTAGCACAAAATAAATCTATTTATTTAATAAATTTAAATCACAAAATTGCAAATCCTACCGATCTACTAATATTAAATTAAAAATAAAAGTTAGTGAAAATAACCTGATTGAAGGCAGGTCGAAGCGCGTAGACGCTGTCCCAAAAAAGTGTTTGCCCCCACGTACGAGTCTCCCGGCAATTCTCCTCAGAGATACAATGATCCTAAACTTCTTCTTCGGTACGTCTCAGAAGAAGCCAAATCGAATCCGATCGGACTTGCAGATCCAGCGAAGAACGAAATAAAAAGAATAAAATAAACTGAATATAGTTGCAAAAATAAAAATTAGAAGTGGCTAAGAGGAAGAACTTTTCTTCAGAATTTTTCTGATATTTTTCTCTAATTTTTTCGTGTCCCGAAAGAGATGAAATCAAGGGATATTTATAGGGGTGTTTAGAGGAGCTTTCTAGTCTTTTTGCGGATGCGTCCGTACCTTCTGCGGATGCGCCCACAGTTATTTCGCGAATGCGTTTCACGAAACTCAAATGCGCACGCGGTCGAATCTCAGGCCGCGTGCACATTTAAATTTTTCCAACAATAAACAGACAGAATATGATACATAACTAACATTCAAGCTTATCAGCAACCAAAATTCAGCACACATTACTTTGAAGGATGAACAAGAAGCCACCATTGACCCTTAGCCAAATGGAGAACACTTACCCAAGAATGAATGCAAGCCAATCAAGCTCGGAAAGAATGATACCCTCTCCCATGACCCACTACTTTGCTTAGCCTCCTTATAAATAGGGACACCAGTATAACTTTTCTACAACTTCTGATTCAGCAAGAATAAACTGCAACAACATGGCAGGAGAGAACCAGCCCCTAACCAGTTCTTCCAAAACCACAAGAAAGAAAACCGTTGGAGACAAGACTTTCCAAGGGATTGGTAACCTTATCAAGGTCCTCCCTAGTGGAACTGTCTTCCTCTTCCAATTCCTCGATTCTCTTCTCACCAACAAAGGTAGCTGCCACACTGTAAATCACTGGTGCCCTCCTGAGCATATGCGGCTTCTCTTGCTGCTTTGCTTCCTTCCCCGACAGGTACGTCGGGAGCGATGGGAAGGTTTACTACGGAGTGGCGACAAAAGTGTTGGAGTGTGTGGAGACCCAAGGTATTTTAGATTGCACGTTGATGCATTCCAAATCGAAATTTTGCATGGAAGAAAGCTTCTACAGGTTTCAGCAGCAGTGGAGTCGACTCCAGCAGTTCAGAAGTGGACTCGCACTGTGCCGGAGTCGACTCACACTATGCCAGAGTCGACTCGAGCTTTGTCCAGATTTCTGATGTTTCTGTGACATCTGAGAGAGCCGACTCTTTCAACAATGGAGTCGACTCGCGCTGTACCAGAGTCGACTCGTGCTATGCTGGAGTCGACTTGAGATCTGCCCAGATTTCAGATATTTTTGTTTTCGTCTAAGAGAGCCGATTTCCGCTGCAATGAAGTTGACTCAATATCGGGGAGTCGACTCTTGTAGTGCTTGAGCCTTGCAATGAGTCTTGGGTGATGAGTCGACTCTTGTAGTGCTTGAGTCGACTCCAGTTCGAACTGGAAGTTCGGAAACTTGTTGAAATGGAAGGAAAAGTCAAAGTTTGTCTTTGATTGGGACATCTCCAAGCTAGAGGATAAGTCCAAGACATTCCAGAGGAAGTCTTCCCAGTTTGACATGCAAAAGGAGTGCTAGATTAAGTCGATGACATGCAAAGGTGATGGTGTTCTAATAGGACTCTATTTTGGGATCTCAAGGCTATAAATTCATAGCCAAGGACTCTGGGCTTTAAGAAGAATAGAGAGAGAAAGACAAAAAGACATGAGAGATAGAGAGGAAGAGTGTTCTCTTGTAAAAGGAAGAAGGTTGTTTCCCCTTTATTCGAGCAATCGGTTTGTGATTGACTCAAGATTGTATTCTCTATTGTAATTGTTCTACTACAATAGATTCGGATAGTTTTGTGAGGATGTAGGCAAACATTTGCCGAACCTCGGTAAATTCTGGTGTGTCTTGTTAATTGTCTTCTATAGTTATTTGCTTTGTATTGTTTTCGACTCGTACATCGGTGTAAAATCCTGCGGTTCAGAGCTCTCCTAGATTCTCTTCTCCCAACAATTAGTATCAGAGTGCAAGATTCGTTACACATGGCGAGCGAAGGCAAGATGCAGATTGAGAAGTTCAACGGTGCGAACTTCGGATTCTAGAAGATGCAAATAGAGGATTACCTTTACCAGAAGGACCTCTATTTACGTCTCGGTGGGAAAGCACCGAAATCAAAAAACATATCCGACACGGATTGGGAAGTCCAAGATCGGAAGGCACTCGGCACAATCAGGTTAACTCTCTCTCCACAGGTTACGTTCAACATAAAGATCAAAAAATCGGCGATAGATTTGATGGCAACATTGTCAAAGATGTACGAGAAACCATCGGCATCAAATAAGGTCTTCCTCATGAAGAGGCTGTTTAATCTGCGCATGAAAAATGGCAGCAGTGTGGCGGAGTACCTCAACGACTTCAACGCACTCACGGCTCAGTTGGAATCAGTAGAGATTAGTTTTGACAATGAGATTCGGGCGTTGCTGATTCTGTCTAGATTACCAGATAGTTGGGAAGGCCTGGTGATGGCAGTGAGCAACTCATCGCCGACGGGTAAGCTGCAGTTTGATGACGTAATCGGAGTGCTTTTGAGTGAAGAAGCAAGAAGAAAGTCTACAGGTGCTGCAGAATCTTCAGGGAGCGCATTGAACACATATGAGCACGGTAGATCACAAAAGAAGGACGGTCAACATCGAAGTGGCTCGAAGTCGAGAAAAGGCAGATCTAGACCACCTCAGAATAAGGAGGCAGTGTGCTGGAACTACGATAAGAAAGGGCACTTCAAGAGGGATTGCAAAGCTCTTAAAAGAAAGCAAGGCGACCACACTGAAGAAATCAGCGAAGATTCGACCAATCTCACTGAAGGCAGTGATTCTGATACCTTAGTTCTATCTTTGTTTACCGATGATGAGTCTTGGGTGATAGACTCGGGCGCATCTTTTCATGCTACATCCCAAAGAAAATTTTTTAGAGGATATCAGATTAGTGACTTCAGCACAATCTACATAGGGGATGGAGAGCCTTGCAATATAGAAGGAAAGGATTGCACAGAAGTGAAGATCAATGGTGGTACTTCACTAAAGTTGAAGGACGTGAGGCACGTACCTCGGCTACAAAAATTTGATTTCTGTTGGACAGTTAGCGAGCGATGGGTACAGGACAACTTTTGCAGATGACCAGTGGAAGATCTCGAGAGGCTCGTTGACGGTGGCTAGTGGCGAAAGGGTTGGGACTCTCTATGTCACCAACGGCCAAGTTTGCTGGGTTTTATAATGGTAATTCAAGGTTTCATTTGATAGCTCAGTAAAGAGCCCTAGTAGCCATGTATGTGGATCAGCTTTTGTCATGTGTGATCACACGTACGAGGAATGTTTGGGTGGTCCGGTTTTGTCATTCACGACGGAGCAGCTAGGGAGGGATTTGGGCACGCCAGAGCGATTTCTGACTCACATCCACTGCATTGATATCCTTCTGATGGCGCAGAGCCTCACGTTCCTTTCACAAGCTACTCACGTCTACCAGCAGGCTAGGTAGAAAAATGTTGTGGCTGACCATGCACACCCGGTTCTCTCTGGCCACCGATGTCCTGATGAGCTTAAGGATACTCTTCTCTGGGCTACACAATGGAATGGCTCAATCTTAACTCACAGGAAGATAAAAAAAAGGAAACAAAAAATGTCGCTACCTTGCTTCGGGATTCATGAGTAAAAGGTGCATTACACGCGACCTATTAGAAGCTTGAATTTGCGAGTCCTGTGAAAACGCAGAAAACACGAATAGGGCGTGGGAATGGATCGAGTTTAATTGGTGGAAAAATGAGGTTGTGGGGATGTTTTCTCAGTTATCCATTCAGGCATCGTTGGACGAGGGTTATGAAGCAAGCACCAAAAGTTTGAAAAATATAAACATAAATGAATAAATATACATAAGAATATGAATATGAATACAAAAATGAAGATA